>NC_082676.1:6439166-6783333 GCF_025265405.1 Mesoplodon densirostris
CCCTGTCTTGGACAAAACCACTTGGGAATTTGAACCCTTCCCCCTGAACCTTCCCCCTGGCCACTCCTCTGAGCAATAAGATGGTAAGCCTTTTCCAAGAGGGGCAGGGAGACTTAGGAGCACAGGTTTTTTCAGAAGCACTGAAAAGAGGGAGCAGAAGGCCGGCAGGGGGGCAGCAGACGAATCAGCGCTGCCTTCACCTCCCGCTTCAACGGACACGCCCCCGCCACCTCCCCAGGGAGGCTCCCACCTATCAGCACGGGTCAGGGGAAGTGTCCCGTCTGCAGATGAATAAGCCGAGGCTCAGCCACGTTAGGAAGGGATTTGCCTAAAGGTGCGGGGATGTTTTGGGACCAGAGGTAGTGGAAGAGGTGGCCACGGGGCAGGAGCTATTCCAGAGGGATTCGTGAGTTTCTAAGGGCAACCGGAAAGTGAGTGAGAGGGACAGAGGAGAGTCCCGGCTCCTGAGGTCAAGTCTAGCCAAAGGGGGTTCAGAATTCCTACAGAGGAGGGGCCCAGGGGTAAGTCAGATGGAAGCGAGGCTGGGGCTTGTCTTAAGACTGCACTTGCAGAGGAAGGCGTTTCTACTTAGAGAGTATGTTCATGGGCAGAAGCTGGGGGAAGGGTGCGCGTGGTGCGTGCGTAAGGTGACAACATCCCCAGTAAGGTTCTGGGGATGAGGGCACGGACATCTCTGGGAGTCATTATTCTTCCTACCACAGAGGCTGGAGCCTACGTGCGTATTTATCCTTTGTCTTAGTGGAGGATTGTGACGTTGCTTCCAGCTTTTCCCTGTTTGACTGGGAGTTCCCTCCTTCTACTCTTTCTCTGGCTTATTCAGGGAACGGTCGGCGTCTCACGTGGGTCAGGGACCTGCGGCCCCGCCGACACCCATTCTCAGCTTCTCGTGCTCCAACCACGGGGGCGGCCTCAGGCACGCGTGGCCTCAGCAGGGTGGGCAGAGTGGGCACCTGACCCCCTGGGCAGGTCCTGAGATGGGCAGTGGAGGAAACCGAGGCCCATTTGCCCACAGCCCGGATGAGAAAGTGCCGGTGTTCACCGCGGCCTCTTTCCTCTGAGCCGGCAGAGAGGAGAAGCCCGGGGCATCAGGGGTCACGTGCGGGTGGCGTCCCTGCAGCTGCCCCTGTGGCTTCTCATCCTCTAATGAGCAAGGTGACAAGAAGCAGTCCCAGGCCTCGAACTTCAAACCCCGTGCGGGTCACAAAGTTCCCTTCACTGCAAAACACTTACGAGCACGTTTGATCACATCCCTCCCTTGATTACATGTCTCGGCTGGCACCCCACTGCTCTATGGATAAACTGCTACGTCTCCATGTGTGTGTCCCAGTGCGCCCCAAACAAGGGCCTTGCTGCCTGTTTTCCGGGGTGATGGCATTTCCTTGCCCTCTGAGAATGTCCAGCCCCCCCACCCCTGGCTCTAAGGCCCCTTCTCCCTCCTGGGGACCCTCCCAAGCCCACCTCTTTCTCTTGACACTGACTTTCCAACTTCCCTAACCACCCCCCAACTCAGTTCCTCACGGCTCCTGTGCCTCTCCCCTCTCCCAGCCTCAGGACGCTCACCCACTCTGTTCCCTCGGCCCTCATGCCCTTCCAGTTGTCCACCACCCGGCCAACACGAGGCGGTCCTTAGAGAAGCCACTTGACCCAAGGAGGGTGGGCCCCACCATGCCCTCTCGTCACAGCCGACGCGGCCCTCCTGACACTCGTCCCAGACATTTTCTTGTTTACTGTCAGTCTCCACCCGATCGCAGCTGGATGCCACGAGGGCAGGAAACGGGTGGGCCCTGCCGTCACTGCTGCAGCCCAGAGCCCGGTGCACGGGAGGCACATGTCTTGTGCAGTTGATGCACTGTGATTGCTGGGGGTGAAGAGAGGAGGAAGAGAGCTATTTGGGGAGCGAGACAGTGGGCTGCTGTTGAGTCCAAGCCCTAGTTTTCCTCCCATATTTGCACATCTCCGAAGGAGCTTTGGGCCCTACTTGCTCTGCTCTGAAGAACTTGCCTCTCTTTCTATCCATCAAGGTCACTGCAAAGCGCTCTAGCGTCAAAGTATTGAGCACCTACTGTGTGCCAGACACACTGCCAGGCTCTGGGGGGGCACCATGCAGAGTAGACATAGTCCCTGCTCTTGGGGAGTTTACAGTCCACTGGGGAAGAAAAGATTAAAGGGATAAATGCACACATAAATATAAAGTCATAAGTTGTGACTGGATGCTACGAAACAAAAGGATGGGGACAAGCCATGTTAGCCAGGAGGTCAGGGCGAGCCCCTCCCAGGAGGTGGGTGTAAGCCGACGTGTGACCGTGTAAAGGAAGCAGTCAGGGAACAGGTCTGAATGGGGGTGGGAGGTGGGATACTGAGCTAATACAGGCCAGGTGCTGTTCCCAGAACTTCCCGTGAATTCACTCATCCACAAAGTGGGTGGTCTGTCTATGGGCTGCAAATAAGACAAGCACAGAGAGGTTAAGCAATTTGCCTAAGGTCACCCAGCTTGCAAGCGGCAGAGGCAGGATTCAAATGCAGGCTGTCTGGCCCAGCGCCTGTGCCTTAACCACTGAACCATGGCACCCCTGGGGGGCAGGGCCCAAGCGTTTGGCTCAGCAGGTGCACATGTGAGGGACCAGCTGCCTCCCAGCCACTCCCCTGCTCGATTTTCCCAAAGCAAGTGAGGCAAGGCTTCACCTTGGATTTGAAGGCACCCATCTCCCTGGAAAGGAGCTTCTTGTCCACAGGATGGAAGGGGATGAAGGGATCAACTCATTACAGATGGGAAAACTGAGGCCCAGAGAGCGCTGGGAGATGTGGGTCCCGATCTGCCCATCAGTCTGTGTTCCCCTCACCTCACTGGCTGCTTCTCTCCTACTTTGGTCCCCCCGGGCCCCTGCACGGAGCCTGGCACCTGGTAGTGGCTTCTGGATGAATTCAGCTGGATTCAGGTGAGCCAAGGACTGACTGATGCTAAAACACATCCTGCCCCACGTGCAGTCCCACGAGGTTTTTGACTGTGAATTCCAAATGCACACATCTGGTCACCACTTTGAGTGCATCTGTGTGTGTGCACGTGGGTGGGTGGGTGTGTCAATGACTACAAGTGAGTGTGAGTGTGCACGTGTGTGCCCACGTGCCTGAGGGCACTGTGAGAACGAGGGCACATGCGTGTGTGATGCATGAGCGGGGTGTGTGTGCGTGTGCGTGTGCATTGCACGGCCTGTTTTCCAGGGCTACCAGACAGGTCTTGGGTGTGAATGGGCCAACTGCTGATCCCAAAGGAAGAGGAGGGAAAGAGGCTTCTGTCCTGTGCAGAGTCTGAGCGCTGGGAGTTGAGACTCTAAAGACAGCGTTTTGAGGGGGAGGGACTCCTTTCCTCACTGCAGATGCCTTGCCTGAGGCTTCAAACATTAGTGAGAACGTGGTTGCTTTAGAACTCACCCCACAGACGGTAAAATGTTGTTTTCTCAACCATGACCGATCAAATCACCTGTACTTTACCTCCATCATTACTTCCTAAATGTAGAAAAGCAGGCTTTTCTGGAAGAGGGACCGTGAGCTCTGCTCTGGTGTAGAAACCAGTACCACGATGATAAGCAGGGTTTAAATAAGCAAATTCATAGAATGGGTTCAAGAAAAAGGACTGAAAAAACACAAGGGTCATGAGCTGACAGAGTGATTAATCAACAGGTTTCCTCTGAGCACCTCCAGGGATGGTATTTGTAAGGAGAAAGAAGCAGGATTCATTATTACTGGGTTATAAAAATCAACCACTGGGCTGATGAGTGTTGAGTAATTGATTTAAGCTCTTTGGTACTGGTTTCCTCATCTGTAACGTGGGGATGCTGGTAACCTTTCACAGGGCTCTTCAGAGTCTTAAAAGGAACAGAGAGAGAGAGATGTGCATGTGTGCACATAAATTCATACAAGCATACATGCCTACCTAGCAACATGCCTGGCTTGGGGCAAAGCCTTCACAATTAGAGATTATTGATATTTCTATTAGAAAAAAATAAAACCAGAACCCCAAATCATGGTTTTGGAGTGCTAACGGTGTTTTCACCAATATGCATTTTTCCAAATGAAAAATGTCCATCGGGGGACCACCCCAAATTACACTGCGGTTACCAGCCGCAGTTGAAAGACCACCCCTGGGGTCATGCCTCTCCTGGAACCCTCGACCCAGGGGAGGCAGGTGCCCGGCTCCCAAGAGGATGCTCTGGCGGCACCGCCCTCTTGGGCCTCGCCTGAATCCTCTTGACGTGCCCTCATCAGAGCCTGTGCCGTTCCTTTCTCCCCACTCCGGTGCAGCCAGCCCTAGCCCCGAGCTGTCGGCTCCCGTTAGCGTTTCCTGCTGCTGCTGAGACACCAGAGCGGACCGAAGGCCCTGTCAGGTCCTTTCCCACTACACTGAGCAGGCGGATGGATCATTTCTGATTTCTCCCCACCTCGCTGGCAAATCGGAGCTGTCAGCACTCAACTCAGAAAGCTGCCAAGGGGACCGTCCATGGGGAGGCAGGTGCTGTCAGGGCAAAGGGCAAAGGGCACCCCAGTCCCCAACCCCACTGGTGGGGTCCAGCCCCGGCCCCCAACAAAGAATCTGGCCAATAGGGTCTTTTCCTTTGGGAAAACATGAAGGGGGTATTAAGTTTTCAGGCAAAATGTGTTGCAGGTGAGTTAGCCTCATCCCGGCGGAAAATTCTTCCCCATCACTGGAGCAGAGGTTTCTAAATCACTCCTCCTTCATCAAACAAATCTCTTCATGTGCCTTTATGTCTAAAAATCACATTTAAATATTTGATCCACTGCCATGAGCCGAGAAGAAAAACTTCTACTGATGGATGCTATTCTGATGAGCTATTCGGAGAATGTGTCCTCCCTGTTCACCCGGCACGATTATGGACCTGCCTCTCCCCACTTGTGCACTTTCAAGAAAGTAAAACAAATAAATGCCAAAGAGCTCAAAGTGCATGGGCTGCTGGCAGGGATTAAGGGGCACAGTTCACAAGGAAGTCGCTGAATGATCCATTTTATCCAGATTGTGTCTATTGATTTTACTTGGGGCTTTTTTTTTTTTTTCAGTAAACATCATTACATGGCAATGCGTGTTTTCATTTCTTTGGGGAGAAATGAAAGACATTTGTAACCAAAGAGATTAAATGACCAGGTTTAAAAAAAAAATTTTTTTCTTTTTTTAAGTGCCAGGAACACAGGCAGGGACAAACAAAGCCAGCACGCCACGGAGGTGCCCAGAGCTCCTACTCTCCCCCCAGGCCCCCCAGGGTCCTGCCTGTCACGGCGAGAAGAAAGCTCTCCGGTGGCAGCCACGTGAATCAACTTGAACGCACTAAGTAAGACCCCCGGGATGAGATACCGCACTGGGACATCCACCAGTTTGGCTTCTCTTCATTTAATGCTGGTGACCAAACGTGAAATTTCTCTCTTCCTCCAAAAGGGTCAGCCTTTTGTGGCATTACTAAAATTCACAACTGACCAGAAAATCCATAGGGAAAGGAAATGTTTGTTTTTCCTACGTTGGATGTGGCTGAAAGAAGTTGTCCTAAAAAAAAAAAAAAAAAAGAAGTTGTCCTTTTCTTTTTTTTTTTTTTTTTTTTTCTGATTTGATCTTTTGGATGTTGAATAAACTCAGAACTCACCCTGCCTGGGAAACTGCTGGCCTGCTCCTGGTAGGAAGAGCCCCAGGGGTGCATCAGCTAAGTTCTTTGCCCATGGCCAGCATCCCAGGTACCTGGCAGACTGAGCCATCTGCCTAGAAACAGCTTTAAGTCTGAACAAGAGCAGACTTCCCTATTGTCACGGGTTAGGTACACCTACCCCTTCTGCTCATTTGAGAAAAGTTATGGATGGTAGGGACGTTTGCTCATCTGGGGAGCCCTGGGCACAGCACCAGGCTGGGCGGCACAGTAGGTTGCCAATAAACGGTGAACCCATGGCTTTCATGGATCTGCCCCTGGATACTGAGAAGGGAATTTCCATCTGCAGCCCAGGAAACCACTCTCAGCCTGTCGCGCTGGCCCCTCAGGGCCATTGCCATGTGACCCCCGACCCGGAACACACCTTCCGGCCCCTTCACCTGCTGTACTCCTGTTTTCCTTCCTCTTTTTTTTTTTTTTTTTTTTTTTTTTTTTTTTTTTTGCTGTACGCGGGCCTCTCACTGCTGTGGCCTCTCCCGTTGCGGAGCACAGGCTCCGGACACACAGGCTCCGCGGCCATGGCTCGCGGGCTCCGCGGCATGTGGGATCTTCCGGGATCGGGGCACGAACCCGTGTCCCCTGCATCGGCAGGCGGACTCTCAACCACTGCGCCACCAGGGAAGCCCTTTCCTTCCTCTTTGAACTTGGTCATCATAGCTTCCGGGAAGTCCCTTCTAACCTCCCCGGGTGATGTCCTTCTGCTGGGCCCTCCAGCACCATTTCCTCTCTTTCACAGGACTTGTGGTAGTTGTGGTTTTACATTTATTTATGTCTTTGACTGATGCCAGTGTCTGTCTGCCAAACCAGACTACCGCCCCCAGGGGTACGAGAACTGCCTCCGTTTGGTGTCCCCCCCATATCTGCAGCATCACACGTTACCAGGCACTCAACAAAGATGCACGGTGTGAATACGTGATGTTACTTTGTCTGATGGGAAAAAAAATATAAAACCCACGGTAAAACAACCGGATCACTAAATGGGCACAATAAGGAAACCCAGAAGTCCCAGCTGGCAGGTAGGTGGGACGGGATGAGGAGGCAGGGCCCTGCCTTCTGTCCCAGGAAACTCAGAACCTCCATCCTCCCAGAGCCCAGGGGCAGCCCCACCAGGAGCACCTCGTTTCCCAGTGCCGTATCTCACAACTGATCTGCATACACGTTTCCGCTCCGTGGCTGACAGACGTGCAACCGAAACACAGGTGGACCCGCTCCAGAAACTGAGGCTGGGTAGAAAACATGCCAAAACAAGGCCGGCCACTGCTGGGAAAGCTGATGACTAAAAGAGGCTGTCTTTCCGCTCAGAGGCAACAAAAGTCCTGGGCCGGACAGGGTCAGGGCCTCTCTGTGCTCTAGCAGGAATTATTTGGCAGCAGGAAGTCAAGAAATAGTCACTGAGGTCCTACTGTATACCAGGCACTGTGCTTGGGCCGGAGAAACAGGAGTGAACTCACTAAATCACAGACCAAGAAAACAATCAGATGCCCATTATCAAATACACAAGTAAATGAATCAATTAGAGTTGTGATAAGGGTATGAAGGAGAGGTATAGGGTGCTAGGAGATCATATAATGGGAGTAGCTGACCTCACCTAGGCAATCAGGGGAGGCTTCCAGGAGGAAGTGATATTTAAGACAACACTTAATGGATAGCATTCTCAACTCCATTCTCCTTTACTTACTCCCTCTATCAAGGCTGCAAGAATTAAATACCTACCTTCTCAGCCTCCGTTGCAGCACGGATTGCCACGGGACAACTGTGACTAATGAGATGCAAGCTGAAGTCTGTTGGCTCCACTGTCCTACTTCTTCCTGCACTAAATAGGGACGGGACGTCTGCAGCTCAGGCAACCGTCTTGTGGCCCTGAGGGAAAGGCCAAGAGGATCCCAGAGATAACAGCCCTGAGTCACAGAACCAATACCCAGAAACCAACTGCCTCCAGACTGTCTGTTTTTGTGTCATTACAACTAAACAAAAGCATGTCTAACTGAAACAGGTCTCAAACATGAGTAACTGTT
Organism: Mesoplodon densirostris; assembly: GCF_025265405.1. Classification (NCBI taxonomy): domain Eukaryota; kingdom Metazoa; phylum Chordata; class Mammalia; order Artiodactyla; family Ziphiidae; genus Mesoplodon; species Mesoplodon densirostris. Next base: position 6,446,905 of record NC_082676.1, read on the forward strand.
AACCAAACAAAGAGTGGCAGGATGAGTGTTCCAGGCAAAGGAAACAGCAGGTGCAAAGGCCCAGGGGTGGGAAAATCCATTGGAAGAATGTGTAGAGGTTCGGGATATGGTTGAAGCGTAGAGAATAAGGAGGAAGGTATTGGGGTACGAGGCTGGGGAAGTAGGCAGATCTCAGAGAACACGTGGTTGGGACATTGTCAAGGACTCTGTAGAACTCCAGAAGGGTTTTTTAGACAAAGAAGTGCCAGGACACCAGATCTGCTTTCTAGGAAATCTCTCTCCAACAGGTTATGGGGACTAGACTGGAAGGGTCAAGAGGGAATGGAAAGACCAAGGAGAGGATTCCTGTAGTTGCTGAGATGAGAACGGTGGCCTGGATCCTGGTGGTGGCAGCAGAGGCGGTGGAAAGGCACAGAAGTAATGCTTCAAACCAGTGGCTCTCACCCGGGGCCGGTTTTGCCCCCGATACTTGACAATGTCTGGAGACATATTTGGAGGAGGATGTTATTGGCATCTCACAGCCAGAGGCCAGGGATGCTGCTAAACACCCTACAGTGCACAGGACAGAGAATGATCCAGCCCAAAATGTCAATAGTGTTGAGGTTGAAAATCCCTGTTTAAATATGTTTCTATTTAAGAAAACTGGACCCGTGCTGGAAAGGTGGGAGGCTGAAGAGAAAAGACCCAAGACCAGGCCTGGTTAGGAGGTGGGTGCTTTAGTTCCGGCAAGAATCAGCATGGGGCTGAGACCGCAGGCTAAGGTCACAAGGATTGAATCACCCTCCTGGAGGCTGAGAATTCAGATGTCCAACTAGAAGGCACCCAAGGCTGGGCTTGCCAAGAATGGAATATAGCTGGGAATAGTTTAGGTCATGCTGGAGCATCTGCGCAGGCCCCTGTCCTTGTAGAGGGGTCCCCACCACCAAATCTGTAGTCTGCGGCCCCATCTCTGGCTGGAGCTGACTGGGCACGGAGGGGACACGTCACTCAAGCATGGCCCTGGTTTGCTTTGGGGAGCTCCATTCCAGTGAGGCGGCCAGTCTGAGGCGACCCAAGCTCAGTCGATCAGAGCCTCTCCTAGGAATGTGAAATTTGAGCAGCCTTAAACAAGGATGGGAAGTGCTGATTTTATCCCAGCAGAGGTGCCCAGGGATCATCCTCAGACTTGCTCTCTAATATCCCAGAACTCTCCCTGACTATGGTCTTTCCTGAGTTTCTGGTTTTGGTTTTTTTGGTTTTTTTGCAGTACGCGGGCCACTCACCACTGTGGCCTCTCCCATTGCGGAGCACAGGCTCCGGATGCGCAGGCTCAGCGGCCATGGCTCACGGGCCCAGCCGCTCCGCGGCATGTGGGATCTTCCCGGACCGGGGCACGAACCCGTGTCCCCTGCGTCGGCAGGCGGACTCTCAACCAATGCGCCACCAGGGAAGCCCCCTGAGTTTCTGTTCTGAGTTGGAGTTGGAGGCTACTAAAAGGCCTTTCAATAATTTTGTTGTTGTTGTTGTTAGTGGGTGAGTTTCCTGCAGCTGCTGTAACAAATTATCATCAACTTCATGACTTAAAACAACACACATTTATGATCCTATAGTTCTGGAGGTTTGAAGTCCAAGATCAGTCACTGGACTAAAGTCAAACGATGGCAGGGCTGCGTTCTTTCTGAAAGTGGCAGAATCTACTTCCTTGCCGTTTCCAACTTCTAGAGGTTGCCTTCATTCCTTGACTTATGGTCCCCTCCCTGCAACACCTCAAACTCTGCTTCCATCTTCACATCTCCTACCACTGACTCTGACCCTCCTGCCTCCCTTCTGATGACATCAGCCTCACCTGGATAATCCAGGATAATCTCCCTATCTCAAAATTCTTAATCACATCTGTAAAGTCCTTTTTACCATGTAAGATACCATATACACAGGCTCTGGGGATTAGGGCATGGACATTGTCAGGGACTATTATTCAGCCTACTAGAAGAGTCTGTTTTTATTGCTCGCAACCAAAGAATTCTGGCTGATACAGCAGAAGTCACAAACCTAAGGTCTAAAGATATTGCATTTTGTTTTTAATTTGAATTAGAAGGCTTTAGGAACAGCTACAACCCCACAGTTCACTGAAGCCCTGGGACATTTTTTTGCTTTTCGTTATTTAAGTTACCTGCCTACCCCCTGAGGGCACTAGGTTTGCCATCCCTGTAGTAGATTTATGGCTATGGGTTCCAAAGACTAACTCCATCTCACTACTTGAATACTTCAGGACTTGGCAGATGGATACACTGGGATCAGTGTCCCTCTTGGAAATTCCAGCCAAGGATAGAAGGATGTATATAGACAGAAGGATGGATGGATGGATGGATGGATGCATGGATGGATGCATGGATGGTGGGATGGATGGATGGTAAGATGCATGGATGGATGGACGGTTAGAGGGATGGATGGATGGATGGATGGATGGTTGGATGGATGCATGGATGGTGGGATGGATGGATGGTAAGATGGATGGATACTGGGATGGATGACAAGATGCATGGATGGATAAGTAGAGAAAAAAAAAGATTATCAGGGGTTTACGAGAATGAGGCCCAATAAGTAGGAAGGATATTGAAGAAAACACAAATAGAATATGTTTATGGCATACACAGAAATAAAAGGAGATGGAAACTTTGCTGTTTTGGTTTGTGTTGGAAATAAAAATTCTCTTCAACATAAATCTCAGTCGGTTTTGTTTCTGCAAAACAAACAGGCTGCTGCTTACAAGCTCATTACAGAGAGAATCCACGCCACCCACCCACAGCCTCTGCAGTCCATTTGGAAGATCCCGTCCAATGAACCAAGAACGCAGAAAGGAGACCGGGAGTGGGAAGAGGACGGCATCAAATGCTCTCAAATAACTATAAAAAAAACTCGAGGTTCAGGGAGAAAAAGTAATCATCCTGTAATTGACTGTTTACTAATGGAATCTATTAATTTATGGCTACAAAAGAATCAGCTAATTTGTGGTTAATGGTGTGTAAAAGATAAACAACACAGATTAGCTCTATGGAGCACCACCCCAGTTCTTGAGGATCTGCCTGCACAGACAGCTCTTGACTTGGGAGAGGGAGGATGGTAGTGGTCGGTGGTCAGCTGGGAGGGGAAAGATTCAGGAGGGAGCAGTGAGTCCCAACCCCCAGAGGAGGCTTATTCACCTTCTGGGGTTTCCATTCAAATGGTACATCCTCCCCTCCAGACCCCAGATCACCCCTGCTGTTCTTCCACAAGATCCCACACGCACAGCAGGCCCCAAACTGCCATGTCCATTCCCACCTCTGGGCCTTTGCTCCTGCTTTGCCTGCTACCTGGGCTGCCATCCCTCCCTTTCCTGTGAAAAATAACAGATTACTGGTAGCTAACTGAATGACCCTTCACTCGCGTCAGACACCATGCTAAGTGTTTCACACACATTATCTGTCTCAAGGGTTCCGCCACACCCCATGAAGCTGGTCCCAGTCTCAGCCCCATCTTACAGGTAAGAAAGCTGAAGGTTTAGAAAGGTGAAGCCATTTGCCCAAAATTGCATTGTGGATGCACGGTGGGTCTGACGCTGGAATCCAAGTAAGATCCCAGAATCCAGGCTCTAGACCAGCATTCCCCAAACCTGACTCATTCTCATTACAATATTTTTCGCCATTTCTGCAAACCATTTAGGAGCTTTCTTTAAATTGACTCTTCTCCCTCCTTTTTTCTTTTTAATTTTCACTTCATCCCTGTCCATATTATCCAGGTCTGATAAGTTAATAACATATTTGTTTTGAACACAAATTTGGAGTAAATACTTGACTACTAAAATACACATTTGCCTGGTTCCTACCTTATAATCTTGTAAAGTACCAGTGGTACAAGAACTATACAAATCCCAACCATGTATCCCAACAAACCATCATCCAATGGCTATGCGTGCAGTTGACCATAGCTGGCATCTTGCACACACTATCGAATTTTACCCTCTGCAAACCCTTGCCCGATACAACCCCCCACTTTGAAACGCACTAGAAGCCTCCTTTGCCTGACTCGACTCCTTCAGCCCACAGACATCCTTCCCTTTGTGGACAGAAAATTCATGTCATTAGCAAACCACAAAAACACAGGATGAAAATAAGGATCTAGGATTTGTGTCCTCAAGTAAATTGTAAGATCCTGGAGGATTGAAAAAAAGAAAAGTATCTTCTATATCTTGAAGGCTGAGCTCTGGGAAACAGAGATGGAAGCACACAGTCAGCAACCAATACAGCCTGGGGAAGTGGCTGGTGGGGCTACAGCGTGGAGAGCAGGAGGATGTCGCTGTCATGGCTGGGTTTGGGCTGGCCTGAACCCATCCTCCTTCTTTTGCCAACAATGCTCAGGATTCACCTGGGAACACATTCTCCCTTCTCTCAGCCCAGTGCTCCTGGGTGGGTCTATGACCCAGGCCTGCACAACTGGTGCTGAATGTCCCCTAAGCCACTGCCAGCGGTTCAGAAATTAGTCTGTGGCCCAAAATTGGCCGAGGCAGTCAGGCCCAGGACTTTGGTTCAAATTGCTAGGGAAGGAGAAGCAACCTGTCCTGCTGAGCTTGACTCCCAGGATGTAGGCCTGGAGCTGCTGGAGTCATCTTGCTCCCACAAGGAGCCTGAGCACTAAAACCCCCATGGAAGAGGTAGACACATGGAGAGAGGGCAGGGTTTGGTGACATTGTTTGAGAACCTGGACCAAGACATTCCTGAAACAAGTTTGAGAACCTGGATCAAGACATTCCTGAAACAAGTTTGAGAACCTGGATCAAGACATTCCTGAAACAAGTTTGAGAACCTGGATCAAGACATTCCTGAAACAAGTTTGAGAACCTGGATCAAGACATTCCTGAAACAAGTTTGAGAACCTGGATCAAGACATTCCTGAAACAAGATCTACCCTCAGATTTTGTTTTTTTTTCTTTTTTTGTGGTACACGGGCCTCTCACTGTTGTGGCCTCTCCCGTTGCAGAGCACAGGCTCCGGACGCGCAGTCTCAGCGGCCATGGCTCATGGGCCCAGCCACTCCGCAGCATGTGGGATCCTCCCGAACCGGGGCATGAACCCGTGTCCCCTGCATTGGCAGGAGGACTCTCAACCACTGCGCCACCAGGGACGCCCTATTCTCAGATTTTTTAGTCAATCAATTTTCTTTGGGCATAAGCCTTTTTTGAGTTGAGTTTTCTGTCACTTGCAACCAAAACACCCTGGAGGAGTCAGAGGAGCCATTGACTAAGAGTCAGGAAACCAGACTCTGACTGTATCTCCGTGTGATCTTGGTGAGTCATTTCATTTTGCATTACCGTGACCACTCCTTTAAGGATGCTTTCCACCCCTCCTCCCCCATTACTTCCTGTCCCAGTCCAGCCCCATCACTCCCCAACATCAAACTCTGTGTTCCTGACCTTGTTTGCTAGTCATCCGTCTCACTTACTGCTATACCCCTAGTGCTCAGAACAGTCCCGGCACACGGGAGGTCCTTGGTAAATATTTGTTGCACAGTACTGCCTTGGTTTCTCCACCTGTGAAATGGGAGGGAGGTGCTGCATTTTCTCTCAGGAACCTCCCCGCAGGGCTGTGCTTTGTCTCCACTGCTGCTTCCCAGACGTCTGGGAAGGTGGGGAGAGGGTCTCACCCACAGGCACTGGAGTGTCTCCAAGCTAACCACCTCGTACTCACAGGGAAGGAGGTGGTGTGACTTTCCTCCTTCGCTCTTTCCTCTACCCACACAATCTCGTAAACCAGGAAGTCCCTCTTGACATCTGACCCAATCTTTTATGCTGCAACTCAAGTCCTTCCTCAGGCCTGTAGTTCAGCAGACATTCCAGGCCACACAAGAGCAGAAAAGAACCAGTTTAAAGTGAAAAGGAATGCTGTGAAAAAATAAAAGCTCCTTTGCCTCGATGATGCCCCCATTTTCTTCCCACAACCGGTTTCTGACTTTGCAGAAAGTCCCCTTCTTGTGTACACCTAGGAACAAAGCTCTTCTGGACATGTGGGTGCAAACGAGGAGAGTAATATAAATAAACTATCTGTTTAATCATTGCTATTGTCAAAACAATGGCTGGGCCAAAATACCTATGCTCTGATTCATCCAACTGACATCCCTGGGGAGGGAGGAGGCTGGAACTGAGGGAGTAAACAGTTCTAAACCCATTTTCCAGATGAGCTCAGAGGCTCTGCAGTGACCCCGCCGGAAACAACAGAAGTGAAACCACTTCCTTCCCCGGCCCAGGCGTTCCATCTCCGCTCAATTTAAAGGAAGGCGCACACACCGCCTAGAATGCAGGTTTCATCATTGATTCGTTCATTCCTTCATGAGAATAAGAAGCCTGCACTGAGCCCTGCCGTGTGCCGGGCTCCTTTCACCCTCCCCTACCCTCTGAGCGAGGATGAGCAGGAATTATCTGTCCATTGGCTGGGTCAGGGAGATCTAATGATGTAATGGTCGAAAATATTTTTCCTAGCTTGCTCTTTCTCTTTTCATTGTATTTGTGGTCTTTCTTGACATCCAGGAATTTTGAGTGTTTATATGATGTCATCATTTTGTCTTTCTTTGGGGAGTCTGGCTTTATATGCCTAGAACAGGCTTCACTGGGCAGTGATGTTTAGGGTCCTGTTTAAGGTCATCCTATGATCAATTAGGGGTGAAAGGAAAAGATCCTGATCATTCCTTCGTTCTACAGATGAGGGGACGGAGGCTCCACGGTGAGTTGGCGGCACGGCCCAAGGTCAGCGGCCCCGCCTCTGCCCAGTGCTCTTTCTGCTACATAGCTAGGGACAGATTCCTAATAAAAATTAAGACAGAGGGCTTTTGACGGACCGGCTGCATTGCCAAGTGATCGTCACAGCTCCTCCAAAGTCCAAGGCCATTTTATGCACTGCACACGTGTGACATCATCTAGTTCAGTCTGGATATCTGTCTAACTGTCCACCGTGGCAACAAGCCCTAAAAATCATTCCCCCAAAAGACACCACAAAGTAAAAGACAAAATGATTCAACACAAACATTAAAAACTCCAGGACATCAAACACCACCACTAATAAAATTTTAAAAACACATAACAACGAGGAAGAATAGTTCCAACATACATGACAAAGTATTAGGACTCTCAAAATATACAAAGCTCTCACAGATCAGTAAAAATGGCTAAAGAAAAATGAGAGACAAATCTCAAAAGTAGAAATGCACATGGGCAATACACTTATGAGAAGTGTTTAAATTCATTAGCAGTCAAAGCAATTCAAGTGAAAACTATAATGAGATAACTTTTCATGCCGTTCAGAGTAGCAATATTGAAAAAGAACAGAAACAGACAGTGATGTAACTCTCAGATTACTGGAGGGAAGATGGCCTTGGTCTTTCTGAGTTTTGTAACATATATTAAAATCCTTACAATGTGCATTGTTTTTGTTCTAGCATTCTTCTGTTTCTAAGGAATTATTTAGAAACTATGGATAATGAAGGAAATTTACTCCCATACCATTTATATGGGAAAAGTCGGAAGCAGTCTATACGTTCAGCATCAAGGAATTGGTGAGGTATGCTACAGTACAGATTTCCAGTATAATAGGATGGAGTCAAGGAAAAGAAGGATGCTTCATAAAAGACAAGGACAGTATACTGAATTCAAAAATCAGGATACAAAACACTATGTATACATAATTCCAGATCTGAAAAACACACATATATCTATAAACATATGTGCACAGAAAACAGTCTGGAAAAAATATTCACCAAATTGTTAACAGTGGTTTTCTCGAGGCGGTAGAATTTTTTTTTTTTTTTTCTGTGTTTCAATTGGTATCTACCGGGATTGGCAAAGTCGCAGGGGAGTGGGAGAGAAAAGACCCTATTGCTATAGGAAATGTTATTTATCGTAAACTTCCCTGACTAACATGACAGTACTTATCAAAAGTCTTACTACTGGGACTTCCCTGGTGGTGCAGTGGTTAAGAATCCGCCTGCCAATACAGGGGACACAGGTTCAAGCCCTGGTCCGGGAAGATCCCACATGACGCGGGGCAACTAAGCCCACGCGCCACAACAACTGAGTCTGTGCTCTAGAGCCCACGTCCTCAACTACTGAAGCCCACGCGCCTAGAGCCTGTGCTCCGCAACAAGAGAAGCCACTGCAGTGAGAAGCCCGCACACCGCAATGAAGAGTAGCCCCCGCTCGCCGCCACTAGAGAAAGCCTGTGCACAGCAACAAAGACCCAACACAGCCAAAAATAAATTAATTAATTAATTAAAAATATAAAATAAAAATAAGGCTGCTTTAAAAAAAAAAGTCTTACTATGTGTGAATCATTTCACCAGTAATTTTTCTTCTAGGAATTTACCCTAAGGAAATAATCAGAGATGTGTGCAAAGATTTATGTACAAGGATGTCCACTGTAGAGTTATTTACAATAGCGAAAAGTTGGAATCAGCCTAAATATCCAACAATGGGGAGTTGTTTAAGTAGGTGTTGGTTTGCTTTCCTAGTGAAGGGCTCTGCAGTCATTTAAATTGATGTCGACTATTGAATGAGATGACAAAATGTTCTTGATATACAGCAAAAAAAAAAAAGTTTAAACTGGCACAGGCCGTTTGATAGCAATATTGTAAAATACTATACACAATAAATGATGAATATTTATGCACAAGAGAAGGCTGAAAGATATCATGTTTGCAGTGATAATCATTGGGTAATGGGATTCTGGGTAAGTTTTATTTTTTCTTTGTATTTTCCTACATTTTGTCATTTCATGTGCATGTTGTCTCTCACAGTCAGACTTTTTTTTTTATAAGGGGAAAAAAAATCCCAGGAACATTTAGATGAAAACAGACTTGTCATTTTTGTCTGTAAATTCCAATTTCCAGGCCAGGCACCAGCCTGGTGTTGCCAATCGTGTAGCTACTTGGTGTTCCTGATTAAAATAGATCCCCTCTAGACATCCTCTCTCGATGCCACCTAGAGTTAGTCGTCTCCGTGATGCCATGCCAAGCCCATCCACAAATCTTTAGAGGGCTGAGAAGAAAAATGACCTGTTTTTAATATTCGGGGACAGAATCCAGTCAAATCCGGCTGACGTTCACTGTGGCTGGCACTTGCTCAATCACCTCTGTGTTGTGTAATGATGAAGAATTAGCCGTATTCTCAGAAAGCCCATTATCAGGACAGGACAGACGTTTCCAAATACGTGTTCTGGGGCTCATACCTTTTTCCTGTTGGGATGATCAACCCATTTGCTAAAGATAATTAAAGTCACAGAAAGCCTCCGACTGCTTCCCTGTTGTCTGGATGTAGAACCCAGAGGATCCTGGCTCAGACAGATAGCTCTAAAAATCTAAGTGAACCTCCTGCTGATGGGGACCAGAAGGGGGGCAGGTTGCAAGGGGAGAAGCTACAAAACAAGGGATTAAGTGACTCACCCAAGATTACTGTCAGCCAGGTCGAGTGGGAGGAAACAGGGCGAGAAGACCCAGAGGAGGGCCAGGCCAGGGAATCAGGGACAGTGGGCATCCAGGGCACCTTCTAGAAGGAAGCACCTCTCCTTGGCAGCTGCCTTAAATACTGGATTTGGAGGGAGAATTCTGGGCTCACCAATGGGTTCTTGGGGGTCCTAGCAGGGCAGCTCCTGGGGGTGTTGACCCTCCCTTTCTTCCTTCTTCCCTTCCTGCTCTCTTCCTTCCTCTCTTCTCCCACAACTACCTACCAAGCACCCAGCATGTGTCAGCTCTCTGCTTAGTGTTGCATTTACAATGATGAGCAAACCCAGAGAGATGTAGTCAGACTCCTGCTCAAATGGCATGTACCGTCTAGCACAGCGCTGCCCATTCAAAATGTAATGCGAACCATATATGCGATTTAACATTTTTTAGTAGCTACAATTAAAATCATTTTTTAAAATAGGTAGAATTAATTTTCGCCATCTATTTTAACACAATATATCCAAAATATCATTCCACAGGTAGTCAACATTTTTAACTTATTAATGGGATATTTTACATTCTTATTTTCATACAAAGTCTTTGAAATCTGGTGTCTTCATTTGGTCCAGCCACATCTCAAGTGCTTAATAGCTGCTGTGTCTAAAGCAGGCACAACTGACATTTGGACCAAGTACTTCTTGGCTGTGGAGGCTGCCCTGTGTACTATCGAGTCTTTAGCAGCTTCTCTAGACGCCAGTAGTATCCCAGTCCTCCAGTTGTGACAACCGCAAATGTCTCCACACACTGCCAAATGTGCCCTGGAGGTGGAAGCAAAACTGCCCCTGGTTGAGAGCCACTGCTCTGGTGCCCACCATACAGGTCCAGCGGGAGAGACAATGCAGTGAGCAACCGTGACACACTGGGGATGCTCAGATGGATAACGTGTCGGCAGTGTGATGGAGGATCAGCGGCTGACCGAGGCTAGTCCAGGGAGGCTCCCCAAAGAGGTAGGGTCCCGGACAAGACCTTCCTAAAGTGTTACAACCATATATGCCCCAGAACGCTGAGCAGACCCGTCTCTGCTCTGAGCCTCAGTTTTCCTGCCTGTGAAATAGGGACAGAGATGTCTATCCCACGTACACACCACCTATACAGAGGGGCTCACACATGATTTTGGATGTGAATATAATTAGTGAAGAATAAAAGCGTGCTTTAGACAAGATGCATTAGCACTGTTGTTCTCATGGGGATACGCAAACACTCTTTTTTTTTTTGGCTGAGTCAGGTCTTTGTTGCTGCGCGTGGGCTTTTCTCTAGTGGGCAAGTAGGGGCTACTCCTCGTTGCGGTGTGTGGGCTTCTCATTGCGGTGGCTTCTCCTGTTGCAGAGCATGGGCTCTAGAGCACAGGCTCAGTAGTTGTGGCACACGGGCTCAGTTGCTCCGTGGGATGTGGGATCTTCCCGAACCAGGGCTCGAACCCGTGTCCCCTGCATTGGCAGGTGGATTCTTAACCACTGCGCCGCCAGGGAAGTCCGAGATTTTTTTTTTTTAATATTAAAAACTATCTGTCATCTGTCATTGGATTTTATGATTATTTAATCTGTGTTTCTATAAAATGACCTTCCTCCAGAGCAGACTTCTTCACTAGACAGTAGGCCCATGAAAAAATTTTGAGAGTCTTTTAAAATCAGAAGAAACAAGTGACCTTTTAGGTTGAAGAAAATGTTTTAATATTTAATATTAATGTATTTATTTTTATATCAAAGCAGTCATAAAACATATATATATATATATATATTTTGGCCACGCCATGCAGCATGCAGGATTTTAGTTCCCCAACCAGGGATCGAACCCGTGCCCCCTGCAATGGAAGCTCGGAGTCTTAACCACTGGACCACCAGGGAAGCCCTGCAAACACTCTCTTCTCTGCTTCCCTCAAAGTTCCAGGACCTCATTCACAAGAGGGACCCAGACTCAAGCCTTTTTGAGTCACTAGTACTTACTTACCCAAGGTGTGACCTTGGGGAAGTTACTTAACCTCTCTGAGACTGTTACCTCATCTGTGGTATGAAGTCAACAAGGGCAACTACCGTGAAGGGCTGTCATAGAATTAAAAGAAGAAACAGGGACTTCCCTGGTGGTGCAGCGGTTAAGAATCCGCCTGCCAATGCAGGGGACACGGGTTCAAGCCCTGGTCTGGGAAGATCCCACATGCCATGGAGCAACCGAGCCCATGCACCACAGCTACTGAGCCTGCGCTCTAGAGCCCGTGCTCCACCACAAGAGAAGCCACCGCAGTGAGAAGCCCACGCACTGCAATGAAGAGTAGCCCCTGCCCGCCTCAACTAGAGAAAGCCCGCGCACAGCAGCAAAGACCCAATGTAGCCAAAATATAAATAAATAAATTAATTTTTTTAAAAAAAGAAGAAGAAACATATACAAAGGGCTTCTCAGACTGCCAGGCACATAATACAGTAAAACTGAACCAGCATCAGCTTTGATTGTATGTATTTAAGCTGATATTCTATACAGCTATCCATTCATTCATTCCACAGTCACTTATTGATCATTTACTGTATATTGCCACTCTTTTAGGCACTCAGGGGTATGGATAATGCTCCTGAAAATGGAAATTTTCTCTGCTGGGGTGGATCAGAAAATACACAAGCAAAGTGATAAATACACCGAATAATTTCAAGAGGGGATAAAGTTTACAAAGAAAATAAAACAAGGTTGTGAGAGAGAAAGTGTCAAGGCTGGGGGTGGGCGAAGGCCTCCTGGAAGAGGTGACCTCTGACCTGAGACAAGGAGAAGGTGAGGGCCTGCCTGGCAAAGATCTGGGAACTCTTCCCAGGAGGAACCAGCGAGGGGGAAAGCCCTGAGGCTGGCACAAGCCTGGTATGTGTCAGAAAGAGAAGAAAGTCCAGTGTGGCTGCAGCAGTGAGGGACAGGGCCAGCGAGGACGACAGGCCAGTTCACACGGGCCCTATGATGGGATTAGTGACCGCTGACGTTTGCCGAGTGTGCACCGTGTGTTCGCTCATTTCACTCTCATGACAACCCTGTTAGGAAGACACTACCATTGCCCCCAATTTACAGAGAAGGAATCTGAGGCCTGATGAGGCTAAATTTCTTGGCCAGGGCCACTTAACCAGCACAGGATGGAAGAAAATGAGAGTTTGATTGCAAGCAGTCTAATTTCAGCGACCTGCCTCTTCTGTTAAAAATAACAGGGCAGGGCCTCCCTGGTGGCGCAAGTGGTTGAGAGTCCGCCTGCCGATGCAGGGGATACGGGTTCGTGCCCCGGTCTGGGAGGATCCCATATGCCGCGGAGCGGCTGGGCCCGTGAGCCATGGCCGCTGAGCCTGCGCGTCCGGAGCCTGCGCGTCCGGAGCCTGTGCTCCGCAACGGGGGAGGCCACAACAGTGAGAGGCCCGCATACCGCAAAAAAATAAAAATAAAAAAATAACAGGGCAAAAGGAAGCCCCTAGAAGTTTCTTCTGCCCTCAGTGTCTCTCCCAAAGCAGGCAGAGCCTTTGCTTTCCAGATGTGTGTGAGCTGGTGGTGGACAAGGCTGGCATTCCTGACCCTCCCTCCATGCCTCTCAGAGCCTGAGGTGGCTGCTTGGCAGAGGTCACGGCCAGGTGACTGCACAGCGCCACCCCTTCAAAGCTGATGGAATGAAGACAACAAGAGAGAATCTGTCTCTGCAGTCGGGCTTAAGAACCCAGGACCCTCAGCCTCCCTGTTCGAAAAGGCAAATGGAGTCAGCTAGTTGGGTTCAAACCCAAAGGCTCTTGTCCCCAGACCAGAAAACCAGGGCAAAGAAAACCAGTGAGAGTTCGGACCTGGCGTTTTAAAGCCTGAGTCCTTGACCCACACCTGGCTGCCTCCACAGCCTCTGGCTGAAAAGATAACAGCAGCAGAGGCTTTGCTTGACGGGAGGCAACACCTGGCAGAGAGGCAAGGTGGGAGAAGCCCAGCGCATTCTCTGCCTTCACGGCTGTTCTGCTCAGACAAAGGCAAAGTTGAAGGTTGTAGGGGGAAAAACGTAGCAAAAACAAAGACCTCACACCTGTCAAGGCTAACCAGGCTTTTGAGCTGGGCTGGGTGGATGCAGGCATTAGACTTGGAGGGGAAGGGCAGAGGTGTGACTTCCCAGGGAAAGTGATAAATCAAAAGCGTGAATGGATAAAGAAGATGTGGCACATATATACAATGGAGTATTACTCAGCCATAAAAGGAAACGAAATTGAGTTATTTGTAGTGAGGTGGATGGAGTTAGAGACTGTCATACAGAGTGAAGTAAGTCAGATAGAGAAAAACAAGTACCGTATGCTAACACATATATATAGAATCTAAAAAAAAAAAAAAAACGTTCTGAAGAACCTAGGGGCAGGACAGGGATAAAGACGCAGACGTAGAGAATGGACTTGAGGACATGGGGAGCGGGGAGAGTAAGCTGGGACGAAGTGAGAGAGTGGCATGGACATATATACACTACCAAATGTAAAATAGATAGCTAGTGGGAAGCAGCCGAGTAGCACAGGGAGATCAGCTCGGTGCTTTGTGACCACTTAGAGGGGTGGGATAGGGAGGGTGGGAGGGAGATGCAAGAGGGAGGAGATATGGGGATATCTGTATATGTATAGCTGATTCACTTTGTTATAAATCAGAAACTAACACACCACTGTAAAGCAATTATAGTCCAATAATGATGTTAAAAAAAAAACAGTTATAATAGGTGGAAAAAAAGTGCGTCTATGGAAGGCTCCAGGGCTGGAGCTGAGGATGTGGAGCTGCCTACACCTCCCCGGGCATCTCTCCCGAGCTGAGGGCCTCAGTTTCCCCGTCTGCAGCAGGGGGTGATAATACAGTGGCTTAACACGTGCCAGGGACTTTGCCTATATTATTCCCTTTAACCTTGATGGCGACTCAACAAGATGAGTCTTTTTGATTCCTTTTGTAGATGAGAAAATTCGGTATTCCAAAATTTAAGGGAAGTTCTTAAACGCAGTTCAGCTAACACCAGACCTGTGCTCCTTAATTTCCCAATGCTTACGAAATGCTCCTAAATATATCAACAACCACAACCATGATAATAACCGACACAGACATACACTGTGGGCACCGGACAGAAGCTGAGCCTATCAAGACCCTTGACTTTCCACCAGGCCTGGAGAGAGGAAAACTAATTTCTGTCCTCACAAAACAAAGAATGTATGCAAGCAACGGCCTGAGGTCATGATCTCAGCTCCTCTGGAACAGTCTGAGAAAATAAATACAGACCGAGAGGAGCAGGGGCAAGAGAAACAGCCCTGACTGGATTGGGTTCTGGATCCAGTATCCCTGGTGCCTCTTAACTTCCCATTTCTCAGTTTCCTTACAGAAGCTGGTTTGAACTTGGTTTCGGTCACTTGAGACCAAAAAGTCTGAATTGATAAACCTCAGCATGAATGGACCTTGGCAGGATTTGAGCAAACCTCCTGTAAAACGAGTTTTTGAGATAACGGGGGAAATTTGAACGTAGACTGGCTATTATGTGATATTGAGAAATTATTATTGTTTTAGTTAAGTGTGATGGTGGAATTACGGTTATTTGAAAAAAATACTTATCCGTTAAGGATACATACAGAAGTATTTTGGGGTGAACTGATTCAATGTCTGGGATTTGCTTTAAAATATTCCAGCACCTCCATCCCCACTCCCCTGATAAAAGAGGGAAGGAAATATGGGAAAAGAAAGTCAGAATGATGACAATTGTTGAAGCTGGAACAGGTGTATGGGAGTTTCTCATCCTATTCTCAGGTTTTAAATATTCCGTTAATGAAAAGTTAAAAATAATAAGAAAGAAAGAATGGAAAGAAAAGGCTGCCGTCTCCAGAGAGAAAGCAGTGATTTAGCATCCATGGAAAAGGAGTAGGAAGCAGAACCCCTCATTCATTCATTCATCAAATTAACCATCCACTCAGCCCTGTACTGGACACACGAGGGCAAATATGACATTGGTCTCTCCGCCCTCAGGGAGCTCCCAGGCAAGCAGAGACCAGATAGATGACTAGAAGTAAATTATCACAGGTTTGCGCAACTCACAGACAGGCCAGGCACTGTGAGGGCACGATGTGTTTTTGTCTCTCACGTCCAGTTTGAAAGGGAAGGACTTTGATTGGCCCAGCTTCTGTTCAGTGCGCCCAATCACTGTGGCCAGGGGGCGGGGCTGGGGGGGCCAGCAAGGGCTGAGTAGGGAACTGAATGAATCCTGCCATGTGAGGCCCGTGGCCCGTTTGCAGTGCATGCAGGAAGGAAGAGTGACCTAGAGGGAAGAGAGACGGAACAGCCTGTGCTGGGGCCTTTGCCTTCTGGGAAGAAGAAAGCCATGTTGCTCAGGAATCATGACAACTCACGATCCCAAGAGCTTACCAGCCGCTGGCGTGGTGTTAAGCGCTCCATGTACATTATCTCACGTGATCCTCCAAATGCAACCCTGTAAGGCAGAGACTGACACTATCCCTACTTGGCGAAACCGAGGCCCAGAGCAGTGAGGTAGCTCTGCCTAGGGCTGCAGCGTTTGCACCTGGTCACTGGGTCTTCCACACCCAAACTCCTGGCCTCTATGTTCCACTGCTGCACAGAGGTAGCTTTGCAAGGGACCAGATGTGTCCAGATGCTCTCATCAAGGTTTCTGCCCTCCACTTCCCTAAATCCTTCTGTAAGAAAAAGTGTCCTCGACAAATACGCAAAAGAAGTGGGCGGGGCTGGCAGGGCTGAGGGACACCCAACCCACGGCTACCACGTGCATTTTTGATGCACAGACAATTCCCAGAACTGGCCCGAACCGCTGAAAGGATAAGCAGAGCAGTGGCTGCAAGGGGCAGTTTCAATGCTCAGCTCTGGGTGGAGAAACTCTGGTCCCTCCTCTTTAGCCCTCTCCCTTGGGGAATCTCCTGATGGGTCGGAGGATGTGGACACTGGAGGCTTGGACCATGGAAGGTACGCTCAGACCAGGGACCATGACTGCTTCTCCTATGGCAGTGGCACATGACCGAGGCTAAAGCTCTCCAGCAGGCTTGCCCTCCGTCCCCTTACATGTCCCCATTTGTCCAGGGAGAGTCCAGAGAGAGGCAGTTATGGAGAGAGGAAAGCAGCTTGCCCAACTCCGCACCAAGTGACCTCATGGCTGTGAGCGTGTTTGGTGGTGGTAAGGGGGAAAGGGCTGGTGTGGTGCGTGCATGGGCTGTGGAGCCAAACTGCCTGGACCCCTGTCTCAGCCTTGCTGCTTTCTAGCTGTGCAATCTCGGCCAGGTTAAAGAGCCTCTCTCTACTTCAATTTCTCTGCAAAGTGAAGGTAACCCTAGTGCATCCTTCACACAGTTGCCGTGGGATTACAGAAGCTAATCCATGGAGCACAGACACAGTGCAGTGGCACCTGGTTGTAGTAAGTGCTCCATAAAAGATCCCACTATTATCAGTACCCGCGAGTCCACATTTCAGCACTGAGCCCAGGGGTCCGCAGAGATGTCGTTACCTGAGGAACAAATGAATGAACTAGCTCATTCATCAGTGTTTTCTGGATGAAGCTGCTTGTTCATCTATTCAAAAGTACATTCAATGCCAATGTTTGGTTGGATTGATGGGAGCCTTCTTTCCAAGTCTGAGTCCTTGGGAAGAGCTTAAGTTTCTCTAGTTTGCCCCCAAACTAAAACACAGGATGACAGGAGGACCTTAGGAGTGCTAATTGTGGTAAGCAGAATTCTAAGCTGGCCCCAAGATTTTCTTCCCTTGCGGTAAGTCCTGTGTAAATGCCTTGCCTTGAGTGTAGCGGGACCTGTGAATATGATGGGATGTCACCCCTGGGATTATGTTACATGATAAGGCAAAGGTGAGGGAATTCCCTGGCAGTCCAGGGGTTATCACTCCATGCTTCCAGTGCAGGGGGCAAAGATTTGATCTCTGGTCATTTGCCCCTAGCACCTGCTGTCAGTTACTAAGGCTTGCAATATTTTGACATATGTATGAAAATATTAAGTGTTTAAAGTTCTGAAAAGGTGGACATTCACACGTTGGTGATCTGGATGGTGAGATGAGAGGGGATGTTTTGCTTTTGTACTCTTTCTACAATTTCTAATTTCTTTTATGGTAAATATTTTTTAACAGAAAAAGATAAATAACAAATTTTTCTAACAGAAAAAGAAAGGTAAAAGTGCTCAGCATCCACGGTGACCATGTCTGAGTGGTGGGGTTACAGGCCACTTTTTAAATTTCCTTCTTTGTTATTAGCTCAAGTCTGTACAACAATCTCAACTGTCCACAAGAAAGGTGTGGCTGGTGCAGTTTTGAAAATGCGCCAACCAGAGAGGACCAGGGAATGCACTGCAGGATGTGAAAGCAAAAGCAGAATAGGGGACTCTGCCGGGGCCTGGCCCCAGACACTCAGTGAGGACAGGGCCAGGGTCTGGAACTTGAGCAAAAATAGTGTCTTGTTCTAACAAGAGCAAATTCGCTGGCCAACTAGAAATGTGGCTTCAGGTCTTCCAAAAGAGGTAGCTGTCTCACTCTCCCAGCAACTGGGCTTTTATTAAACATTTGCAGCTTTTTCTGCAAATGTTGTCACCCGAAACTTGGTTATTTTAATTGGTAGCTATTCCTGTGGGCTCCTGCTGGGAGAACAAAAGCTGCTAAGAAATCAGGGCTCCCAGCAACTTTTCTCCAATGTAGGGAAGGGTAAGGAAAGGTGTGTTCACCAGCTCCCAGCAAGCAGGCTCTGGATAGAGATGACATTTTGATTTAATGCCAGTCATTAATTACTAGCTCTGTGCTGGGCCTTCTCCATGGAGTCTCTCATTTTACCCCCCCACATCTATATGAAGTGAGCCTAGCATTCTTCCCATTTTACAGATGGGGAAGTGGAGACTTAAGGAGACCAAATAATAATACTAATACCGGGACTTCCCTGGTGGCGCAGTGGTTAAGAATCCGCCTGCCAATGCAGGGGACATGGGTTCAAGCCCTAGGTCTGGGAAGATCCCCCATGCTGAGGAGCAACTAAGCCTGCAAGCCACAACAACTACTGAAGCCTGTGTGCCTAGAGCCCATGCTCCGCAACAAGAGAAGCCACTGCAATGAGAAGCCCACGCACACCAACAAAGAGTAGCCCCCGGTCACCGCAACTAGAGAAAGCCCGCATGCAGCAAGGAAGACCCAATGCAGCCAAAAATAAAGAAATAAATAAAATTTAAATGAGTAATAATACCATGTTTCATTAAACCGAAGACATTCTATAATTTTATGTGCCACACTAAGAAAAAAAATACACCCAGCTATCATTGCAAGACAGTATTGACTATAAGATCAATCTTGGTTCTAGAGACGTTAAGATATGCCTCTAGAAAACCCATGGCTAAATGCAATGTGGTATCCTGGGTCAGGTCCCAGAACAGGAAGATACAACATTAATGGAAAAACTGGTGAGATCCAAGTAGTTTAGTTAACAGTATTGTACCAATGTTAGTGTGTTCGTTTTGACAAACGTACCATGGGTGTGTAAGATGTTCATATTAGGAGAAGCTAGGTGAACGGTAGAGGGGAATTCTTTCCACTATCTTTGCAACTGTTTTGTAAATCTAAAATTATTCTAAAATACAGTTTATTTTTTTTAATTAATAAAATATGGTAAGAACTAACACTGATACAGTACTCATGCCTGGGCACTAGTGTGGTATCGATAAAAGGGTAACACATAGACTAATGGAACTGAATACAGAGTCCAGAAAGGGATCCACACATACAATGTCAACTGATTTTCAACAATACTGTCAAGGCGATTCAGTGAAGACGGGAAAGTCTTTCAACAAATGGTGCTGAAACAATCGCACATCTATATACAAAAAATGAACCTCGGGCTTCCCTGGTGGCGCAGTGGTTGAGAATCTGCCTGCTAATGCAGGGGACACAGGTTCGAGCCCTGGTCTGGGAAGATTCCACATGCCGCAGAACAACTGGGCCCGTGAGCCACAATTACTGAGCCTGCGCGTCTGCAGCCTGTGCTCCGCAACAACAGAGGCCGCGATAGAGAGGCCTGTGCACCGCGATGAAGAGTGGCCCTCGCTTGCCACAACTAGAGAAAGCCCTCGCACAGAAACGAAGACCCAACACGGCCATAAATAAATAAATAAATACATACATTTAAGTCCATCATCGTCTTATTAAAAAAAAAAATGAACCTCAATCCATACCTCACACTATATACAAAAAATAAGTTAAATGGAACATAGGTCTAAATGTGAAACCTAAAACTATAAATCTTCTCGAAGAAAACACTGGAGAAAATCTCTGTGACTTTGGATTATGCGCAGGTTTTTTTTAGATAGAACATGAAAAAGAGAAACCATAAATGAAAAAGTTGATAAATTGGTCTTTAATCAAAATTTAAAGCTTCTGCTCTTCAAAAGGCACTGTTACAAAAATGAAAAGACAAGCCACAGATTGGGACACTATAGTTGCAAAAGATATATCGTATAAAGGACTGGCAACCAGAATATACAAATAACTCACGATAGAACAATAAGAAAACAGGAGACTCCATTAAAAATGGGCAAAATATGTGAACTGACAGGTCACCAAAGAATATATAGGAATGTCAAAATTAACAAATGAAAAGATGCTCAATATCACTAGAATGGCTAAACAAACAAAACAGCCCACCTGATAACACCAAGTGCTGACAAGGTTGTAGAACAACCAGGACCCTGTCACACTGTTGGAGGGAAGGCAAAACTGTACAGCCACCTTGGAAACCATCCTAGATCTATCCTCCATATTTACCCAAGATAAATGAAAACACACGTTTACACAAAGTCCTGTATGTGAATGTTTATAACGGCTTAATTCATAATCGCCCAAAACTGGAAACAAACTAAATGTCCATCAACAGGTGAAAGGATACACTAACTGGTATATCTATACAATGGTAAACTATTCAGCAATAAAAAGGAACAAACTACTGTACACACAGCAGCATGGATGAATTTCCACTGCATTGTGCTCAGTGAAAGGAGCCAGACTCAAAAGTTAGCTACTGTATGTTTCCATTTCTATGACATGCTACAGGAGGCAAAACTATAGGGACAGAAAAAGATTATTAGTTGCTGAGGGTAGGGGTAATGGTTGACTAAAAAGTCACACAAGGAAACTTTTAGGGATGATGGAAATGTTGTATAGCTTGGTTGTGATGATGGTTACACAACTGCATATGTTGCAAAATTCATAGGCCTGTACACCTAAAAAGGGTGGATTTTATCGTTTGTAAATTATGCCTCAATAAATCTGACTTTAAAAAGAAAAGTAAGATCCATCTCATAATTGTGTGTTATTTGACCCATGTAATTTGGGGGGGGGGGTAAATTTGAATTCATTATCATCATTTAAAAATCAGCAGATTTCATCTAAAACTGTCTCTATCCACTTTTTTTGGATAAATCTGAGGCTCTGCTAACACCGAGCTCCTCTTTTTCACATGACGAGTATCAGCTAGATCTGATTTGTAGGCAGCTGGAGACAGAACACGAGTTTCCCCGTCTGCCACAATCCCCACCACTCCCTATTGCCTCTCTGCCTCTGAAGCCTACCTCATGCATTTAAGGACACCTGTTCATGGGCATGTAAGTGTGTGACTCTTGCTTTAAACCCTGCATTCATGATGGCTTCAGAAAAAGAAAAACAAGGGACTTCCCTGGCAGTCCAGTGGTCGGGACTCAGTGCTTTCACTGCAGGGCCCAGGTTCAATCCCTGGTTGGGGAACTAAGATCCACAAGCTATGCAGCACGGCCTAAAAAAAAAAAAAAGGCAAAACAAAAAAACTCCATAACATAGACTGCTGGATGCATTCCCATTATCCAGCTTCCTTCCTCATCTCAAACAGAAATCCTGAATCATCAAAGCCTGAGACGACTTTGGCTGAAGGACCACATTTTGATGCCTCCTTTGCAAAGTGTGTGGCCAATGTTATATAAGCAGAAGTCAGCGGGTGTGGCATCCATGAGAGTTCTTTAAGGGGCTGACTCAGTTGGAAGGTAGCCCTTTTGCCACTCCCCATTCCTCATTCTTCTTGACTGGAATATGGATATGATGGTTGGAGCACCAGCAACCATCTGGGGACTAAAGGGAAAGGCCAAAGGAAGCACAGCCACCTTGGCTCTGGCACCAGGGAGCCTGTAACTGAATGCCAGCAACTGCCCATCCCTGGGCATTAAGTGGGAAAATAAAGTTGACCCTAATTTCTAATTGATACAGTAGTAAACGTTAATGGTGTTTGCTGTGTCCCAAGGATGATTCTAAGACTTTTCGTATAATAACTCAATCTCTACCACAAGTTCATTAGGTAGGTGCCCATTTTACAGATGATGCTTACCCATTTTACAGTCCCTACCCATTTTACAGATGAGACAACCAAGATGCAGAGCCCAAGGTCCCACAACTAACAAGTGGCTGGAGCCAGTAGTTTAACTGTAGCCCTCTGGGTCCAGAACTCACGTTCAGGATACTTAAGTCTAGGCATGGTGAAAGAGGAAAAACTGATACAGCTAAGGGTCAGGAGACCAGGGGCCCATTTGGGTGTCCCAATGAGCTGCATTGCCACCACGTCACATACTCTCTCATTTTCCCCCTATGGTGATGGGGCTGATCATCCAGGCTCTTATGAGGCTGTTATGAGGCTCCTCTGAGTTCCCAAATTTCAACAGTTTTTCAAAATACCAGGATGAGTGCAACTGGGAAGCATTAGTCTCCTTAAACCTCATTAATCACAGCAGAAATGTGACGCTCTTTTCCTGCCACACCCCTGCCAACGTCCTCTGAGGGATGAGCCACACCCTCTTTCAAACACATTTGCTCCTGGAAATCCCAGTTCCACCAAACCCACGAGAAGACTGGCCATATAGAATTCCCTGCATAAGCAGGGAAGACAAGCCCTGCTGACATTTTTTGAATCCCTAGATCCAGCCAATCCTGACCCCCCCAGATTAAAAACATGGGCCCAGAGTTATTCAGACCCAGGCTCAAAACCAGCACCTGCTACTTATCAGCTGTGTTATGTGGTGTGATGGTCAACAGCCATCCCCCTTCTAATAACAGCATCTGACTTGCTTTGGAGAAACCATTCCTCTTTTACTTTTGGTCCATGTGGCATGCGGGGTTTGACCTTTTCCCCTGGAACCAGGCCAGACCAGTCACAATGACTGGGTCATAAATGGGTACATGACCAAGCTGGACCAGTAGGAGTCAGCCCGGGGGTCTGGTTGGGTGCTCCGTCTGCTGAGTTTGCCAGGCTAGAAACTGCATCTAGAGCTGCTGGTGGCTAAGAAGGGAGCATTGTGGAAATCAGGGTCAAGGGACAGACACAGATTCTCCCCATGTCCCTGAAGCACCCAGGGGCTGACTTTTCAGTGTCATAAGCCAATCTATTCCTTCTTTGTTTTTTTTTCCTTCCAGTTTTATTGAAATATAAATGACATACAACGCTGTACAAGTTTAAGGTGTACCACATAATGGCTTGACATACGTATACATTGCAAAATGATCGGCACAATAAGTTAAGCTAATGTCCATCACCTCATATAGTTACAATTTTTTTTTCCTTTGTGATGAGAACTTTTAGGATCTACTCTCTTAATAATTGTAAAATGTACCATCAGCAGTGCTGACTATAGTCACCCTGTTATACATGACAGCCCCAGGGCTTATTTATCTTTACAGCTGGAAGTTTGTAACTTTTGACCACCTTCATCCATTTTCTCCACCCCCTACCCCCCACCTCTGGCCACCACCAATCTGATCTCTTTTTCTGTGAGCTTGTTTTTTTGTAGATTCCTTATATAAGTGAGATCACAGAGTATTTGTCTTCTTCTGTCTGACTTATCTCACTTAGCACAATGCCCTCCAGGTCCACCCAAGTTGTCACCTTCTTTTTTTTTCTTCCTTTATATAAACAGTTTATTTACTCTAAACAGCAACACAAACAAACGCCATATAAACACAAAGGAAGTGATGCGGACACTGGCTGACTGTGGATCTGAGGCTCGTAAGCAACAAAACCGGGCTCTGGGAGAGGAGGCGGTGTCACCTTCTTTTGTTTGCTTAACCCAGTGAGGGTTCACTTTCTGTCACTTGCAACCAAGAGTCTAGACTTGGATGACATTCTGCCACTCAGCTAGACACCAACCGCCTCTTCAGCAGCATGTGATTTCACAAGCTCACTGACACATCTGCTGCAGACTCCCTTTAGAGGCTGAGCTTCAGCTCTCCTCGCTGGAGGCAGGGATGAGCCAGCTGTGCCCAGGAGACGCCTTCTCATAATCCCCAGAGGAAGGTTAAGGACCTATTTCTGCAACATCAAAGCAGAAATTGCAACGAAATGTGTCAGATTTTGCCGGAGGAGATTCCTCAATGGGCAGAAGCACCGAACTTCCAAGCAGCAAACCTCCCTCCTGTAAGAGGTCACTGTGCACACAGACCTGACCAGATGGGCTGCCACTCACTGATACATGGGCCTTTTCAGGTGCTGAATAGGACTCCTTTATTCAAGGCCCTTTAAGAAAGACACACCCTTTTTCTCCTGGCTGTGCCCTTACTTGGATGAAGTCCCTTGGCCAGCTTCATAGATAGGGAAGAAGCAAAGGATTGTTCCTGTGACCTGGCCCAGCTCTGCTGGGGATAGAAGGAGAGATGACAACTGGTGAGCTCCATTATAGCCCATGATGACCAAGTCCCAGCACTGCCAACCGGTTGCCCCAGCCCACAGTCCCTGTTCAGCCTGCAAATTCTCTCTTAAATCTTGAAATGGGAAGCCAGCATCATTCACACAACAATCTGTATTCCTGCTCTCTCATAAAGCAGAGCCCTGGCAACATCAAGCCCGTGTGCCCAGGTGGCTGCCAGCTTTCCGGGGGGCAGCGGTGCCCCAGCTGGCCACATCCCCCCTGCCCCCCCCCCCATCTTCCTGTCCAGCACCTGTGGTCTAGATCCCGCCCATCCCAAACTCATCTCGTCCCTTTCAGCCCCAAACCCACCAGGCTCAGTCACGGTTCTCTCAGCTGCTCCTTAAGCAGCTCCAGGGCCTTTGCACGTGCTCCCCTAGTGGACCACTCACCCCCTTAGCCTCCTATGGCCCAAAGAGTTTTCTGCTTAAATGTCATCTCCTTAGAAAGACTCTCTGACACTCTGTTCTTTCCCTTCTTTTTTTCATTTTTTTTACCTTTTGGTCTTCTGTATTCCTTCCTTCTTTCTCTCCCTCTTTTTCCTCTCTCCCTTCCCCTCCCTCCCTTTCTCTCTTCCATCCTCCCTTCCTATTTTTTTCCTCCTCCTTATCATTATTGGAGGCACTAAAAGTATACATTTCCATTCACGTCAGCCCACTAAGGAAACACTCAATCGTCCCCACTCACATTCATCTAATAAAACCAACATATTCCACTTTTATAAGGAGACTTGTCTTTTGCAAAGGAATCTCTGGCTTTTCTCTGAAACCCTTCCAGCTTCCACAGGCGCCCAGAGCCTCTGTGCTCCCCAGATCCTGGGGTCAGGACCCCGAAGGAGGGGAGACCTCCCGAAGACTTCCCACTCCACAAACAAGGCAAAGGACATTAGTATCTACAGTCACCTTCATGCCACAGCCCTCCCACCAAACACATCCAGAGAAAAATGGCCTCCAACACCCACCCACCCCACCTGTGTATTGTTTTCTCTCTGAAAACAGTAATGGGGCTCCCAGCTGGTCTCCTGCCACCTCAGGAGATGGGAAGACCCATGGGGTGGACGTGGGTGAGGGTGGCAGGAGGGCGGGAGCCCAAATTGAAACGGTGGGGAGTGGGGGCCCCCTTGGCAGCAGAGCTCTGTCTAAAGGTGAGAGCTGACTTCACAACTCAGCCCCTTTTTCCCTCTTGGCCACACTCTCTCCTCCCGACGCACAGAGTAACCGTCAGAGGCCGGGTCCACCTCGGAGCGCGCCTGCCGGTCCAGGGGGCGTCACGGCGGCCGGCTGGACCCCCCCAGTGCTGCCAGGGAGCCCGCGCATGGCCGAGCTCCCTCCACGGGTCCCAGCCTGCCCGCAATGATGGCAAGCTGCAATTTCCTTTTCCCACGTTTTGTTTGAGAGAAGGAAAGAGAAAGGTGAACGCAGCCAGAGCCCTGGCCAGCCCCCCACGTACGGCATCCGAGGCTCCCTCCACGGGTCCCAGCCTGCCCGCAATGATGGCAAGCTGCAATTTCCTTTTCCAACGTTTTGTTTGAAAGAAGGAAAGAGAAAAGTGAACGCAGCCAGAGCCCTGGCCAGCCCCCCACGCACGGCCTCCGAGGCTCCCGCGCCCCCCCGGAGAGGGACTGGTGGGCCTCGCTGGGCGCCCCCAGTCCTCAAGACCCGCCGGACCTCCAGGGCCGGGTGCACCCATCGGCTCCCCGGCCCAGCACCCGCCAGGACGACCCCTGGGTGAGTCACCATCCTCAGAGGTTCAAAGAGGCGCGGCGGACAAGTCCACCGGAATTTCCACAGCACCGATGACAGCCGCTGTGACAGTGGCCCGGTGAGCAGTGCCCGGGCCCACAGGGGGCAGGTGCATGCCAGGTCCCCTCAGTTCCTCGGACCCCCACTGACCTGCCTCGGTGAATGGGTTCAACGGCAACCCCACCACCAAATCGTATGTCCACCTGGGACCTCAGAACAGGGCCTTATTTGGAAATAGGGTCTTTGCAGATATAATGCAAGTAAGGATAGAAATAAGATCACCCTTGATTAAGATGGACCCTAAATCAAACGACAGTGTCTTTAGAAGAGATAGAAAAGGACACACAGAGACACCCAGAGAGAAAGGCCAAGAGAAGATGAGGCTGAGCCTGGAGAGATCGGGCCACAAGCCAAGGGACTCCAGGATTGCCAGCAGCTACTACAGGCTCAGGGAGAGGTATGGGTGGCTTTTCCCTCGGAGTCTCCAAGCAGAATCAATATTGCCAATACCTTAATTTTGGACTTCTGACCTCCAGAACTGTGAGAAAGTAAATGTCTGTTGCTTCAAGCCACCCAGTTAGTGGTAACTTGCTATGGCACCCACAGGACATAAATTAACTCAGGGAGCAAAAGAGCATTACTCCATATATTTCTGTGGGACAAAATGACCTTTTAGTGGGGTGGATAAGGGTCAGCAAAATTAGAGCTAGAAACAGCACAAGATTTGGTGTTATGCCCATCACCACCACCATCACCGTCACAGGTTACCATCTAGTGAGCATGTACTACATGCTGCATGCTAGGCACTGTATATCTTCCCTTCTTCAGTCTTCTCAGTGATGCTACAAATCAGCTTTAATTGCTTCCATTTTTCCAGACTAGGAAATTGAGAGATTATCCAGGAGTTCTGAGCTCAGACAGCATCCCCACTCTACATGGTTACTAGCTGTGTGACCTCTGGCAGATTCCTTACCTGGCTGATTCTCAAATCCCACACGAGGGTGCCCACTTCACAGAGTTCTCTTGGGGCTGAATGAGACGATGCCCCCTTAAACGATGCAGCTGTTGTCCTGCTCTTGCCCCATCAGCTGCCAGAGGAGGAAGGGGGGGTCCCTTTTGTCTCCAGCCCCACATCATTAACTCCCTTCCCACCCCCAGAAATCTCCTGAGTGCAGGAACCAGGAGCTGTAAGGCCCCCTAGGAAACCCGGTCACTTCCAATTCCCCCAGTACCCTCTGCAGACCCTCCAAGACCGGAATCTAAGCAAGTCCCACACCCCCAAGGTCAGGACTGGCTACATAATTTGCAGGGCCCGGTGCAAAATGCAAATGTTAAAAATTATTATGAATTTCAAGACACTGACAGCAAAGCATTAACAGAGCAGGGTCTCTGTGAGCACAGGGACTGGGGTAACCACGCAGGTGCCACGTTCATGAAGTGGGTCCTGCCCGAGGACTCTGCTGACCTGCACGGTTACCCACGAGACTCTTTGCTGTTGCTACATGTACTTGGGCAACACCTGCTTTCTCTCTGTGACCCCACCCAGGCCGAAGGTCTGTGCTGATGCTGTCGGGGTGAAAACGAATCTTCCCAAGCGGTTGAGAGCGGAAGTCTCCGGCACATGGTCAGGCTGTGGGAGCTGAGTAGAGCCACTGATGAGACCATGAAATCTCAGCAAACCTGCCACACACCCCATTGAAAAATGTAAGTCAACACTGATGCGGCCTTTTCTACGTGGGGCTTCAAGCTGCGGCCTGCCTAATCCTGTGTTTGATTTGGTCTGATTAACCTGATTCGACACGCAGAAAGGGATAGTGGGTGAACCCCAAGCCTGCCCCTGATTAGGGCCACATTAAACTTTCTATGAAATCTGTATGAAGAAGTAGCCAATATTGGTTCTGCAGGGTTTTGTTTTGTTTTTTGCGGTACACGGGCCTCTCACTGTTGTGGCCTCTCCCGTTGCGAAGCACAGGCTCCAGACGCGCAGGCTCAGCGGCCATGGCTCACGGGCCCAGCCGCTCCGCAGCATGTGGGATCTTCCCGGACCGGGGCACGAACCCGCGTCCCCTGCATCGGCAGGCGGACTCTCAACCACTGCGCCACCAGGGAAGCCCCGGTTCTGCAGTTTTACCTGAACAAGGAGCATAGCTGCTAAGCAAGCAAACAGAAAGGTCGTCGGGGAGGGGAGACATAGTGAGGAATTAAAGGCTCCTAGCCCTGGAGGATCAGCAAGAGAGGCAGGGAGAGGGACCAATACTAATAATAAATTGCAATTTATTGAGTTCCTTCTATTTATCCAGGCTTTGGGCTAGGCAGGAGCTGGCAAACTTTTTCTATAAAGGGCCAGATAACAAATATTTTAGGCTTCACGGGTCCTATGGTCTCTATTGCAACTACTCAACTCTGCCGTTGTACACAGAC
Source organism: Mesoplodon densirostris (assembly GCF_025265405.1). Lineage (NCBI taxonomy): Eukaryota > Metazoa > Chordata > Mammalia > Artiodactyla > Ziphiidae > Mesoplodon > Mesoplodon densirostris. Next base: position 6,475,256 of record NC_082676.1, read on the forward strand.
AGTCGTAGTGCTACACACAAGATGTAAATGGATGGGTGTGGCCGGGTGCCAATAACTCTGTATTTACAAAAGCAGGTGTCAAGTAGGTGGTTCCACAGGCCGTAGTTTGCTGACCCTGGACTAAGTGATTTAGATACAGTATGTCACTTTGTCACCTCCCCAACGTCTGCTCCCCACCTCCTTGCCTCACTAGCACCTACCCCCGTCTGCCCCCCGCCATGTCTACTTGTTCACTGCTACAAACCAGCACCTGGAAAAACAGATGTTTAGTAAGGATTGATTAAATGAAGTTAGTATCTCATCCCCAACTTGCAGATCAAAAAACTGAGGTTTAGAGAGAGGAATTAACCTGCCTAAGATCACAAAGCTAGAAAAAGAAAAACCTAGTTCTTCAGAGATTTTGCTCAGGGAACTTGTTGTTGTAAAACCTAGGACGTGCAAAGGCAAATGCTTACAGAGGCCAAACGGGAAATGGGAATGAATGAATGAGGGGGGCCGGGGGTAGGGTGACAGGGGGTGGTGGAGACGGTGGCCGATGAGAGTCCTACGTTCCGTCTAGAGGGGTTGCTGCTCTTCCTCTCCAGCCAGTGGTGACCATGTGCAGCTCTGGGCCCAGCAGGGCCAGATCTTATGGTTTTCCTAGAGAAACCGGAAATCCATGCTTTCATATGAAATATTCCAGTTTGTAAATGTTGGCAGGCGTTTGTATTTCTTTTTTCCTAAATTGCTTGCCAGCCAAAGAAGGCATGCCATCGCTTTGTGGCCTCTGGCTTCAAACTATTAAATACTTGAAAAGTTTTGCTCACGAACCTTTCTTCTTTGGTGTACCCGTCAAGCTGTGCAGCCAGCCTTTGGACTGCCGGATGCACAGAATTAGAAACTGGCACCAAGACTGACCCACGGGCTCCAGAACATTCTCCCACCCTCTTAACATGTAGAGAAACCAGAACCAAAGTCATGCTCTGGTCATGAAAACAAGTTTCCTTTTCTAATTTTTTAAAAAATATCTTATTATTTATTTATTTATTTTGGCTGCACCAGCTCTTAGTTGCGGCACACGGGACTTTTGTTGCAGTGTGCAGGACTTTTAGTTGCGGTATGCGGACTCTTAGTTGCAGCATGCAGACTTCTTAGTTCCGGCATGTGGACTCAGTTGTGGCATGCATGCGGGATCTAGTTCCCCAACCAGGGATCGAACCCAGGCCCCCTGCATTGGGAGCACGGAGTCTTACCCACCGGACCACAAGGGAAGTTCCTCCTTTTCTAATTTTTAACATTCTCTTGAGAAGGCAGCTAGGGTCCCTGAATATGTGGAACCCCCTGTAATTCCCTGTCTTTAAATGAAGCCCACACCTACGTGGGCTAACTTCACAAGAAGATGCTGGGTGCCTTCCCATTTCTCCAAGTGAGAATACCTTCTCCTGGGTGGTGGATATCTTGCTTTATATCTGCCCAATGTTCCTCCCCAACTCTGGTTAATGAGTCCCTTCTACCTTCAGGGAGTTTGCCCCTCTCTCCATGTAGTTCTGGTTGGGCTGTCCATTATATACTCCCTTACCATGCCCCTTAAAGAAAAATAGTAATCCAGTCCTGGCCAATCACAGTGCACCATCTCCCTGGTCATTCTGATTGGCTTAGGCATATGCACATGATCCAGGCTAGACCAATCAGAGCCCCGCCCTGGGATTTTATAGGCAGACTCTGAGAAATCCAAGCTCTCTAGTGCCTCTGTGATGGCCATGGGCAAGGTTGCCTTGTGTGTAAGTCTGGCTCTGTCAATGTCTATGACCCTCCCCGCCTTTGCCCAGTTGCAAAGGAAGGTGCCTCTGTGGGAAAATACCAAGATAGAGAGAGAAAGAGAGAGAAGAGCTTAAAAAAGAGAGAGAGAGAGAGAGCTCTGATGGAAACATATGAATCCATGAATCCATCCTTGTGTTTCCAAATTCTGTGAGCCAAACAGTGTCCTTTTTTGGCTTCAACTAGTTTTAATTGGGTTTTGTCCCAGAAACCAAAAAACTCTCCTTCTAAATGCCCCATCAGTGCTAATAATAGCCTAACTCTAGCCTGCTTCTCTGCGGGAGTTCAAGATCAAAGATGTCAACTCCTTCCAGAAATCAGCCTCACAGTAAGAATTAAAGAGAGACGGCCAATTGGCTGGGTCCCACTTCAGGGTTTTAAGAATACCAGTACTTCATAAATGTGTCCACCAAAATATTCCTAATTGCAGAGAGAAAAGCAAACAAGTTATCTGAGGGCCTAGATGAATTGCCTGGGGCAGGCTTGACATTTTTTTGAAGTCCTGTGTTTTAACGTAAAAATCTATGAAACCGTTCGTCATCCTACTCCACGATATATTGATACTTGTATTAAATTGACTTAAAAGGGTTTCTAAACAGCTTTGAAAGACATGCCATGTTTAGGCTATGGCTGTACCCTGGCACATCACTACCTGTCCCAGACATGACCACTTTGGGAAGCGGGCTAAAAGTTCTACTGGTTTTCAAGCCCAGTAGCAATGCCAGACAGGACCCCAAGGTTTATTCTCTAGAGCAAATCAGGTCTGGCCCACACTTGCATGCCCTACTCAGCAACCCCACAGCTCACTGGCACACCCTTCTATGGAGGCAATCTGGTGACAATCAATTATTCTTTGAGGGAAGGTTTCATCATGACAACCTAAGTTAGTATCTGAGGAATGCTAGCAGCCTCCGTGGCTCCTTAGCTAGCCCATCCTCTAGTCCAGCTCTGCCCCCCACTAACCTGTGTGCCCTAGCCTGTGTGCACCTCTTTCTTCTCCCCTTCAATCAGGTGTGTGAACACAAAACTCCATCAAAATAGCATTACTGGGGGCTTCCCTGGTGGCGCAGTGGTTGAGAGTCCGCCTGCCGATGAAGGGGACACGGGTTCGTGCCCCGGTCCGGGAAGATCCCACATGCCGCGGAGCGGCTGGGCCCGTGAGCCATGGCCGCTGAGCCTGCGCTTCCGGAGCCTGTGCTCCGCAACGGGAGAGGCCACAACAGTGAGAGGCCCGCGTACCGCAAAAAAAAAAATAGCATTATTGGGTGCCATCTACATGCATCAATACTATTTCATCCACCCTCCCTAGGAAGGCCCTAGAGATGTGAATGAACTGAACACAGTAAGTCTCCAATGAGATTCCAGGCTCCTGAGCCAGTGGTGACCCTGCTGGGAGATGCATGGTGGAGACGGTTTGGTGTTTAGCGCTGTGAGTTCACAGGGAACCGAGGAGCCCTTGCTTCCCATTTGCTGAGTGTTGTGTATATTCGGGGCAAGAGATTGGAACATGAAAGGCACCTGCTTGGACTCATGGGAGAGGGGCTTCTTATTCTAGACGTATCAGAGTGCCTATAGAGAGGCTCAGGATCTTTCCATCTTCAGAGGAACGCAGGAATGATTCTTTACCTTCCATTTCATTTATTCAACAAAGTTGGTGAAATTTTATTGAGCACCTACTGTGTGCTCAGCACTGTTGTAGACACTAGGGATATAGTGGAGAATAGGACCAAGTCCCTGCTCTCAAGAAGAATACACTCTAGCACTAGAACAACAATATACTAATCATAATAATAAACCAGTACTCATGTACAGCACTAGCACCCTGCACCTAGCTCAGTGCTAAGTTCTCAGTCATTTAATCGTCCTAATAACCATGTTTTACTACATCTCCATTTTGTAGTCAAGAAAACTGAGGCTCAGAGAAGTCAGGTAGTAACTTGCCTAAAGTCACAAAGCTGGTAAGCGGCAGAGCCAGGTAACTGAACTTAGAAACTCTGGCTTTGGTATCTACCACTCACTAACACTACTACTACACTGATTATTATTGTTATACCAATAGTTTAAATCTCATGAACTCCTGTCATGCCCCAGCACCATCCCAAGCACCTTATGTATATTCGAACAGGCATTGAGCATCTATTATTTGCCGGGGACAACAATTTTATGAGAAAGTTTTATTATTTCCATGTTTTTAGCATGACTGCATTTATTTTTTTTTAAACTAAAAAGTATACACATATATTGACATTTGAATGTGTATTTGTATATAAGAATACCTAGAAATTGGTCTTATTTCCATTTTTTAATGCAAGTAAACTGAGGCTTATAGACGATAAGGAATTTGCCCAAATTCTCAGGGCTGGTAAGAGGGAAAAGGAAGACTAAAACTCAAGTGTTCATGACCCATGCACTTGACCATTTAAATATACACTCCACAGCCTCCCCAGGATATAATTTTGGTTATCTGGAATGTTTAAACAGACGCGGTGAAGATTTAAACAAATCATCCAGATTAAATTTTAGGTTGTTGTCCTTCAATTATGGCATCTCTCGGCTCTCCCATCCCGGAAACTGATATTTTCTTATTTGCTTGCCTGGAGGGCCACTAAAATGAAGATCAACACAGCTCAGAGAGCAAATATCAATTTTCACTTTTGGAAAACAACCTGACATTGCCTCTAGGATAAGGTGGTGCCTTTTGCTCTGAACCGGAAAGAGGAAAAGAAAGAAAAAAGAAAGCATTTTATAAGTGACTACTCATGCTTTCTCAGCAAAGCGTGCCCTTCCTCCCTCCCAGCGTTCTGAGCCTGGCAGCTGGGCAGGCTGCATCCCTCCCGGGCTGTCTGCCTCACAGGCTGCTAAGCCTGAGGGTGAAGGCAGCTAGTAAGCAAGCCCTGGAGTCCCCGTGGAGGGATTATCCGCTGCCTGCGGCAAACAGTGAAGTGTCACTTTGGACCCTTTGTTTGGGATGTGAGTGGAAGGGAGTCAATTCTCCCTCCCAACTTGCAACTTCCTTTCCTCAGGGAGAGCAGGGTGACACCTACAGCGCCCGCCACCCCCACCCCCACCCCCACCCCCACCACCCCCCGCCCAGCTGCAGGCCGGAAAAATCCTGTTCCTCGGCCACTGAGTCACCCTGTGTCACCAGGCTGGAGAGACTACTGGGCATAGACTCAGACGACGTCATATCTGACAGTGGCAGAAACTTTCATGGGCTTAGAGACATTCCAGGTCATACAGTTCCTTCTTCCAGGGGGGTCTTCCCTCCCACTTCCCCTGTCCCTCTTGTCTGGCTAGCTCGTGCTCATCCTCCAAATCTTTTTGGGTTTTTTTTGCGGTACGCGGCCCTCTCACTGTTGTGGCCTCTCCCGTTGCGGAGCACAGGCTCCGGACGCGCAGGCTCAGCGGCCATGGCTCACGGGCCCAGCCGCTCCGCAGCATGTGGGATCTTCCCGGACCGGGGCACGAACCCGCGTCCCCTGCATCGGCAGGCGGACTCTCAACCACTGCGCCACCAGGGAAGCCCCATCCTCCAAATCTTAACACCTGCTGCTCCGTCTGCCTGCAGTACTCTTTTCCCCAGACTCCCCCAAAGCTGGTGCTTCCCCCTCATTCAGGGCTCCACTTAAGAGGAGTCTCCTCAGAGAGGTCCTGCCTAACCGCACCCGAAGTCGTCCCCTTCTACCACCTTATCCTTCTTTCTTGTCTTCTGAGCACTTATCCCTGGGTGAAATTATCTTGACTCTTTCCTGTCTGCCTCTCCCCCCAAAGTCAGGATGAGAAGGAACTCTCATTCCTCCCCAAGTCCAGGGATCTTGCCCATTGTAAGAGTTAATAGTACACGGCTTCACTCTTATCTAAAATACCTCAAAAGATAGATGATTCCAGGCTTGCTGGAGCCAACTCACTCTGTGGAGGATCCAGGGAGCCAGAAGTAAAAAAGAATAAGTCTCCTTCTCCAGCCAGCTTGAAATAGACCTACGGGAACCAGACCAAAACCCAACAGAATATGGAAACCAGGAGGGGAGGCTCTGTCTTCCTCAAGGCCCCATCTCACCCCAGAAACCACACTCTGCAAACCTTCTCAAATCCCAGATCTGAAGGGAGGCAGTGAAGGGCAGTGGTTAGAAAGCTCTGGAGAAAGAAACACAGGTTTGGGTGCCAAACCCACGACTGCAAACAACGTGCCCTGAGGCAAGCCCCTTGGCCTCTGTGCCTCAGGGGCCTCTTCTGTACAAGGAGGCTTTAGGGAAGATGACAGATAAAAGGTATCAGTGCACAGAGTGAGCCCTCAATAAACCACGGGTATTGACAACAATTGCTAAAATCTCTGCCTCAGAAGCCTCCAGGGTCTTTTCCCTTTGCCCTAACCCTAACCCTGCTTCTATTCTCCCTTTGGCTCTGTCTTTATGAGCAACTTAATTCCGATGCATCTGGTTGGATCTTGTAGGACGGTTTCAAGTCTATAGTTTGCTAAGAGCTATTTGAAATACAATTTACTACTGGAGTTGGGATTTGGGCTTTTCTTTTTATGAGTTTTTCCCCCCCCTTTCTTTCTTCTTTTTCTATAAAAAAAGGGGGGGGGTCTTTTATTTTCTTAAGAGAACTCATGTTTTGCCAAGGAGAAAACAATAAAAACCATCCAGCCTCCAAACTGCTGCAGTTAGGGCTGTCCCTGAGTTCAGGAGAAGGTGTGGGCTGAGAATGTGGTGGAACCCTCGCTTGGGGATGCGGTTGGGGAGTAGGGGGATGCGGTGAAGGAGGTGTGGGGGGCGGCAGAGGACACAGGTCAAGGCCCAGGAAAGCAGAGCCCCAGACCGCGGGGAGGAAGCCAAGATGGCCCAACGGCTACTCCCTTCACTCTAAAGCCCGCACCGTCCCACACAGGGAGATGGCACAGCCTGCCCTCTGCTTGGGGACCTCATAGGCCAGCAAAACTTTCGCAGCCCGACTCCCTGTCTGCAGCCCCCTCCATCTGCCTAAGCCAATCAGAATGCTCCCTCCCAGGACTTCCACCATGATTGGTTCAAGTGACTCAGACCTAAGCCAATCAGCACGTGGCATTTCCCTGGCCACGGGCATTGGTCAGAGGTGGTCCAATCAGCATGGAGCTCTGGGCTTTCAGTCCAAGGATGAAGAGAGTTCTTTCTCTCCCTCTTGCCTTCCCTCTTACTTAAGATGGCACATTTTATAAAAATAAAAAAGGTAGAATTCAGACCCAAGTCCATCCGGCTCCAAAGCCCATACACCACCGCCACAATTACACTTGGTACATAAATGCTTTGGTACCTAGTCAAGGAGACACACCCCAAAATGACAGCGGTGACTGTAGTAACTTGACAGGATAATGGGTGATTGGTTTGTGTCTGTTTTTCTACATAGTTTCAAAGAAACAGTCCAGTAACAAAACAAAAGTTGAAAGCAAATAGAAACTTTACAAAAGTCTCTTGAAAATGTCCAAGAGAAGGATACTGTCAGAGCGATGAGCAGAATTCTTTCAAGTCCCTATCTTTGTGCCTCTCAGAATAAAACCTCTGTGAGCCCCTGAAGGCTGCTTCATAGTCTAGAAAGCAGAAGAGAGAGAGAATACTTGAGGAAGTGACAGAAAGAGCATGCCGCGTGCGCGCGCGAGAGAGCGCGCGCACGAGCGCTGGTGACATCACTTAAACCCATGGAACCAGACATGCCTGAAGGCAGATCTACCTCCTGAATGTTCTTGTTTATGGGAGCCAAAAAACTACCATTTTTGTTGAAGGTCGTTTTTGAGTTGGGCTTCAATTAAAAATCAAGGAAAAGGAGAATAACCCAGTGGCAATATCAGTGTTTTCCTTAGCCAGTTGTATTTTAAAAAGAGGTCATGTGTTTATATGTTGTTTCTTTCCAGTCCTATGTAAAATGTGATTTAACCAGTTTTATAACAAAAAAAAAAAAGCTTATTTTAAGGTAGAAACTCTTCCTCTTCTTTGGAACTGCTGTTGAGCTCTTTCCTGAAAGCCTGAGGCTCGACGTGTTCAGAAACCAGCCCTCTGAGGCAGGACCTGTCCCCAAGCTCCAGGGTCCCTCTGGCCTCAGTCTCTCCATCTTCAACGGAAGACCTGATCTCCACGGGCGATGGTACAACTGGAGGCTTGGGAATCCTCCTGAATTCAAATTAATTAAAGCATGGAGCAAGCGGCAGATGAAAGAAGCTTGTGGAACTCTTCAACAATCCTAATAAAGAATTTCCCCTTCAATTACAGGATAATTTTCTTCTCACGGCATTCGCAGCCATCACCAAGCAGTTTTCTGGGCTGCTTTCCATGTGGCTGGACCAGTCTTACTGGAATTCCTGCATTTTTTTTTTTTTTCTATAAGAGACTCAGAGGAAGGCAGGGGGATGAAAAGGAAAGAAGACAGTGGGTACATTTTAGAAATGACTATTTCATGGGATTTGAGAGGCCGTTGGAAACAGAAACAGATGGAGACAATGTGAATCACTGCAGCTAATAGGTTTCCTGCACATCCTGGTAGAGAAGGATTTCCTTCATTTCTATGCTGCTCCTCTACAGTCTCCCTTCATTCTCACACACCACTCACAGGCCGTTGGTCACTTCTAGACGAAATCAAGACCTTTCTTCTCTTGTGGTCTTCATCCTTGTTCCTGTGCCTGAAATTCTCCTCCGCTCAACACACACACATCACCGGCCTAACCAGGTTAACTAACTCCTTCTACTTCAGATTTCAGCTAATCAGTCCTTCTTCAGTCCTTCCCTGGCCTGCCCCAGTTAGATTAGGTTCCCCCATCCTATGCATTCATAGTACCCCATACTGCTTCACAGCACAAAGTACAATTGTAATTAAGTAATTACTTTTCGCTAGTTCTTTTTTTTAATTAATTAATTTATATTTTATTTTTGGCTGCATCGGGTCTCAGTTGCAGCACGCGGGATCTTCGTTGTGGTGCATGGGCTTCTCTCTAGTTGTGGCACACGGGCTTCTCTCCAGTTGTGGTGTGCGGGTTTTCTCTCTCTAGTTGAGGCGCGTGGGCTCGGTAGTTGTGGTGTGCGGCCTTAGTTGCCCCAAAGCATGTGGGATCTTAGTTCCCTGACCAGGGATCGAACCTGCGTCCCCTGCATTGCAGGATGGATTCTTTACCAGTGGACCACCAGGGAAGTCCCTCGCTAGTTATTTCTTATCTCCGTCCCCTACTAGCCCTGAGGCCTGTGAGGACAGCTTGCTGCTGCATCTCCAGGGCTTGGCACATGGCAAATGACTGATAAATGCTTGAAAAGGTAAATCTTTATAAGAATGTATTAAGCATCTAGTACAGGAGGTCCGCAAGTTTTCCTAGAGGGCCAGATAGTAAATATTTTAGGCTTTACTGGCTAAGAAATAACATGGAGGCTGTTATGTTAAGTTCTCATGTAACCATTTAAAATGCAACCACTGAAAAATCGAAGGGCTGTTCTTAGCTCATAGACTGTAAACAAATAGGCAGCTGGCCAGATATGGCCCATGGGATGTAGTTTGCTGACTTTTGATTAAGTATATGCCAGGCCTTCTGCTGGCTTGGGGCTGTGGCAGAGACTGCTGTTTATCCCTTAGAGTGACCATTCTCCTCTTCAGCAGGAACAGAATCCCTGCACTTCAGGTGGGCACATGGTCTCTTGGAATAAAGACTACATTTCTCAGCCTCCCTTGCAGCTAGGCATGGCCATGTAACTAAGCTTACCCAATGAAATGCAAATGGCAGTATCATGTGAAAGCTTCTGGGAACCTTTCCCAAAAGGGAGCTAAGATATAGCCTCTCCTCAATTTTTTCTTTGCCCTTTTCTCTTTCCTGGTGGTTGGAATGTGGAAATGATGGCTGGAGCTCCAGAAGCCATCTTGGTCCAAGAGTTATCCTCAGGAAAGGAAGCCCTATGTAGTAGGACAAAAATACAGAAGGGTTCACTCCATGGAGTGCTGGTCACATCAGACATGGATTCCCTTTCTGGTGATCTTGTAAGCATGTGACAGACATAAACACTTCTCTTGTCCAAATCTCTGTGATTTGGGGGCTTTAAATTCCTAGCAGTTCATTCTAGTCTTAACAAGAAAGTGGGGAGGGGAGAGGGGAGAAGGATACCAAAGTAAGTAGGAAACATTCCCTTCTCCGTTCATAGCCTAATTAAGAGAAGACAAAAAGGCACCTAGGTCTAACCAGTGGCCCAAACTATTGTAAGTGCTCAGTACAATTTACTGGGTTAGCTCTCAGGGATTAGGGAGGTTTCATAGAGGTAAAAGTCAGGCAGGAAGTTTCCCATGTGTCAGATGATTTAATGAAAATGTCATAAACTAGGGGGCTCATGAGCCAGATATGTATATATGTCTACTGAGGACATTCTCTTACATAACCACAGCATAGTTTTCACGCTATTCAGTTTGAAATATTATATAAATGTTGCACATATTAATATGATAATAGCACATGATTATACTATTATCTTACCAACACAGTAGTGCATGTACTATTACCTAATATACAGCCCATGTCCCCATGTCCCCAGCTGTCCCAATAATGTCCTTTGTAGTCCCTTGCCTGGCACCCAGCTGTCATATCTCCTCAGTCTCCTTTCATCTAGGACTATTCTTCTGTCATTTTTGGGTTTTGTCTTTTAAGACATGAGCATTTTTGAAGAGTCCAGGTTAGTTTTTGGTAGAAAGTCTCTTAATTTGGATTTGTGTTTTTTTAAAAAACGTGAATTGCTCTCAACCTTTAAATGTCTGACATTTATCTTAAAATCTGCTGTCAATGAGAAGTCACAAGGGTATAGCTGGATCTGAGGGGCGATGGCCCCTTGAGACACAGTTTGGCTTTTCCTGGGAACCCCAGTCATCCCCACTCTTGCTTTTCTTTCCCCAGCTCCTCTGTACCCACATCTGCAAACCCTGTTTTAAAAGAAGAGCCAAGGGCTTCCCTGGTGGCGCAGTGGTTAAGAATCCACCTGCCAATGCATGGGACACAAGCCCTGGTCCAGGAAGATCCCACATGCCATGGAGCAAGTAAGCCCGTGCGCCACAACTACTGAGCCTGCCCTCTAGAGCCGGCGAACCACAACTACTGAGCCTGCGTGCCACAACTACTGAGGCTGCATGCCACAACTACTGAAGCCTGCACACCTGGAGCCCGTGCTCCACAACAAGAGAAGCCACCGCAATGAGAAGCCCGCGCACCACAACGAAGAGTAACCCCCGCTCGCCGCAACTAGAGAAAGCCCGTGTGCAGCAACGAAGACCCAACACAGCCAAAAATAAATAAAATCAAATCAAAAAAAATTTTAAGTTAAAAAAAATAAGAGAAGAGCCAAGTATTGTGAACACATGTTCAGGAACCCTGGATGTCTGAGAGGAGGGAGTCAAAACCTCAAGGTGGCTGGAGATTTGGCTGGGAAAGGAGGAGCTGACACCAGGTCTGGCCACAGAATCTGTGGGGCCCAGTGAAAAATGAAAATGTGGGGTCCTTTGCTCAAGAGCTGTTAAGAATTGCCACCACGCCAACCACTACAAGATGCATAATGAGTTGCTTCAACACTTAGCTACCAGAGAGTCCCGATTCCCCCTCTGCTGCCAGACACGTATCCTAAATGACTTAGTTGAGTATTCAATTCTTGAATAATTTACCTTTTGCTTAAGTTCACTGACAACACATGTGGATACATGTGAACTTTTCATTGACTAAGTCATGGTGTGTTATTTTCAAATCCAGCGGTTTTCAAAAATTTATTTCAGGTGTGGAGACATATGTAATGTGACCTAACCAAAAAAAGAGCAAGTAATGATGTGAAAATAAATAAATAAATATGAATTTCCAGATGGCAACAGCAGAGCCTTTAACCAGCACTGGGCCCTTCTGAGTGCTGAGCCCTGTGTAAATGTCTGTGCATGAAACCGGCCTGGGTAAACATGATAAATGGCCTTAAAAATCAGTCCAAGAAGTCTGAATTTTCTCTATCACCCATTTGGGGGTAGGGTGCTTCAACTGAAGAATTTCATAAGTGGGAGAGCTCCAAGCTCAGTAGGGCACTGCAGTAGTTGATGATGAGGAAAGCTTCATCTTTGCACACCAAAGGTGAGTGCCCTATTGTGGCACAGTCAGAAAATGAGCCCAGGCCAAGGCCACAGAAAACAGGCCAGTTGTTGATTGGGGAGTTTGGAAGGATTCTAAGAAAGCAGCCCCGGGACTTCCCTGGTGGTCCAGTGGGTAAGGCTCTGCGCTCCCAATGCAGGGGGTCAGGGTTCGATCCCTGGTCAGGGAACTAGACCCCGCACACATGCTGCAACTCAGAGTCTGCATGCCACAACTGAAAGATCCTGCGTGCCGCAACTAAGACCCAGGGCAGCCAAAATAAATAAATAAGTAAGGATGGAAGGAAGAATGGAAGGAAGGAAGGAAGGAAGGAAGGAAGCCCCTTCTCAGTGCTCAGAGGCAGGAATCAGAGGGAAGCTGCCCTGCCGTGTGTCCTGTACCTGGAGCCTAATACCCTCCGATCACAGTGAGAATCTGGACCATCCGAGTCCGCCAGCCCTTGGAGAAGATGTAGTGATGGGCAGACTGGGCCCCAGAGATAAGAAGGGAGTTGCCAGGGTGCCAGGGTCACACTGCCATCAGCTAGGGTGAGAATGGGAGATGTCCGCGGTCAGTACGCCAAACCTTCCCCAGAGTTTGGACATCCCAGTCCCCTTCATAGCATTTCCCCCATACCTTGCCACCTACACTGTATTTACTTATTTTTCTTTTAAAATGACTTACTTTAGGGAGTTAAATGTATTTTGAAAGGAAAGTTTACATCACTGCTGTTAACCAGTATCACTTGCCCTTCCTGGTGACTATTAACTAAACAAATACAATGAAACCGAACAATATTGTTAAATCCTAGCTAGACAAGCAGTGCCAGCTGAAGGGTCTGAGTTTGAGGCCCTTTTTGGTTTTGTTAAAAATAATAATAAGTAAACAAGGAGAAAGATTAGCAAATGTTAGAGAAGCATGAGGACAGACTAACCCCAAACTGAAACTGTCTCCTTGATATAATCAGAAGAACTGGAAAAGAATTTGAAAACAAGAATAACTCTTTTGATGGAATACAATGTCACTTAATACCATGCCTGTAAACCACCTAAAATGATCTCAGATAGATTCTGTAGTGTCTGACACACACGCTTGGAGAAATATGGATCAAGGTCAGTGGTTCTCAATGTGTTCCCCGGATCACCAGGGAACTTACCAGAAATGCAGATTGTCAGGCTCTGCCTGAGACCTCTGAGTCAGAAATAGGGAGTGGGCCCAGCGGTCTGTGTTTTAACAAGCCCTCCAGGTGATTCTGATACACACTCAGGTATGAGACCCACTGCTCTAAGCCCTAAGGGACAGCAGTGACATAGCCTATCACCCATCTAAGACCAGCTCTCATTAGGCAAGAGAAAAACCCTCTCTGTGCCTGGCTGTCTGCATCCACAAACCAGAAGAAAAGTAAGCACACACTTATCTCAGAGGGCTGCAGTGAGATAGGTGTCAGGGGCTCGGCACCTGCTCAGTGCTACCAAGAAAGCTTTGCATAAATAGTAGCTGCCACTGGGACTTCCCTGGTGGTCCAGTGGTTAGGACTTGGTGCTTTCAGTGCTGGGGCCCAGTTTTGAACTCTGGTCAGGGAATTAAGATCCTGCAAGACTTGCGGTGCAGGAAAAAAAAAAAAAAAAAGTAGCTGCCATTAATAGCAGTAACAGTAGTAGACAAGTGAGACCCTAAGTAGGAGAGGAGGAATATTTCCTTCTCTGCAGTGTGTTGTTTGACCTGTTAACACTAAGCATGTATTCTTTTTTCTAAGCATGTATTCCTTTTGAATTTTTTCGAAAAACTTAGTAAAATAAAAATATTATTTAAAAGAAAAAACATATAAAATAGTATAAATATGATCATTTGTATTAAAAGTTAAATTCATACGTGTTGTTTGTGCATGTGTGTGTCCTACGTATTTGCATAGAAAAATCTCTGTAAATATATACATTTAAATGCAAACATGACTACATCGGAATTTCTGGATAGTTACTTCTTCTTTACCTTCTTCTATATTGTGTGATACAGTGTTTGGTTTGGGTTTTGCTTACAGTAGGCATGCATTTCAGTTATAACTTGGTTATATGGGGGGGGGGGATTTTGCCCCACCAGGGGAACTTGGCAATAACTGGGGACATTTTTGGTTGTCCCTACTGGGGGGTAGGGGGCAGTACTACTGGCATCTAGCAGGTAGAAGCCAGGGGTGATGCTGAACACCCAGCAGTGCACAGGACAACCCACAGGAGAGAAGGATCCAGATCAAGCTGTCAATAGGGTCAAGGTTTAGATGCCCCGGTTATAATCAGAAGACAGCTATAACGCATATCCCATTCTGAAGTCCCATAGCTGCTCTTAACTGGGCACGGTTTACCCCACTAGCTTGTTTCACCTTGTTTCACATCAACATTATGAGCTGAAAGTCACCCTCCTATTACAGATGAGGAAACTGAGGCTCGGAGAGTTATATGCTTTGTCCCAAGTCCTGCCTTCATGCCCCCGCCCCCATCCTGACCCTCAGGAAGTCTCCCCTGCAAAGGGACCCCCATGCATCTGTGGGCTTGAGCCCCCTCTCTGAGCCCATCAGCGGCCAGTGCCCAGCCTAGGCCTGGGTGTAGAATCCTGTAGATCCACTTCCCCAGCTCCTCACAGGGGCTCCTGGTATCCTTTGCTCTCTCGTAAAGAACAAACTTTGATGTCGGCTTTCGGGTCAGGCATTAACCCCGCCTCGCCCCTGTTCATAAACGTCCCCCAGCTCCGTGTGACAGCCCCCTGGGTTACCAGCTGAAAGGCCAGGGATACAGCCACCTCTGACTTGTTTGGGGTTTAAGTCTCAAAGATCACAAATATCTCTTGCCTCAATTCTTATTAAATTTACATCATTTTTTTTTCTTCTTCACTCCATTGTTCTTCAAAACCAGGACCAAGCTGTTGGCATCAAAACTTAAACACTGGGGGCGTCCCTGGTGGCGCAGTGGTTGAGAGTCTGCCTGACGATGCAGAGGACACGGGTTCGTGCCCTGGTCCGGGAGGATCCCACATGCCGTGGAGCGGCTGGGCCCGTGAGCCATGGCCACTGAGCCTGCGCGTCCGGAGCCTGTGCTCCGCAACGGGGGAGGCCACAGCAGTGAGAGGCCCGTGTACCACAAAAAATAATAATAATAATAAACACTGGGAAGATCCCCCCCAAGAAATCTAGTCCCACACGGTCCCCTCACCCTCACCCCAGCTCTCCCTCTCAACTGGTCTTGTAAAAACATCACTGTGGCTTTTAGCAAGGAATTCTACAGGTCCGATTTCTTCTAAATGATACCCCTTACCCAGCTGATCCAGGACACGCTGCAGAGTATTCCCCTAAAGATATACCGCTTTCCCAAGGGACAGGGTGGACCCAAGTTTCTCTGTGCGTCATTTTTTCAGGGCAATTGTTGGTTCCAAGAGCATGGTTTATGCAAAGCCCACCTGATTGGCAGCAGTAAACAGCCACCGCCCAGGGAGTTCCTAAGAACAATAAAAGGAGGGAAGACAGGACGAGACCGGAGTGTCTCTGGGCTCAATGTGGAAATAATCATTTCTAAGAAAAACAACAAATTAAACATTTTAAGGAGCTTCCTGCTGCATGTTTTAAGATCTGGTTTGACTGGAATTACTTCAAAAGGCACACAATATAAACATTTCACAGAGTGTCTTTCCCGGCCTCCGTCCCACCCACCCATACTCCCCAGACACACACACACACACACACACACACACACACACACACAGCCACCGACAATCCAATGTCAAGATTGAAAGAGAACTTTAAAGTCATGTGGGCCAGCCCCCTCCCTGGAGTGACAGGGAAAAAGGCCAGGGTGGAGTGGTCGGTCACAGGTGGGCAAGGGACTTGCCCCCGCAAAGAACACCTAGTTATGGGCAGGGATGAGGATAGATGCAGGCTGGCAGGACAGCAAATGTTTCCTCAGTGCCAGGCATGTGGCTGGCACTTTGCAATGATCAACTCCTTTACTCTGATATGCCCCACGAGACAGATACCATTCTCACCCCTATTATACCAATGAGGAAACTGAGGCACAGAGAGGCCCAATAACCAAGCTAAGATGCACTCTGGGACTGGGAACCATGCTCTTTCTTGCTGTACACACCGTGGGAGGTGGAATCATGGCTCCCCAAGCTGTCCACGTCCCAAAGCCTGAAATCTGTGAATAAGTCACCTGACATGGCAAGAGGGACTTTGCAGGTGTGATTACGTTAAAGATCTTGGGGTGGGAGATGATCCTGGATTACCCCAGTGGACCCAAGGTGATCACAGGGGTCCTTTTAACAGGGAGGCAGGAAGGTCTGAGTCAGGAGAGATTAGAAGATGCTACACTGCTGGCTTTGATAGTGGGACAACGGCCCACGAGGAAAGGAATGCAGAAAAAAGCTGGAAAAGGCAAGAAACAAGATTCTCCCCTATAACTACCAGAGGAACACACCTGCCGACACCTTGATTTTAGTCTAGTCTTCTGGACTTTTTCGGTCTTCTGACCTCCAGAACTGTAAGATACTAAATGTGTGTTGTTTTAAGCCACTGAGTTTGGGTAATTTGTTACAGCAGCAAGGAGAAACTAATACACACACCTCGGGGCTCAGGCTCTGAAGGACACAGGGTTTCTATCTTGCTTCTGGTACTTTCTAGCTGCGGGACCTTGGACGAATTACCAGTTTCCTTGTCCATAAAATGAGTATAGGGAAAGGAGTTTGTCACTGGGTCGTGACAAACGGGTCACTGGGTCTTGTTCACGGCTGTCTCCCCAGTACTGAGCGTGGTTCCCAATTTATCGATCTGAATGAACAGAAAGTTAAGAATCCAAGAATCTTGATGTTGACGGAAACCAATACGAATCTGTAGGTACCTGAAATGTACCGTAGCCGTTGAGTTGATCTCCATCGTAACTCTAAGTCAAGTGGGATGTCCTTTTCAAGGACAGGACAAGCAAGGAGGCATTTCTGATCACATCCTCCTGAGAGGCACAGTCACTGGATGGGAAGCACACGCCTCTGCTGCTCCAGCTTGCTTTGCTCTCTTGCCTTTGCCCCTTTGCACTTGCCACTTTTTCTGCCTGGGGTGCCTCTCCCCACTCCCAGCCTGCAGCACACACCTGCTTCCTGGAGAGGGGCTGAAAGTCTTCCCACAGGTAAGGACACCTCTGCAAAATTCCTGATCGGCTCCTCCAGGCCTCCATTCTGCCCCCTCCCTGGGGAACTGTCTTACAGGGATCTAGAAAATGCAAGTATTCATTCTCAGGGTGCCCTGAGATCCAGGTGTGAGCCTCCAGGAACAAAGGTAGGAGAGGGAGGGGGAGAGGATGGCTTGCTTACTGAGCACCCCTCTGTCCTTGGGCACCGGGCCAAACAACGTGCACATGGGATCGCATTTCATCCTCCCAACCCACCGTGCAAGTCAATCTGATTACGATGGTGGACCAATGAGAAAATGGGGTCAACAGGTCACGTTCACTCAGCTAGTAAGTGGTGGCCTGCACTTGAACCCAGCCCCCCAATCCCAGGCATGGGCTCTGTTCCTCAAGGCCACACTGCAGGGTGGGTTTAGTCCGTCCCTCACTCAGCATGAGAGAGTGATGAGGGTAGGGGGCGGAGGAGACCTGAGAGGAAGGATTGTCCTGGTGAGTGTGTGTGCGTGTGTGTGTGTGTGAACATCACTGACTCTACCCAGTACCATTACATACCACGGAAACAATATAAAATACACACAGTCCTGAGATCGACTTCACTCACTCATCCATCCGTTTATTCTTTGCATTTTTTATTAATAATATGTTTTTTTGGGTTTTTTAAAATTTATTTTTGGCTGCATTGGGTCTTCGTTGCTTCGCACGGGCTTTCTCTCTATTTGCGGCGAGCGGGGCTACTCTTCGTTGCGGGGCACAGGCTTCTCATTGTAGTGGCTTCTCTTGTTGCAGAGCACGGGCTCCAGGCACGCGGGCCCTAGAGCACGGAGGCTTCGGTAGTTGCAGCACATGAGCTCAGTAGTTGTGGCACGCAGGCTTAGTAGTTGTGCCTCGCGGGCTCTAGAGCACAGGCTCAGTAGTTGTGGCGCACAGGCTTAGTTGCTCCGTGGCATGTGGGATCTTCCCGGATCAGGGCTCGAACCCATGTCCCCTGCACTGGCAGGCGGATTCTTAACCACTGAGCCACCAGGGAAGTCCCCTATTCTTTGCATCTTTAATAATGGTTATAATTTGCGTGCTCCTGTCACCGGGCTGAGCACATAGCTCCCATTATCTCATCATACCCTCACATCCTATGACTTTGGGACTTTGGGATCCTCATTTTACCACTAAAGAAACTGAGGCTCACAGCGACTGAAGACTCCCCAAGGGCATACAGCTAGGAAGTGCCCAAACCACATATTGAAGTCACCCGTGCTAGTCATCACCAGGCCCTGCAGCCTTCCACGTGGGCTTACATCATCCCAGAGCCTGTGCTTGGAGCTGGGGTCCAGGGGCTGCCCCCAGGGACTTACAGCTTAGAGGGGACAACAGTCAAGGAGGGGCCAGGGATGCTGTTGGTGACATGATTACCCAGAACGGTGAACAGTTCTTGATAAAGTTCCAAACAGAACAAAGTATATTTCCCTTCATTTTACACAGTAGATATATTCCTGGAAAAGCCAGTGGATAGTAACACTATGCAAAAAATACTTTGTGTTTCAGTGACTTATGGAATGGGGTTCTAGACCTGGGTAATGATAAATGGTTCTGTGCCTACAGGAGTGGCTGGGGGGTCGGGGTTCAAAAGCACGTGGGCAGCAGGACAGGTCTCCTTGGAGAGCTGCTCTGTGTCTTACAGGACATCTGGCATCCCTGGCCCCGGCCCACAAACGTCAGCTGTCCTTCAGCCATCGTGACAAGCAAAGATTTGTGGCCCCCAAAGTGGCCAATGTTCCCTGAGGGGAGGTATCACGGCTTTAGAACACAGTTGTCAAGAATCCCTGTGGAACTGAGAAAAGAAAGAAAATCAGGCCACATGGAAGTAGACCACGCCGTATAGATGCCAAAGGGTCAGACCAATACGGATGCCGACGCCTTCTAGCTGTCCTTCCATGAGAATGAGCCTTGTAAATTCCGAGGTCAGTTTTGTTCCTGCTCTGACATGTATGCTTAACAATCCCATCCTGGATGAAATGCCAGTGAGCTCAGGTGGTAACTGAAGAGCTGGCAACCCACTCCCACCCCCAAATTTTAACTGTTTAAACAAATTATTCTGGTCCACAAAATCCCAAATCAGGGACGCCTGGGGTATGATGGCAAGCACAGAGAATTTGTCCTCAGGAGGATTTGTTCGGCCCCATTCTCCCATTAGCAAAGTAAGCAGTCTTGAACTGGCCTCTGAGCTTCTTGCTGCCTGTGTTTCTTCGCTAACAAAACAACAGCAGCTGCATTACTAAAGCTCATCGAGGGTGCCAGAGTTTCGGGTCTTAACTCCTTACCATCCTCGCAGCAATCTAAGGTATGTTTGATGATCTCCATTACACAGGTGAGAAAATGGAGGCACAAAGAAGTTAAAACGAGGGAGTCGGGGAGCCCAGCACAGGCACGTGTCCCCTGAGCCTGGGCCCTAATCTCCAGAGAACACATGGCCTTTGGAGAGAGCACAGTATCTGAGAATTAGCCACAATAACAGATATTAAGATGTTTTTGCAAAGGCAGGAGGCTTATTGTTCCATTTAAGAGTTTTATGCAGAGCTTACTTAACAGAATAAAGAGACGAACTAAACCTTTTTCCAACCCAACTGGGAGGCTCACACATGCAGATGAGGGATGGAGCCGAAAGGACAATAGACTCCTGGGGGGGCGGGGGCGGGGCCCGGTGTGATGGTAGCCCTGTGATGTCACCTCATCCCTCAGTCAGCTAAGGTTTTGGGGCACCCGTCTGGTGCCAGGCTAAGTAGTCAGGAATCTAAGGAACCCGGAGGCCATGGCAAGCACTGTACCAGCTTTAGAAAGCTCACCCAAACGTGGGGACAGTAGAAGGTGGGGGGGAGAGGTACAGCGTGAAGATCAATTATGTGGCAGAGAAGTGATGGCAGCGGGGGTGGGGGGCGGTGGAGGGGGGAGTGCAAACCCTAGTGCTCAACGTCAGGCCCCGAATGAAAGGGCAGACCCAGAGGTCCCCAAACGAGAACACCACTCACCCTGCTTCCTGCCGGGGTCTCCTCTGTGACGCATGTGCCGACCACACCCTCGCCGCGCCCACTCTCCCACGCCCCACCATGTAGGTTTTGTACCACAGAGGACACTCGTGCACCTTGCTTCTCAAAGCGTGGTCCACCTCCCCGCATCACTGCAACCTGGGAGAGGATCCTGGGCGCCGGCGCGCCCCAGACGTACAGAACCGAGCCCTCGATTTTAACAAGGTTCCCCGCTCGGTGCGTGTTCTCTTCAAGCCGAGGAGCACCGCTGGAGGGCATGTCAGCCGCTGCTGAGCGCCAACTAGCTGCAAGGCACTGGGTGAAGAAGGAAGGACAGATCTAGGAGCAGAAAGTGAACAGATTTCAGGGAGCGGTGGGTGTTGGGAAGAAAAATCAAACTAGGTAGTCGGAGAGTGAGGGAGGTTTTTCTGAGATGATATTTGACCTTGGAATTGAACGTCAAGAAAGAGTCAACCAGTGTGGGGGCGAGCGGTTCCAGGCAGAGGGAACAGCACAACCAAGGCTCCGAAGCTATGTGGGGCACGTGGTGTTGGGAGAACTGGGAGAGGGCCGGCGCTTCTGGTACTGAGGAGCGACGGGAAGATGCTGTGTGCGGGGCTGGCTGCCTCGCAGGGAAGCCTTGGCCGAAGCCCCCAGCACCCCCAAACCTAAGCGAGAGCCTTGTTTTACAATCACTCGTGCAAGGGTTTGAGCATGACGCCTTTTACTGGCCTCATTTTATTTAATCTTGCAGGAGCCCCTGAGGTAAGTCCCCATTTTGCATGACAAAGCTGAGGATAGGGAGAAGCCCTAGATGGCTCAGCCCCACACACCTACATCTCGTTCGCTTTCTACCTGTTTCACCCTCCAATCTCCAAATTCAGGCCCAGGGTCCCAGCCCTAGCATGGCGCAGACGTTCAAACCAGGTTAAGGAAGAGCCTGGTTTCACAAAGCTGAGCTTCTGTTTCCAAACATGTGAAAAATCCACAATTTGTATTTCATTTCCCTGAGAAAAAAACTTAAAAACCAGACCTTTCTGGAGGGCTGAAAATGTTCAAGAAAGGAAGATAAGAGAGAAAGATATGGGTTGCTGGTTCTTCGGCTCTTTGTAGCCTTCTTAAAGTTTCAGATGATGGGTGGGTCAGGACATATTAAAATCACAAAAGAAGGGCATATTTAAAACTCTCAGCAAGGAGGGTTTTGTAAACTGCAGGTTATCTGAGCTTCCATCAGCATGCATAAGCAGCCTTTTTATCTGGTTTTACAGCTATACCTGGAAGAGCAGAATCCCCGCCCCACCTACACACCCCAGAGTTCCCAGCCAAAGTCTTCTTTTGTCGACTTGAAACAGTTTCCTTTCCCAGAGTGAAGGGAGGGAAACGGCAGGTTGGGGCCAGAAGAAAATGCTGCCTTGGCCAGGAATTTACCCCCCAAAACAGTCAAGGGTGTGCACAATGCTAAAACTATAAAGATATGAAAGATTCAAACAACCAAAACGGCCATCAATAGGGGTTCAGTTTAAAAATTGTTAAAAATCCACACGCTGAAGTCTGATGCAGCCGTTGTACTATGACACTGAGTATTATATATTAACGTCCCCACGTGCTGTGCGGTTAACAAGCAGCAGGGCAGTACGGCTTCATCTTTGTAAAAGAAGCGGATAAATATAAATAGAATTCAGAATGTTGAACTAATTATAGCTCAACTTTGATTACACCCTTATTAAAGTAAGTAATTCACTTAAATATATTTTTAAATCTCACTACATTACTGCGAAGTTGGGGCCATTATTATCTCTACAGATGAGAAATCAGGCTTTGCCATCACGAATATTCCGCCCAAGATCACCAAAAAGGATTAGAGCTTCTATTTACGCGTGTTATCTAAAAGCAAAAAGGTACATTTGCACTTCTTAATACTTTAATTTTTAAAATTGCCGGGGGCTTAAACCACGTGGAACTGTAGATATTTGGCTGTTATGACCTACAGAAATGGCAATTTCATATGTTTCAACCTAATACATGTAAATAATTTATGAATGATTTATAACTTGTAGTAAATAATACAATTATAAATGAAAATAGCATGTGTTGCTAAATTGTGTGCATATATTGCGGTAAATGGTCAAAAATAATGTCCCGAAGGAGTGTACAGTATAGCAGCTTTAGACACACTGCCTGGCTCTCTGGAAGGTGGGATCTGGAGAGCAGACGGGGTGAGGCAGACGTTCTCTCACCCACTCTGTTTCTGAGCCTTAACCAGAATGTTGTGTAGAGAGCTGGGAGGGCTTGAGGGGTTAACAGTGGTACTTGGGAGACTTCAGCTTTTGTAAACCCCGTTTTCTGTGGGTGTCCTGACGTGAAGATGATGACGATGATCTTCATCATAGTGATACTACCTGCCGTCTTTTGAGGGCCAAACCAGGAACAGTCCTGAATATGTGTATTCTTTGAATCTTCCCAATGACCCTATGGGTAGGGTGCTCTCATTATACCCGCATTCTATAAATGAGGAACACAGGGCCAAGGTCACCAGGTGGGGAATGATGGAACCAAGACTGCAACCAACTTTGAGCTCGACCACTGCACGTGTCTCCTGCACACTGTCTCCCCCTGGACTCGCCCCTCCTTCCAGAATCAGCATTACCAAGGAGACTGGATTATAGGGAACAGCACCAGCATCAATTCTGAGCTTTCCACACGCTTCAGCCCTAGACTCTCTGAGGCCAGTGCCATGCAGTGTGCATTCTGCTCAGGTACCCGCCGTTTTGAGGCAGCTAAGAAGCAATTTTGGCTCAGCCTAAACTGAACTACAATGTAGACAATAAATCCCCTACTCCATCAATGAGCTATGGCCCAAATAAAATCCACATCAAGCTTAGACGAAGCCAAGTTCCCAAAAGCCATGTAAGAAAGCCTTGTTTTATTATATAGGTGGGAAATTATCCTACCGATAGACATGTGAAGATCTCTCTGCAGGAAGGTTCATCCAAAATCCTCAGTAGTACCAAATAGATGAAAACAACCAGAACATTGTTGAATAAACTGTGAATCATCTATGGAACTTTTTTAAAGAACAAGGTAGAACTTTCTGTTCTCATTTGGCCCCTTCAGCAAGATATGCTATAAAGTGTGGGGAGGAGGGCCTGAGATGGGAGGTACAGAACTGCATGGTCTAGAATTGAGGACTGGGAGCCAGAACGCCTGACTTTGAATTCTAGCCTGGCTGCTTACTGTGTGACCTTGAGCAAGTTATTTAACCTCTCTGTGCCTCACTTTCCTTATCTGTAAAATGTTGTGAGGATTATATGAGTTATTATATGTAAAGGGCTTAGAAGAATGTCTAAGTAGGGCACTTCATAAGGGCTATAGAGGTATTAGACGGTATTATTATAAAGCAAGGGCACTCTGTGCTTGTACATTTTACCATCCCATGAACTGCTTTCCCCATCATTTTTTTAGGAATTTAATAGCAGCTTCAAGAGGAAAGCTACCATGTACATTTGCTGGTGTTTTATCCACTGGCATAGGACGGGTGTGTACATGGCAAGGCCCTGGAACACAAGGTAGCCCAGATCTGGTCCCTATACTCCCTGGCTATGGGCCCTCATGCAGGTCAGTCTCCTCTTGGAGCTGCAGCATCCTCATCTGTAACATGTTGAGAATCATGGTGCCAAACCACATACGCCACGGCAAGCTCTCAGCACAGTGTCTGTGTATCTATGGTCTAAAGCATGTGAGTTGTCATCATTGCATCTTACATTCTCAACAGCTTTGTCAGCCATGTCCATTAGCCTCATCAATGCTCCTTTTCCTCATCTACAGAATCATCTTTGCTTATGATCTTTGGAACCCTTGCTCTGCCACTGAAAAGCTGTGTGACCTTGGACAGGTTACTAAAATTCTCTGAGCATCCGTTTGTCTATCTTTTAAACTGGAGATAATGAGGGTACCTCTCCTTGAAATGGATGGAAGGATTAAGTGATATAATGGATGTAAATGTTCAGCACGGTTCCTGGAATATAATACAATGGTGGGCATTATTACTACTTCTAATCTCCATGAGCTGGGTCCACCACATAGGGGACTCATTATAATGGGTCCCATTATTCAACCCGAGGAAGCTGAGATCAGAGAGGTTAAAATACATGCTTGGATCACACAGGTAACGAGCAGGAAATGTCTTAACCTCTCACTGGTTCTTGTGTTTTTGCCATGTTTTCCCACCTACTATGTGGTTCCAAGATACCTTATAAACTTTGGTGTTGGCACCTGGTGGGTACAAATTAGCTCTGTTCATCGGAGGTAGGGAGGGATGAAATGCCTTTAGAGCCTGGCAAGCCCAAGTTTGAATCCTGACTGTGCCAAACTGAAAACTCCCACTAGAATGTGAGTTCCACGTAGGACTTGACCTTGGCCGTCTTCTTGCTGGTTCTCTCCCCAGGAATCACCTTGTCTCCCCAAGAATCACCCAGTCTGGGTTCTAAATCAATGCATAAAAAAAGAACTAGGTATGGTCAGAATTACTCTGGGAAATCCCATCAATACTGTGCACAATCCTGTAAACAGGGTTTGTGTATACAAGCCCTTCCGGGATAGGGTAGGGATAACGGGTGGGAATGAAATGGATCCCCCTCCATGTGAATGCAGGGTGGGTAAGGCATTGGAATGGTGAGAGCAGACTCTGAAGAGTGCACATACGTATGCAAAACATGCAGCCAAGGATTTCTTTCTTCTTCAGTGCGTATGTAGTTACATTGGCTGAAGTTAAATGCACATTTGATGGGATTCTGCTATAGTGTTAAAACGTTGGTGCAAATAGGAAGATAAGGGGGCAGAGGCAGTGACACAAACACTGAGACAGAGATCATTTCATACGTGCATATTTCTCAAATTACCTGAGGAGGATAATATGCCCTATGAAAGTCTGCACCCAGTACTTCCCTCCTGAGAATCTCACAAACATTTCCTCCAACCATCAAGTTCTACAAGGTTCAGCCCTGAGTCTGGGCTTCAGGCCCAGCTCTGGCAGGAAACCCCACGGGGCCCTGCACTGGATGGAACAGAACAGTTCTGAGTCTGAGCAAGCCAAGGCCCAGCAGCCTCCTATATGACTCAAGTGGATGACAACGGGGTTTGGGGCTCTGTGGTGACAAGCACAACCCCACTGTCTACAACAGGCCAGCAGGAAGGCTGGCCAGCTACTGCCCCATCTCCCGATATCTGGAGAGAAGTTGGAAATCCTGATAAAGCTCTTGACTTCAAATGTTGGTAACTAACTTGGATTTGTTATTTTTATTTTTTTTAGTTGTATGAGCCAAACAGAACACTTTTGGTCCAAATCTGACCTGCAGTCCTCCGGCCTGCAATGCCTAGGTTAAAATTTGGCAAGTGATTTGTCATACCAACTTTTTAGGGCTCTCTGTTTCATGGGACCAAGCGGCCAAGTTTCCTGGTCACTTTCAACGGTTTCTTTCGAGAGCCTTAATTACCTTTCAAGATTCGCTAAAATTGGGAACCAAAGGGGGAGAAATGTTTTAAGAACTTTTCACAGAGTTCCATGTCAGTATAGCTGGTAATCAAGAAGATTCCAAGTCCATCACCAAGGGGGGAAAGTGGAGGGGGAGGGTGGTGGTGTTGGGATGAATTGGGAGATTGGGATTGACATATATACACTAATATGTATAATAACTAATAAGAGCCTGCTGCATAAAAAATAAATAAAATAAAATTCAAAAATTCAAAAAAAAAGAATATTCCAAGTCCATTTGAAAGAAATCCACAGATATGGAGATTAGCTAAGAACCCAAAGGTCAGTCCAGTCTCCTGCAAAGAAAAACAAAGAAGCCAGGGGGATGGGGAAAGGAAATACCAGAAGGAAAAATACACACGTTAACAATATGTGAGGAGGTAAAGTTATGGGAAGGGCTGCCTGGTAACCTGTTATAAACAGAATAAGATATCTGACTTTTCTTCCCAAGAAATAAACTGAGAAAATGCGAGACATAGAAACAACTGGAATTTTCTAATTACATGCTCATTATTACATTAATGTTAACCGTTTTGTCTACTCCACTACACCCCTTCCAGAATCTGAGCCCCACTTCTCTTTTTGTTTTTGGCCACGCTGCACGCCTGTGCGATCTTAGTTCCCCGACCGGGGATCAAACCCGCACCCCCTGCATTGGAAGCATGGAGTCTTAACCCCTGGACCACCAGGGAAGTCCCCGAACCCCACTTCTTCTCGTCAATGCTCCTCCCTGCTGGACCACATGGTTTCCATGAGGGTTTCCTGGTGAGTCAATCCCTTAGTCTAGGGGTGGTCACCTGACCAGAGCTGAGCCAATGGGAGCCTTCCCTGGGCTTCAGGCCCCATAGAGTCACTGACGGATGAAGCAGAGCTTCAAGGCCATCCTTTCTCCAGATGAGAAAGGTCCACTGTGCACGAGCTGCCCATTTTTCCCGACTGGAGAACATCACTGACCCATGCTGGATCGCAGGCCACCTCAGAGGCCTAGCAGCACCGCAGTTCTTGGTTATTTGGCCCCTCCATGGATCTGGGCAGCCAATGAATGATCACTTTGCTTAAGTTATTTTGATCTGGGTTGCAGTCACTTGTCATCACTGTCTTTCACCAGAAGAATGCTGACGTGTAGACACTGTGTAGACTACTGTCATGTAAAGCTATGACGTGGGCACTTGCATTGTGTGCTAAGCTACCCAGGAGCTACTAAATTACCCAGGGAAACAAACTGCCTCCTCATCAGGGTACCAAATTCCTACTAGCAAAATCTACCTTTCCAGGCTTAACCCAGCGACCCAGCAATGCACAATATTCTCTTTTCATAAACACACCCTTCAAAACAGTGCAATTCTTCATCTTATTCTCCCCTTCCTTACACCTCAAAGTGCCTTTTTAAAGCAAGTGATATCTGGCTTTAGCAAAGCAAAGAAAAAAGGTTGGCTGCCATAAGTGAAGAATGTAAATTTTTATTTAGCCCCAAAATTCCTTGAGGAAAAAAAAAAGAGAGAGAGAGAGAAACAATTGGCAGGTTGTTAGGGGGACAAAAGCGAGGGGTGGTGGGGAATGGGAATATTTGTTTTTAAGTGAAACTTCCAGTTATATTGTAGGAAGGTTTAAGGACTTGTCTGTTTAGGCAATCATTTATTTCTAAAGCACACTTCATGTGTCCACAGAGAACTCAGGAGTCCCCAACCATCTGGGTCACTTTTTTTCCCCCATAAATTCGCAGTACTTAGAAAACTGGAAACTTGAGAGAAATGAACTTCTTTTGATAAGCCATTGCAATATGAATATGGTCACCATGGAAAAGAAACTAAACCTCATTCTAGATTTTATTTTTGAGGTAACAGTGCTTTGGACAGAATGCTTTTTTCCCTTAAGAAAACCACATATTTTGAAAAGAGGTGTGGTTTTTGTTTATTTATTTTCTAAACCAAAAAACTCTGCTCTAAAGGTATTTAAATTGATATGACATTCTATTTTACCTTCTTGCATCAAATGCAAGATTATGTCATGGGTCCTCTACAGACCCATGACAATGACAGGTTAAGAAAAGAGTTGTCAAGAAGGAAGAAAGGTAACTTCACAGTGAAGAGACCCGGCAAACATGACCTGGATCGAGTTTACCATCAGCAGTAAGTCATATTGATAGTATGTACCCTTGATGTGATGTGATGAGAAGGGCACTTTACCACTGGGGTCTTCCTCCCTAAAACCTATCCCCGCAGACTATAACATAGATAAATCCCAAGTGAGGGGCATTCTACAAAATCCATGGCCAGCACTCTTCAAAGCCGCCAAGGTCATCAAAACCAAAGAAAGTCTGAGAACCTGAACCAGCCAAGAGGAGCCTAAGGAAACACGAGGACTCAATGACATATAGTGTCCTGGGTGGGATCCTGGACCAGAAGAAGGACACTAAGGAAAAACTAAACAAATCTGTATAAAGTATGGACTTTACTTAATAATAATGTATCAATAGTAGCTCATTAATTACAACAAATATACAACGTACATACAATTAATATTCAAAATGTTAACTAACATGTTAACCAAAGGGGAAACTGGGTGTGGGATATATGGAAATTCTCTGTACCATCTTTGCAATTTTTCCGTAAATTTAAAACTATTCTAAAAAAATTTTTTTAAAGTAAGTAAATATTGTAATCTTGTCTGATATGCTTTTCACTTCTTAGAAGAAAAAAATATTTTAAAAATTGATTTAAAGTGCCAAATGTTCTATGTTGAACTTAAGACTTAATTTAGATAGTTCTTTCTTTTCTTTTTTTTTAATTTGGCCGCACTGTGCAGCATGCAGGATCTTAGCTCCCCGACCAGGGATCGAACCTGTGCCCCCCTGCAGTGGAAGCATGGAATCTTAGCCACTGGATCGCCAGGGCAGTCCCTAGATTGTATTTCTAAATTTCCAGAGTCAACCATACTTTAGTTTTTCATTAATAATTCTTATCATTCATCCAGGTTTTAATTTAAACCACTGGTAAGGCTAAATCTATGATCTTTAATTTTTCCTATTTAAAAATGGCAACTATTTTTTTTTTTTTTTGCTGTACGCGGGCCTCTCACTGCTGTGGCCTCTCCCGTTGCGGAGCACAGGCTCCGGACGCACAGGCTCCGCGGCCATGGCTCGCGGGCCCAGCCGCTCCGCGGCATGTGGGATCTTCCGGGATCGGGGCACGAACCCGTGTCCCCTGCATCGGCAGGCGAACTCTCAACCACTGCGCCACCAGGGAAGCCCCTAAAAATGGCAACTATTAAAACATGTGTCCTCTACATGTGCCACCCATTCAGACACACTGCCTCTTGAGTGGTTATGATGTAATATCAAAATCATGCAAAGCCAAATGACCTTTCACTCAATTAAAGATTTCTGGGAACTTTATCTTCCCCTAATCTCCCTCCTGCTTCCCACCATTTACCAATATATTCAAACCCTTCTTCAGAAATTTTAAAAACCTTTAGCTATTCTTTTTAACTGAAGTTGGAAATTATTATTATTATCATTGAAGTCTATATACTAATTCATGCTTTAGAAATAGGCCAACTCTTGGGCTTCCCTGGTGGCGCAGTGGTTGAGAGTCCGCCTGTCGATGCAGGGGACGTGGGTTCGTGCCCCGCTCTGGGAAGATCCCACGTGCCGCGGAGCGGCTGGGCCCGTGAGCCATGGCCGCTGAGCCTTCGCGCCTGGAGCCTGTGCTCCGCAACGGGAGAGGCTGCAGCAGTGAGAGGCCCGCATACCGCAAAATAAAAAAAAATTAAAAAAATAAAAAAAGAAATAGGCCAGCTCTAAAAAATTTAGTTTGGATTTTCATTGCTAAACCGAGGAAATTCTAATGTTCTACTGATAATCTGATGGAAGCCCAATAAAATTTTTGTTAAACATATAAGATAATAAATAAATACTGACCTGTTTTTAAAAAAAAAAGTTATACCTGGGCTTCCCTGGTGGCACAGTGGTAAGAATCCGCCTGCCAATGCAGGGGATACAGGTTTGAGCCCTGGTCAGGGAAGATCCCACATGCCGCGAAGCAACTAAGCCCATGCTCTACAACTACTGAGCCTGTGCTCTAGAGCCCGCGAGCCACAACTACTGAGCCTGCCCTCTAGAGCTCATGAGCCACAGCTACTGAGCCCACATGCCACAACTACCGAAGCCCGCGTGCCTAGAGCCCATGCTCCACAACAAGAGAAGCCACTGCAATGAGAAGCCCGCTCAACGCCATGGAGAGTAGCCCCCGCCTGCCGCAACTAGAGAAAGCCCACGCGCACCAACAAAGACCCAATGCAGCCAAAAATAAATAAATAAAATAAGATAAAAATTAAAAGTTATATCTGCTGTTTTGGTTACTAATCCATCGTCTTCTTAATCCAAGGATAGAAGTGAAGGAAAAGAAGTGGACTCAGTGAGGATCAGCCCCTCTTTAGAGATGCTTTGCTGTGAAGGGAGCAGAAAATGCCCCAGCGACAGAGGCAAACCTGTGGTGAAGGGGGGTGGCTCCTTTAAAGAGGGTGAGACCAAGGCATGTCTGAAGGTCTATGCAGAGGTTCTCAACCTGGGAGCTTCTGCCCTCCCCCGCCAGAGAACATGTGGCAGTGTCTGGAGAGGTTTTTGTTTGTCACACTTGAGTGGGGAGCAGTACTGGCATCTAGTACGTAGAGGTCAGATCCCATTAACATCCTACTATTTATAGGTCAGTCCCCCCAAGAGAGAATTAATCCACATGTCACTAGTACAGAGGCTGAGAAACCATGGTCTACAGGAGCGACACAGGATGGGTGTGGAGGTGCAGGGGAGCAAACATGATACCAGAGCCGAAGGCAGAGGCCACGGGAGTGAAGTCCTCCAAAAAGGCGATGCACACCAGGACGCCAATATGGGAGTCTGCCTGAGACAGGAACAGGAGACCGCTTCCATTGTGGCAGAAAGGAAGGTGACCGTGACCTTCTTCTCAGAGAATCGGCTTCCATTATTCCTATCGGGTGGACACAGGTCATGTGTCCTGTCTCCTGGCCACAGCTGATTGGATTTAGGGTGGACCCTCGCCCAAGCCAGCCCAGTCGGATGCTCTCTCCTGGGAATCGGAGGGGGAGCATGGGCTTCCAGTGACCTCTGAGCGGCTGCGAGAGCTGCCTGCAGTGGCCATGTCCTGCAGTGAGCACAGAAAAGTAAAGCATCAGATGCAGAGCAGGAGGAGACTGAAGTCAACACCCAAGGAGAACCAGAGATCACGGAGACAGAGGGATGCCACGCTGATTCTTAGCGGATTTCTGATTTCTTCTTCCCGTCCTCACAAAGTCAGGCCTCGCTGTGATCCTTAAATTCCTTAAAACGACTATTTTCTGCTTAAGCTACTTTGACTGGACGTCTGTTGTTTACAGCCAAATTATCCGTATCTAGACCCATGTTCATTGTTTAAAGTTTGGGAAAGGGAATTCCCTGGTGTTCCAGTGGTTAGGACTCTGCACTTTCACTGCTGAGGGCACAGGTTCCATCCCTGGTCAGGGAACTAAGATCCCGCAAGCCACACGGTGTGGCCAAATTAAAAACAAAATTTTTAAAAAGTTTGGGGAAGACTGGAAAACATAAAGAGATTTTTTTTATTTTAAAGTACAAGCAGTTGCATGGACAGCTATCAGGTAGGCAGCGACCAATAGCAGTGCCATTTTTGCCTGCCCAATATCCATTCTGCTTGAAGCATCTACAGTAATAGGATGTAAACCTGAAGTTGATGGTGGGTGTTTTATCTCCTGGAAGGGATAATCTGCCTTAGAATGAAGTCAAGAGAGGAAAGCCAAATTGAGAGATAGAGAATGATTGCTTATGGTATCTTTTAGATCCTGGATCCAGCTGTACCTGAAGCCACTGGCCTTTTCAATGATATGAGCCAATAAATTCCCTCTTTTATCTAAGCCAGTTCACATAGGGTTTCCATTCAACCACAATTAAATAAGCTTGAAGAAGCTTCTTGGGTCAGGAACCTGTGCCGAAGGATCATAAAACCGTGCTCCTTTTCAACCCTAAGCCAGGAAGAAAGACTATGGAGTGCTGGCTGGAAACCTCTGGCACCTGCCTCCTTTTTTCAATTTATCTGAGGAAAAAACACATTCAGAGTTTTGCACTCCAAGGATTAAGGAGGGGGCCAAGAGGAGAGATGAGGGGGAAGACAGAACCTTCTCTCTGAATAAGAACAGGGACATTGTTGACACCAGAAAGGCCAGGCCAAAAAGGAGGGCCATGTTGACAGGGGCTTAACCACCCGCCAGTGTCAAGAGCTGGAGAGAGTGCCAGGCAGGTGGACGCGGAGCCCGCAGGTGGGCTTGGGGGTGGAGTCTGGACTTGAACCCAGCCAGCTTGGAACTCATTTTCTTTTGGCCCGCTGTAACTTCCTGTTTCCCCAGGGAAGGAGGCACTTTGTTAAAGACAAGCCTCTCCCGGCTTAGCAGACAGCAAGAATTTCTCACAAAACCTATTTTGCTGCATTCAGTGTAGATGAATCAGACGCCAACGGATCCAATTTATTTTATACAAAACAGAGTCTGTGATGATGGGAAGGTCCTCACAAGGCCGGTGGGTTTTATTAAGAGCAGAAGACTAAATTAATCATTCCAAGATGTTAGACAAAACCCAAACACACCCAGTTTCCCTTGTCGAGACTGGGCTGATGCTGGGTTGGCTGTGGGCCTCTCATCCAGGAACGTTTCCTTGCAACGAGGTCTTGGAAACGTTTTATCTCTTTATCCTCAAAGCCCACTTGGGTGCTGGAAATGTCAGTCCGCCATAAGCTCGGCTTCCTGTCTTTACCACCTAACTCATCTCAAATATAGGGCTCTTACAAGGAAACATAGTCTTATTTCTAAAATTTCCAACCTGCTCTCTATACCAATTTTGGGCCAGGTCTGTGGATATCACCCAACCTTCAAGCTATGGCCCCATTTCAGTCTAAGTATGAGAACAACCAGGAAAAACAACCTGAATGCTTTCTCAAGGTCCCATCTAGGTCCAGAGGGATTCAGAATTCCCCCATGTGTTTCTGGGGAACGTGGCGAGGCCCTGTAACGAGGGTGCTCATTTGGCCAGAGAGTCCTGTGAGAGTGTTTCTTGCTGTGAATGGGAATTTAAGCATGACCATCCTGACATACATAAAGAAACAACTCTGAAAGGAGAGAGATACTTGGAACTTTTGTAGGCAGCATTCAAATCTGTCTCCAGATTATCCCTCTAACTCTGTGGTTCTCAACAGGGGATATTTCTATTTGCACCTCCACCCCCTAAGATGTCTTTTGGTTGTCATAAACTGGAGATGGGCATCTAGTGTGTAGAGGCCAGGGATGCTGCCAACCATCCTACAATGCACAGGATGGCCCCACCACAAGGAATTATCTTGCCCCAAATGTCAATATGGTCACGACGGAGAAACCTGCTCTAGCCACATGCCTGGATCTTAGAGAGAGGAAGGCTCTGGAATAAAACCCAAAAGGCTATTTCTCTAAACCCTGCAGAATAACAAGCCCTGAGCAGCACCAAGAAAGCATAACACAGGGAAAGGAAGTCTCACTGGCTGGCTCATGGCCTCGCATAACCAAAGACTTTGGTAAGATTGTTCAGGGGACACCGGTGTGTTAATTAGGAATGTTTCAGGATGCCATGAAGAGAATACATGCCATCACAGACCTAAATGATGAGGCTTCTTCATCCATTGTGGGAACTCCAGAGACAGGTGGTAGTTTCACAGATCCACAATGTCAGGCTTTTTCCGTGGTTCTCTGGGCTTTCCACTACTGAACACAGACAGCTGCCTCACCTCTCCGAGCCTCTCTCAACAACCTGTGCCAGAAGTCACGGTGTGCCAGGTCCCAGCTTCATCTCAAGAGACTTTGTGCTCTCCTACTCCATTTCTGGGACCCCTGTGTCTTCCCTGAGGGCAAGCCCGGGCTAGCCTGCTGGAGGATGGGAGCCCATAACGAACAGGGCAGGACCTCTCAGCCTAGAGCCAGCCAACCCTGCGACCTGCAGGCAACCCTGGAATACATGAGGGAGCCCACATGAGACCAGAAGAATTACCCAGATGAGTCCAGCTTAAATTGCCAACTCACAGGATCATAAACTAAAGACATGGTTATTGTCATAAGCCATTAAGTTTTGGGTGTCTTGTGATGAGGCAAAAATTACCTGATACATAGAATGACTCCTCCCATCTCTCAGCCCTTGTGGCACAGGTGGGGCTGACCCTCAGGCCCCAGCACAGAGTCACGTTAGCCAATTGGAGTGAAAGACAGGACTTTGGCTGCAACTATCACGAAAGATGTGCTGGAGTGTAGACCATGAGCCCAAGTTGCCTAGGACTATATGGTACCATACAGAAGAGACTATATGAAATGAAGCCATCACAGAGGAAAGCAGAACTAAGAGACAAAGAGAGATTCCTGGCTTTATCCGAGTTCTTTAATCCTGCAGCGCCTAACGCCAGAGGACCCTGGTCTTGTCAGTTACCGCCACTTGCAACCAAACAATTCCTGACTCACACATGTGGGCAAGTGATTTCTACCACCTGAGTCTCAGTAAATTAGGAATAAGAATAGAACCTATACCTCATAGGGTTGCCATGAGAGTTTCATGAGATGCAACATGGGAAATGCCTAGTGGACAGGAAGTACTCAGAAGACAGTCACTCTCTTTACACACTGTCATTCCTATCGATTATAATCTGAATTGAAACAGAGACATCAGAATTGAAACGCATTACCCAGATTTCAATGGAAAGACTTCCCTCTGGGCTGTTGCCTGGACCAGTCCTTGACAAAACCAGCCCTATCCTCACAGAGGAGGTGGGACAGGTAGACTGGAGCCTCTTAACGTTGATCTTGACTCTCTGATATCTTAACATTGTAAGTTGAAATGACTGGTGTAGATAAGGCACAAGACCCAAGAGTGGTAAAGTGTATTTTCTGCGGGTGCACGATCTTCCAACAACACTCTGATTCAGTGCCTCTCAAATGTTTAAGTCCTCCACAAAATTGTGACCTAGTGCACATAAACTAAAAGAAAAGTTTAACAAACAGTACTTCCCTTACTGTGAGAGAGGTACCCCGATACTGATATTTTCTATTCTATTCCTTTTTTAAATTTAATTTTTTTAAATATGGAATGCTTTACAAATTTGCGTGTCCTCCTTAGACAGGGGCCACGCTAATGTTCTCTGTGTCGTGCCAATTTTATTTTATTTATTTTTTATTTTTTTCTATTTTTGGGCCACGCTGCACAGCAAGCAGGATCTTAGTTCCCCGACCAAGGATCAAACCCACGCGCCCTGCAGTGGAAGCGCAGTGTCTTAACCACTGGGCCTCCTGGGAAGTCCCGTGCCAATTTTAGTACGTGTGCTGCCAAAGCGAGCTCTCTATTCCTGTTTTTAAAATTGCTTGTCACAAACGACTAAATAGATTCCATGAGCCATGATGAGTCATGACTCATTTGAAAACACTGCTCTCATCTGCAGAGATTTCATCCGCAACAATGAGCTAGGTTCAGAAACCACAGAAAGAACTGTCTTGAACTCTGTATGGGGAAGTGGCATCCTCTGATCCTGGAATGTTCTTCTGGCGGCAAGGGATTCAACATATTGGGTAGAAAACCGCAAATAAGTATCAGCAGGAAAACTTTTTCCCATCAGCCCAATGTACTGCCTCCAATATGGACAAAAGGCTTCTACTTTTAGAGCATGGGTAATTAGCTGGAACAAAAAGACCAAATCCACTCTGTGCAAAAGAGCCTTTCTAGTAGCCAATTAGTAAACCAAGGCTCCCAGCCTTTGCCCAGCAGATGATGGAACCAGTAGAGAACAATGATGAGAACATCGGCTCTGGAAACAGATGGACCATGGGTTTGAATGCCTTCCTACCTGGTGCTACCTGTGTGATCTGGGGCTCGTTTCATAACCTCCAGCAGCCTAAAATAAGGATAATAATTGTTCCTAACTCTAGAGTTGGTGAGAGGATTAAGTAAGGTAATAAAGAGCTTAAGCTCAGTGCCTGGCATATAATAGGCACTCAGTAATATAAAGTACACACCACACACACACACACACACACACACACTCACACACACTCACACAAGATGATTTCCTCTCTGTAATGTCTCTGTTTAGAGAGTCTATCATTTTGTAACAAGACAAGGTGTAAATAAATAAATGAGTGTATTTCTTTCTTGAGATTGTGTCTATGAGTTAGAGATGATGAAGAAATGGAAGGAAATTATGACTGTGTTACCCTGACCCTCCTTCAGGATTCGCCCCTCATGTGTCTGATGCACTAACGCAGTGGAGCTCTGTTTTTCCCGCCAGAGTCCCACAGGCGTCAGGGTTCTGTTGTTGTTAATGTGGAAGAAACATGGTTTGCTAGAAAGAGGCAGTTACAGGTGGGGAAAGGCTACCCATCTGGGGCATCTCTCCCTGTACAGTGTCCCCACCGGCTGAGCTCAATGCCCCATCATTCCACCTCTGAGACCACCTGACTCTCCTCACCAACCTCTGGGCTCCCACTTTTGTCCATTTCAACACAGCAGCCAGAGAGGTCTTCTAAACCCTAAATCAGATCATGGCACGCCCAAAGCACTTTAGATAAAAATCCAATTTCGTCCTGGGGCCTGCTGGGCCCCGCAAGTGGGATCTGGTCCCTGCAGCCCTTTCCAGGATCAAGTCCTTGCTCTCTCCCTGGAAGCAGCCTTCATTCTGTTCCCCTAACAAGCCAAGCTTGTTCCTTCCTTGGGGCCTCTGCCTCTGCTGTTCTGGCAGCCTGGAGGCTCAGCCTGAGGATCATTCCCCAGCTCTCTCTGGCCACACAGATCTGAGCTCAGGTGTGACCTCCTCAGAGAAGCCCTCCCTGATTACCCCATTTAAGAGTACCCTTCCCACCCTCATGCCCCCAGCACAGTGTCCATTGTATTGTCCTGTGGCACTGATCGGGGTCTGAAACTGCGTTGTTTATTCATGTATTTAGTGTCTGTCTCTAAGAATGGAGAGTCCACAGAGCAGGGACCCAGAATCCCAGAGCCCAGAAGAGTACTGGGCACGTAGCAACTTTGTTGAATGAATGAATAAATGAAAGATCTGAACTTGGCCCTGCCTTTTCCTAAATCCTAGACCAGAATGGGTTGCAGTTACAATGGGTATTCCGGGATTTCACAAACCTGCATACGGCATTTGGAAAAATGAGATAGAGATGAAATTTAATCTCTTCTAGAAGTTTAAAGTGCTGCCCTAGAATTTTTTTTTTTTTTTTTTTTTTTTTTTACTAAATTTGGGTGTTTGGGCTAAAAAAGCATGATGGAATAAGAACCTGACATCTATTCCCAAAGGGATTAGTTTACTTGCCTCTCCTTAAAAGTTGACAAGCCAAAGAAGTAAGATATTAAGGATCAGAGAGGAATCGGGGAGCGAGAGAGAGAAAGAGAGGAAACAGCTAGATTGCTTCATTCATCTCCTCAGCCCAGAAGCAGGCCTTCAAGCATTCATGACTGCCTGTCCAGTGCCAACTGGGGTTGCCTGTCCAGTAAGTGCATCACCACAAGGCTCATGGGCCCCTGATACGGAATCTCTGTTTTAAGCAATAGTGGCACCTAACCGGGGCCTTGTGGGTCGCCATCACACACAAATGAGAGAAGATTAAATTCCAGCAGGCCAGTAGCCACAGCTGCCTGCCTAGTTCTTGTCCAAACCCAACAACTTAAGCCCCTAGTGGAACTGAAATAATAATAAAAAAAAATGCAATGCCAAATCCAGGCCAAAATCTGTTCCAACAATCACCAGGCTTTTACATTTAAAAATGAAAGAAAAAAAAAAAAAAACCTTTCAGTCTTTCACCTGAGCTGCCTTCTACGGCTCTTACTGTGTATAATGTGTACAGACACATAGGCACGGGGCCTTCCACCCATTCCGGCCTTCACAGTAGAATAGGGAGTTTACGGGACTGGGAGTGTGGGGTGTGCACCCTAACATCACCGGAGCCAGTGTTTGCTTGAGACGAGGTCTTTCTAGATGTGAGTCTCTCTGTCCACGCCCAGGCTGTTCACCATTTCACTCGGCGGTCTGGAGCACAGTCTCCATCATTCCACAGACGTTTCTTGAGGCCCTGCTCTGTGCAGGAGGCCATGGGACCACAGCAGGTGAAGAGCCGGCTTGGGCACCGGACAGAGGAAGGATTCTGGGTAGGAGACCTAGGTTTGCCAAGCCGTGGATGGAGAGCGTCCAGCTAGGCTCTCTGTTTTTTTTAATTTTTTTATTTTTTTGCGGTAGGCAGGCCTCTCACTGCTGTGGCCTCTCCCGTTGCGGAGCACAGGCTCCGGACGCGCAGGCTCAGCGGCCATGGCTCACGGGCCCAGCCGCTCCGCGGCATGTGGGATCTTCCCAGACCGGGGCACGAACCCATGTCCCCTGCATCGGCAGGCGGACTCTCAACCACTGCGCCACCAGGGAAGCCCCAGCTAAGCTCTCTTGAAGGCAGCAGGAGAGCAATGGCCATCCAGGCCTGACCCCACCCTTTACCAGCTGTATGACCTTGGGCACAAGCCTTGACATCACCCAGCCCCCATGTCCTCACCTGCATCTTAGTTTCCCTCTGTCCCCTGGAGTGACTTTAAGGATGAAATGAGATGAAGTATGGAAAACACAATACTTGGCACAGAAAAACTGCTTCTAATAATGGACCACTTACTGATACCCTTTAGACCCGCCCTTTGCAAACTATAATGTGCCTGCTGATTACCTGGGGATCTTGTGAAAAGGCAGATTCTGATTTGACTGGTTTGGGGTAGGGTCTGAGATTCTGCATTTCTATCCAGGCCACAGGAGCTGTTGGTCTGAGGACTTACTGTGTGAGCCCCGGAGGAGTGGAGCTGCTTGACAGACACGGGCCCTGCCCTCTGTTCCTCCAAACAGTACATGTTGTCCTAAAAGAATGCCCACGTGGGCTCTCTGTGTGGTTCCACGACCTCCTACCAGGCCCACTGCATTGGAACCTCAGCCAGGCTTCTGGTAGATGGTCCGTGGTCACGAGCCACGCTGGGTGAGGGAATCTGCCCAGGTTGGTTCAGGGCCAGCCATGGAAAACAAGTAAAGGCTTCACAGCTTCTAAGCCACATCATCAAACATGAAGGACAACTCACGGGCCCCAAGAGCTCTCTACAAATTGTCCACGGTCTTCCTTCGCATGCCCACCCGCATAACCCAACCCCACCCCTTTACTTTCAAAGGAGGCACCGCAGGAAGGAACGTTGGTGGATGAACAGGATGGTCGACGGGCCCTGCAACCATGGCGTTCCGCTGGGTGGGCGGGTGGCAGCCTGCAAGGCTGTGGTAACATGGCAGAGCCGTGCACGCTGCAGGCCCTATGCCTCCTACACTGCCTCTTTGTCTCAGGCTGAATTTCCCCTACTTTTTCCCCTCCTGCAGATGGTTAGCTGCTTCGATTGTTCCGCTCGTAGGGCCAGTCCAAACCACAGAGCTTGGCACTGCCTTCAAACCTCCCATTTGCCAACGTCTGTTTATCAGATCCAAGGCGTGTTCTTTGGGGCTTATCGTCTGACAGGAGCACTCTTTTCCAGCTGCCAGGGACGTCCAACTGTTATCTAAGGCCGCACCAGCCCCATTCATTCCTCCAGCGTGAACGTGCTTTTGGAAACAACAAGGTAATTGGCAAGACGAGAACCACCGTGTGCTGGGCTGGTTCAAACGGAACGACAGTCATTTCTGTCGTGGCGAACCCCAGCCTTCCTGCTCCCTGGTTCCAGTCCAAGGGTCTTAGTGGGTGGGAGAGGTGGGGAGGGGACGGGAAGGAATCTTTAGATAAACTCTGAGTGGATCATACAGCAGCCAGAGTGATCTCTTCAGCACGCAAATCATGTTAGCTAAAGCCCGTCGCTGGCTTCACAGCTTCCAAGACTCCAAGGGTAAAAGCCTGAATGGCCATAGACGGCGTTTCCCAGTCTCGTCCCCTGGGTTTTACCATCTGTAAACCCCCTGGGTCTTACCATCTGTTAACCCCCTGGGTTTTACCATCTGTCTTCCTTGCCTACGTGTTGTGTGGGCAGACAGTGGGCTTCTAGAAGAAGACCCTGAGGCAAGGATTTGAACGCGAGAGATTTGGTTGGGAGGTGCGTCCACAGAAGACCTGGTGGAGGGTGGGAAGTGAGGGAAGCCAGCACAGCAAGTGTCACCAGCTACCACCCGAGTGTCTGAGTGGCTGGAGCTCAATGGTGCTGGTGGGACTGGGTGCTGGGCCACTGGAAGGGACTCATGCACCACCCCTGTGAGTCACTGGCTGAGGACCGCTCCCAGGGGGCAGCAACTCCCAGTACGTCAGCTGGCCCCAAGAATGGCAAATCTCCCACCGTTACCACAGGAAGCCCTTGGGCAGAGAAATGCAGGTGCTGGTGGCTGGTGTGCATGGACACGGGGAGGATGATGGTGGGGCACCTCCAGCAGAACTTCACCTCCCTTCACTGACAAGGCAGGAAGGGGTCAGTGTCCCTGACGGTTATTTCCTCACTGGACTGTTCCTGGGACATCCACTTGGTACCCATGCCCAAACTTCCCGAGAACACCCCAGCTTCCTGGCTTGGAGCAGTGGGAGCTGACAGGATGCTTTTATCCCTGGACCGCACTACGCCTCTGACCGGCCAGGAGGTGAAGGCTGGGGGTCCCTACCTTCCTGGTTGTGTGCTCATGGCTCCATCAAATACCGCCTGGTGATAACATGGCTTTGTTTTCCCATGTCCTTTCTAAACACCTAATGGCCCTGCTACACCACTTAGGGAAATGCAAGCAGATGTGGCTGATTTAAACTGAGAGGTAGAGACAAGGGAACCCTCCTGCACTGTTGGTGGGAATGTAAATTGGTGCAGCCACTATGGAGAACAGTATGGAGGTTCCTTAAACAACTGAAAATACAGCTACCACATGATCCAGCAATCCCACTTTTGGGCATATATCTGGAAAAGACGAAAACGCTAATTCAAAAAGACACACGTGCCCCAATGTTCACAGCAGCATTATTTACAATAGCCAAGACATGGAAGCAACCTAAATGTCCATTGACAGATGAATGGATAAAGAAGATGTGGTACATGTAGACAATGGAATATTACTCAGCCATTGAAAAGAATGAGATAATGCCATTTGCAGCAACATGGATGGCCCTAGAGATTATCATACTAAGTGAAGTAAGTCAGACAAATATCATGATAATACTTATATGTGGAATCTTAAAAAAGAACACAAATGAACTTATTTACAAAACAGAAACAGACTCACAGACATAGAAAACAAACTGATGGTTACCAAAGGGGAACGGGGGTGGAGGGATAAGTTAGGAATCTGGGATTAACAGATATACGTTACTGTATATAAAATGGATAAACAACAAAGGCCTACTGTGTAGCACAGGGAACTACATTCAATATCTTGTAATAATCTATAATGGAAAAGAATATGAAAGAGAATAACTGAGTCACTTTGGTGTACACCTGAAACATTGTAAATCAACTGTACGTCAATTTTTAAAAAATTAAAAATAAAATAAATAAATAATAAAATAAATTGAGTGGTAGAACCACAAGGGATTTCTTTGTTTTCAGACACCTTATCTGATATTCCCACTTATTCTATAATAAATGTCATAAATGAACAAAGTGATGGATGAATGCATGAGGTCCATCGTTATGGATTTGGCCAATGCTTGGAGAAGTGCACACATCGAGATTGTTCTTCAGCAGGTAACTCCAGGCCTAGCCTCTTTAGCCACTCAACCACACCCAAATGAAGGCAAAAATTC
This sequence comes from Mesoplodon densirostris, assembly GCF_025265405.1. Taxonomy (NCBI): domain Eukaryota; kingdom Metazoa; phylum Chordata; class Mammalia; order Artiodactyla; family Ziphiidae; genus Mesoplodon; species Mesoplodon densirostris. The sequence goes on from NC_082676.1 coordinate 6,516,683, forward strand.
TCTTCCTTGTTGGAAAAGACCAGAACCCACACCCAAGCCCACCCTAGGACAACTTGTGCACTTACCAGCATCAAATCTCCTTATCCCGGCTCTACACATGACCCTGGGTTCCCACATGTTCTTCCAAAGGCAGGATTCTCCCCGCACCACCCTGCCCTGCTGCTCTGGCTTGAGAATTTTTGCAGAAGAGAACCAGAATGACCCACAAATGGCTTTGTCTTTTCTTCCCAAATCCCAGAATTGTTAAGGATTTGCCCTGGACTACACTTGTTAGTGAAAGATTAACGAAGAAGAGAACTCTCCAAAATTAACACCAAGTCACCCCATTCTGCTTTTCTCATTAGACAGCACACTTTTCTTAGAAAATAAAGTGAACATAAAGATGAGGGTGGAAAAATTCCTTCTCTCTTTTCCATCCCAACCCAACTGGGTCTCATCTGAAAACTCATGCATCTCCTGGAGATACCACTGGCCTCCTGTGTAAGTGAATTGATGCCCATACACCTGCAGAGACCTGTGTCTTTCCATTTGTTAAGGGTCTCCTGTAGGCCTTGCTCTGTTCTTGCAGCTTTACTGCCTTAATGTGTTTAACCCACAATCATCTTGCAAACTAGGGACAGTTACGGTCTGTGTTTTACCAAGGAGGACACTGAGCTCACAGCACTTGGGGACTAACTTGCTCACAGTGTTGGGAGGGGGAGAGGCCAGGGCTCACGGCAGGTAACCGGGCCGAACGCAGCAAACGAGGGAATGCACGAGTGTACGCGCAAAGGCCTGGATGCACGCACGGCAGCCACCGGCTGAGTGCCCGCACACACCAGGTGCTGAGAATCCACAGAAGGCAGCAGGAGTGTTCAACGTCTACCATGGGCCCTGCATCTCACCTCAAGTCCTGGACGTCACAGCTGGTGCTTCTCCCAGAGCTGCTGGGATGTTGTGAGGTCTGCTGAACTCTGCCACCACAAAAACCCAGCACTCACAGGGACATCCTGATGCCATCCAGGTGTCCAAATGCCCTGATCCCCTGATGTTGACGCAGAGGATACAGGAAAGAAGCAAAGCAAAGGTCCAGATTCATGACAACAGGAACAGCAAAACAACAAGAGCAGTGATCCAACGAGGAGAGAACCAAGACTGGGGCCTGGGCAAATGCATGTCTGGGCTCAGTCCTTTCCTCTCTCCCTTTTTGCCTCTTGGCCTCATCAACTTCAGAGTCACTCACTCTCTCCCTCAGTCATTCATCCAGTCAGTGGACATTTTCTGAGTAACTTCCACGTGCCAAGAGCTAACCACTTGCCAATCGTGAATTAGAACAAAAACAATACAGGCAGGGGACTTCCCTGGTGGTCCAGCGGGTGAGACTCTGCGCTCCCAATGCAGGGGGGCCTGGGTTTGATCCCTGGTCCGGGAACTAGATCCCACATGCATGCCGCAACTAAGAGTTCGCAGGCTGCAACTAAGGAGCGCTGGAGCCGCAACTAAGGAGCCCGCCTGCCACAACTAAGAACCGGCGCAACCAAAAACAAAAAACAACACAGTACAGGCAGCCCAATAGCCCCTCACAGAAGTAGGCACCATCCATCCTGGTAAAGGTTCATTCATTCATTCATTCATTCATTCCACAACTAGGTACCGAACATCAACTCCAAGCCAGATGCTGTGGGACCCCATGCTGAACAAGCAGGCATGGTCACTGCCTTCACTCGCCGACAAAGCAACTTGGGATAGAAATTACGAACATAGGACCTTGGTCCTAAGTTCAAACCCCAGACCCCTCCTCTTTCTAGCTGTGTGTCTTTGGCCATCCTACCTAACCTCTCTGCACCTGAACTTCCTATACTACAAACAGGAGATGACGATGGACCCTAGCTCATAAGGTGTTCTGAGTCTTGAATGAGTAAATACACATAATGCAACATATGGAAGCAGCCAATAACTGTTAATTTGATCATTTCAAGCAAGCGGAGAGGACAGATATATTAACAAGAAAATGCACGATTCCAAATGGCCATAAACGCGTGGCAGGACGGAAACCTTCCACCTGTACAAGCACGACGCCTAACTGATTTGCAATCGATGCTGTTTCTTTGCTGTGTCAGAAGACTCCAACCTTCCTCGTGGGGAGGGAAGAACCGCTCCCCTTCCCACCCCACAGCCCCGCCTGGAACGGCAGACTCTTCCTCTCACCTGGAGCAGCCGGTGCCCGTCAAGAGCATCCATTGTCCAATGTTCCAGGAGAAGCCAGGTTCGGTTGTGAATAATGTGGGCTTTGTCGTGTGGACCTTCGTGGTCTGTGGCAAAAGAAAAAAGGAGATGATGGTGTTTGTAGAGAGATGAAGAGGGCGGGGCAAGGCAGGCGGTGGCTGGACTGGGGTGAGCACCTCCCACAGCTCCAGCCTTGCCCTGCATGTCACCTGTTGACTTACTTTCCACTCAGTGAAGGAGCCGGGGCCCCAGTGCTTTGTCCCTTGCTCACGCTGTCTCCGCAGCACCCAGAACCGTGGTAGATGTTTAGCGCAAAGGAGCTGAAAATTGAATGAGACGGTAAGTGAATGAATGGTGGGATGAATTGCCAGCACGTGGAGGCTGTGTCCGACCCAAAGGGATGGGAGACCCTGGGACACTTGGCAGGGTGGGAGGGGGCCTCCCGACTGTACTTAGGGGCAGGTTGCGCCCTGTCCTGGGCCCGGCTGGCACTGCCCCATCACATGCTCCAAGGGGAGGGCCGTGCTGACCTGACCCTTCCCAAAGGCAGGACCACTCTTCAATCCCACCAAGGCCCCGTCACACTGCCCTCGGTGACTGGCTTGTTTTATTTCCAGAAGCTTCTTTTCTCCCCACCCAACCGCCCTCGATTGCCTAGAAGCCTCTTGAGCAGCTTTCTGAGTTTCGAACATCTGTGCATCTGACGACAGGCAGCACCATCACTGACACGCTCCTGCCGGCGGGAGCGAAGAAGGCCTCCCTGAGAAGGTGACATTGGGGGAATCCTGCAGGAGGTGAGGGGTGAGCTGGGATCTCTGAGGAAGAGCATGCCAGGTGGAGGGGCCAGCGAGAGCAAAGCCCCGAGGCTACAGTGTATTGGGTTGGTGCCAGTTAAGAGGAAAAGAGAAGGGCTTCCCTGGTGGCGCAGTGGTTGCGAGTCCACCTGCCAATGCAGGGGACACGGGTTCGTGCCCCAGTCCAGGAGGATCCCACATGCCGCGGAGCGGCTGGGCCCGTGAGCCATGGCCGCTGAGCCTGCGCGTCCGGAGCCTGTGCTCCGCAACGGGAGAGGCCGCAACAGTGAGAGGCCCGCGTACCGCAAAAAAAAAAAAAAAAAAAAAGAGGAAAAGAGAATATTGCTTGTACCCTTACATCTGCCAAAGAGTGAAGAGGAAGGAAGATTGCTGGAGCATAGGGTCCTGTGTCTCAAGAGAAAGGAGAGAGCATGTTTTTCTTACATCACCATTTCCACGATCCATCCGGCCCCTAAGAACCTGTGTTTGTGACCCCTACATGATGGTGGTCTCGTTAAAATGGGACAAGAGCACCAAGAGGCTGGGAGGGCATCAGGCATAGAAAGCGCCCCCCAACTTTCCTGTCTCCTATTGGTAGAGCAGCATCGCACTCTCATCAAACTGGGACACTTCTACCACTGAGCCCACACCGGGGCCAGAGCCCCACCACCTCGTCCTTTGACCTTGGGGCCCCCCTGCGGATACTCTGGCTGCTTCTCTGCTCTGGTCCCTTCCTGTCCATATTTAGCAACCCCAGACCTGAGATGAGCTTAAGAGAACAGGAGCTTTCTCCTTAAGAAAGAGGGTGAGGGTGTAGGGACCCAAAGAGTCTCCCACATCAGTGGGAGGGTGAAAATCAGGACATCGCTTATACTGGCCAATTAGGAGAGATGTTTTTTCAAACATGCATGACTCAGCAAGTCCAAAGCAGGGAATCTGTCTTCAGAAACAAATCTTTATATGAGCAGATACTTTATATAAGCAAATACACGGCTTCAAGGATATTTGCCACAGCATAACTCAAAATACTTTTAAATGGAAATAAACTAAGTAGCAGGAGGGGGTTAGTTAAATACGTTATGATCTATTCATCTAATTGAATACAGTTATGCTGTGGGAGGCAAAATTACATGGAGAATACTCAAGGGCATTCTGCTGCGTGGAAAAAAAAGTCTCAAAAGGTTATATACCGTGTAATTTCATTTATGTAACATTCTAGAAATGACAAAATTATAGAAATGGAGAACAGATTAGCAATTGCCAGGGGTGGGAGGTGGCCGTGGCTATAAAAGGGTAGCAGGAGGGCTCTTGAGTGGAACTTTCTATGGACTGCATGTCTGTGTCCCACCCCACCCCCCAAAATTCATGTTGAAATCCTAACCCCCAGTGAGATAGCATTAGGAGGTGGGGCCTTTGGCCTTTGGCCTTTGGGAGGTGCTAAGGTCATGAGGGTGGAACCCTCATGAATGGGATTAGTGCCCTTATAAGAGGCCAGAGAGCCCCCTTGCCCATCCACCATGTCAGGACACAGCGAGAAGTTGCCCTGTATAGAAAGCAGGCAGCAGGGTGCCTGGCATTGGAAGGTCTCGTGAGGGTGAGCACAGCCACTAATAAATTAACAGCAGCGGGGACTTCCCTGGCTGTCCAGTGGTTAAGACTCCATGCTTCCAAAACAAGGGGTGTGGGTTTGATCCCTGGTCGAACCATGGCCACGCCATGCTAAGATCCCATGTGCCAGCGTGGCCCAAAAAAAAAAAAGGAATAAATATTTATTTATTTGGTTGCGCTGGGTCTTAGTTGCAGCAGGCAGGCTCCTTAGTTGCGGCATGCATGTGGGATCTAGTTCCTTGACTAGGGATTGAACCTGGGGCCCCTGCATTGGGAGCATGGAATCTTAACAAATGCACCACCAGGGAAGTCCCAAAATATAAAAATAAACTGATAGCAGTGAACGCTTAGGTGGATAAGTCTGCTCTATAATTTTCTGTATTTTCCAAATTTTCTCCCAATAAATATGTGTTATGCTAATACAATGAAAACAAATTTCTTGGTGGAAAAAGGAAGAAACTTATAGATCTCTCACTGAAAGCAGGAAGCACTACTTTGCCCTGACTCAAAACCCTTATCCATCCCCAGAACAAACTGTCCACTTCCTGATTCCCCAACACACCCTGATCCTGCTACCCCAGAGCTCACTTCACTGTCCCTGTACACACCCCACCCTCTCCCCATGATTCAGTTCATATATTACCTTCTTCAGGAAACCACCTCAGGGGCTGACCCCAAGGGGCCTCCCCAAGCCAGCATGCCCCTCTCCATGAGGAATTCCCCAAGGTGGGGCTGATCTTTCCTCTCTTGGTCTCCCTTACTGGCCAGTCCCCTATCAGGGGTCCATAAACTACCATGGGAGGATGCAGTGCCATGGCTAAGAGCGCAGGAGCAGGTGGGCCCCTCCAGCTGTGAAACTGTGAGGCTCCGAGCCTCGACTTCTTCACCTGTAACACCGGGACAGCTAGGACTTTCATAAAGATACCACAATCCCTCACATAATGATTATTTTACAAAATAATTGCTGTAAAGTTTGGAAAGCAGGTATGTCAAGTGCCCAGCACAGCAGCTTGCTTAGTCTCTGCTTGTTTGTGTTAATAATCAAGAATGACTAAAGAAACAAGCTGTGGGTGTGGCTTAGATAGGCATTCCACGCAAAGATCCCCAACACTCAGCGGGTCAGAGAACTGAGTGTAGTGGCCAAGGTCGCCTGCGAGTCCAGGAGCCTCAGAACTAAAGCAGCAGCGGTGACGATCAAGAAGAGAATGTGGGGTGGGGCGTGGGAAGGAAGCGGGAAAGGAGGAGGAAGAGGGGAGAAATGGGGGACGGGAGGAGAAAGAGAGAAATATTCATGGTGGAAGAGGAGGAGGACGAACACGGGGTAGAGGGGAAGTGGGAGGAGAAAGAAATATGCTCCCCTTATTCAATCCTCAAAAGCACCTATGAGCACCTCCCAAGTTCACCTCCTGGCCCCGGGTGGCTGCTCCAGTTCTTTAGCCATCACATCCAACTCCTGACCAGCAAGCATGAAGAAAGAGGAGGGGAAGGACACTGCCCAGAGATTACACACATCCCACTGGCTAGAGCCTAGGCACACGGTCTCGTCAAGCTGCAAGGGACCCTGGGAAATGCGGTCTTTATTCCAATGACTTTGTGGCCACCTAAAGGTTGAGGGTTCTTTCATTAAAAGCAGAATCTCTGCAATTTACACATGAGGAAACGGAGGCACAGAGAGAAAAGTAACTTGCCACGCAGACTGTAAGTGAAGGAATTTGTAGCAGGCAGAGTAAAGCTACCCTCCACCCCCAACCAAATATATCAGGCCCTAATCCCTGGACGTTATATGGGAAAAGATGTGATTAAATTAGCGATCTTGAGGGACTTTCCTGGTGGTCCAGTGGTTAAGACTCCGCGCTTCCACGGCAGGGCACGTGTTCGATTCCTGGTCAGGGATCCCACAAGCAGCGTGGTACGGCCCAAAAAAAAAGGTAAATTAGGAATCTTGAGTTGGGGAGATTATCCTGGATTACCCAATGGGCTCTAAATGCAATCACATGTACCCCTACAAGAGGGAAGCAGCGGGAAACTTGAAGATGCTGTCCTTGAAGACTGGAGTGATATGAGCACAAGTCAAGGATCACCAGCAGCCACCAGGTGCTTGAAGAGGCAAAGAGGGATCCTCCCTTGGAGCCTCTAGAGGGAGCACGTCCCTGCCCACACCTTGATTTCAGCCCTGTGGCACTGACTTCAGACCTCTGGCCTGCTGACTGAGAGTAGAAATTTCTGTTGTTTTTAAGCCACCAAGTTCAGGTTAGTTTGTTAGTAATCCAGGCACAGGGAACTCACCCGACTCCAGACAAACCCAGGCTGCCTGGCTCCAGTGATCATGTCCCTTATCTCTATGATACCAGGAGCCCCCAAAAGGAACTGCAATGGAAAAAAAGTTGGGGCCTTTCCCAGCACTCTGAGTCAGAGATCTGGACTCTGAACACCTGCGCCTGTCCCCTGTGTTAGGCCATGTCCCCTAGCACTGGGCTCCTTGTCCGCTAGCGCTGGGCAGTCCCAGCCCCAGGGCCACAGGATGCTGCATTCTGTCACATTGCCAGCAATTTCCCCAGTCCACTGGCTGGACTGAGCAAGGAGGAGTGACCTAATTTAGGATGAGCTCACTGGGAGGGTTATTTTTTTCTATTGCTGGGCCATCAGCGTTTCCATGTGGTGCCCACGCGCTGAGCCAGGAGGTTGTGAGGTGTCCCCAGAGAACTCCTGCAGCTTGTGGGCAAATCTCATGGGGTGTAAACAAGCCCAAGCCATCTTCTCTTTCTTTTAATTTTTTTTCCTTTTTCCCTTCTGCATGTCTATTTCGTATCCTACCCTATGTCTCACCAAATTGGCTTCACTGACAATGACACAGACCAGCCATGCGGAAACCTGGGGCATATTCTTACAATCTCCCTTTCCCTCTGCCCACATCCCGTCCATCACCAAGTCCTCTTGATTCTGCTTCCTAAGCACCTTCGGACTCCATCCACTTCCCCCCCATCGCCACCATCCCCATCCTAGCCCAGGTTCCCTCCACCTCTCTCCTGCCCACCAAGCTGGCCTCCTGCTTCCACACTGGCCTCCTTCAATCCATTCCTCGTGCTGCTGGAGTCCCTTGTGCCACGTGAAAATCATATCAGACCACCACTATGAATTGAAGTGTCCCCCCAAACTCATGTCCACCTGAAACCTCAAATATGACCTTTTTGGGAAATAGGGTCTTTGCAGGTGTAATTAGTTAAAATGAGATCATACTGGATTAGGGTGGACCCTAAGACCAATGACTGGGGCTGATAAGAGGAGAGTACACACAGGGACACACATAAAAGAGAGCCATGTGAAGACGGAGGCAGAGATCGGAGTGATACAGATGCGAACCAAAGAGCAGCAAGAATCGGCGGGAACCCCCAGAAGCTGGAAGAGGCCGGGAAGGACCCTTCCCCAGCCGCATCAGAGGGAGCACGACCCTGCTGGCACCTTGATTTCAGACCTCTAACGTTCTGAATTCCAAAGGAGTACGTCTTCTTGTTTTAAGCCACACAGTTGTTTATTATCACTATTATTAGTACGACTACAGCAGCCCCAGGACAACTCATACAGCCCCTCCCCGCCCCTGCTCCGCCCTCACTTCACTCCCATCAAGGGCAGCCTGGCTCTCGGGATAATGATGAAGCTCATCTCCTTGGCTTCCAAACTCCTCCAAGATTTGGCCGAGCCCACACCCATGCGCGCCTCCCACCAGGCTCTCTCTCTCCACTCCAGCCTTCTGCTTTTTGTCCCTTGGTTTCTCCATGTTCTTTTCCTCCACGGTCTTGCCACTTTGCTGCTCCCTCTGCCTAGAACTCTGCACTGGAAGTGGTCTTGGTGGCTGGGAGAGGGGTGGGCCTGAGAACCAATACCTGGGGCCTCAGTTTCCCCTGGTTCCCCGTGGGGTGCCTCCAGCCAGAGTGGGGGTGAAGCCCGGAAGAGAACTTGGCTCCCACCGAGCGCTGACTTTGCAGAACCTTCCATGGGTTTTCAGTTTCTGAGTATTCAGCCCAGTGTCCTTCGCTCCGAAAGGTGTACCTGCCATGCTGGCCATATATGGATTTTTTTTCTTTAAGAGCATGTCTGTTTTAGCTCCAAATTCTGAACATGACCTGTTGGGTATTTTTCATCTGGCACCTCAACAACCAAATTCTGTGACTTCCAGGTCGTCCTGCATCTACTTGCTTCACGTTCTCCCTGTGAAAGGCCCTTTGTTGCTCTCAGGAAGTGTCCCAATAACAAAGGACAGTTAATTTCACTCCTCTCTCTGGGCTGGACACGGGCCAGAAGGGAGGGGAGGTGAAGGGCCATTGGGATAAGGGTCAACATCCCCTCTAGAACATAAGCTCCATGAGGGCGCAGGGTCCAGCCGGCCCTATGCTGCACCCAGAGCAGCCCGAGGGTGTGTGCGAACTGATCGTGGCAGACAGCTCTTCTTCCATGCCCAGCCATCTGCTCACCTCTGTCTACCTTCCTTGGTTCCCCTGATTTACTTTACTCCATAATTTCTCTGGCTCAGCCTGTGGGGAACCTGTGAGAGCCCAAGCCAATCAGACCATCCTGTTCCACGGGTTCAGGGAGAAGCGCGTGACCCCATCAGAGCCAGTGACTCACAAAGACACCCTCACTGGGGCTTCTGGGAAACTCCTTGTTCCCCTCGTTCTGGAATAGGGAAGCTCGTGTTGCCCTGCAGCTGCTGGCAGCCATCTTATTAGACTGAAAAGAGGGACCGATGAAAGGAAGGGAGAACTCGGTCCTTTTTCTATTCTTATAGAGCCCTGGATCCAGCTTTCCCTAAAGCCAGATTTGATTCACCCCCATGGATTACTGTTGTTACATAAATTGTTCATTTTTTTCCTTTAAATTAGTTTGCATTGGGTTTTTGGACATATATAGCCACAGTAGGCCTGCCCACTTATTCATATGAATGAATGAATACACGAATGAATAAAGAACTAACCTCCAGTTCAAGCCAATGGATATTGTCAGCACCCTGCCCACATATCCAGAACACAGGGCTTTGCACTGTGCACTGAGGGGGAGGCTTGGACCCCGCCCTCAGTAGGGCCACCCAGATGTCCACCGAGGCCTCCTGGGCCTTGAGATGACCCTGCTCCTCTCATTCCCTGTCCCATGAAAGTCCAAAGCCCTCCCAAGGTTTCTGTGAATTCCAGGTCATCTGAGCTTCTCATGGGCCCCTCAGATTCTGAGTCCTCTTCACTGAGTTAACATGGCAGGCGGATCCTCCTGCGCCTCTGTGCTTTCTCTCCTCCACACCATCAAGAGCCAGATGGGGAAAGCATCTCTTTCCACACACTACCCCCTTCTCCAGTCTCCTGAGTCATTCACAGGGAACGGCGTTGGCTGGGAAGGGGTGGGCTCAGGGCCTACGGCTCAGCCTGCAAAGAGTTTCTAATTGATCTTCAGACATCCTTGCTCCAGGAAGACGTTCAGCCACACCAGCCACTAGGGTTCGTTACCTCCCAGCTCCATCACGTGTAATTCTCAGCCCGTGCAAATTCTCTGCCTCTTCCCTGCTCTCCCGCACAGATTCCTGCCACCTGCAATGCAGACACAACCCACCCTCAGGCCTAGCCTCAGAGCAACTTAGCACTTTTAACAAACCAAGACAGCTTCCTCCCTAATAGGGATACTCGGGCCACCATGACGGTCTTTTTTTTAAATATACATCAATTTATTTATTTATTTTTGCCTGTGTTGGGTCTTCGTTGTTGTGCACAGGCTTTCTCTAGTTGCGGCGAGCGGGGGCTACTCTTCGTTGTGGTGCGCGGGCTTCTCATTGCGCTGGCTTCTCTTGTCGCGGAGCACGACTCTAGGCATGCGGGCTCAGTAGTTGTGGCGCACGGGCTTAGTTGCTCCATGGCATGTGGGATCTTCTCAGACCAGGGCTCGAACCCGTGTCCCCTGCACTGGCAGGCAGATTCTAAACCACTGCACCACCAGGGAAGTCCCACCATGAAGGTTTTTAATTGTTTTCTCTCTACTGCAAAAGTTGAAATCGTTTCAGTTGCCTTTTAGAGGGAGCATTAACAGTATGCCAAACGCTGTTCTGGGCCTATCTTGCAGATGACAAAACTGAGGCTCAGAGAAATTAAATAACCTGCCCAAGATCACACAGCTTGTGAACAGAAGAGCCTAAATCCCAAAGTCCAGACTCCTTACTTTTCCAGTTGAAAGACAAGTCCTCCCGTGGTGACTTCTTGATAGAGGATTGGGCCAGAGTCTTCATTTAGGCCAATGCTGCCCAGGGGAACTCTCTTTGATGGTGGAAATGTTCTGTATCTGCACATGAGGCTCTCAAGCACTTGCGGTATGACTTGTGTGACTGAGGATCTGAACATTTTACATCATATTTTGATTAATTTAAATTGAGATTTACATTGCCACACATGGCTAGTAGCTACCATCAGACACCATTTTAGAAGAAACTGTTAATATGATTTAGACTGAGCTTTGTACAAGGGAAAAGGGAAACCCTACTGTGTTAAAGAAGGAGGGACACTGTCCCAGTCTCTCACCGGACCAGTCATGGTGGGCCGGTGGCCCAGGGGACAGCCACCCCATCCCACGAAGCCCGTCTCTCATGTCTCCTGCTACGACCTCACTCCGTTCCTGGCCGGGGCCGTGCTCCGTCCTGCCTTGCCCAGGCTGGGCCCTCTGTCTAGAGGATTCTCTGTCCTCTCTCTCTCCTGAACCGTTGGTCTGGTTACCTCCCACTCATCCTAGCCTCAGCTGACATATTATTCCCACCAGGGAGCTGTCCTTGACCCCGGGGTTGGGTCCACATAGCACACCACCCTTTCCTTTCTAACGCGCAGCACAGTTGTAACTAAGTTTGTGTGAACTGCTTGCACGGTAACCATCTCTTCTGCTTCCCTTGAGGGCTAGCAGTGCGTCCGCTTTATCCCTCGTGTATCCTCAGCAACCTGCTCAGAGCTTGGTGCACAGAAGACGCTCAGGTAGTAGCTGTCAAATGAATGAACCAGCCAATTGAGCTAGAGACTGAAAATGCCAAACCTTAAATTCTCTAACACTCCCCTCTGATCTAGAGGAGTGGGCAAAGTTTTTCTTTAAAGGACCAGGTAGTAAAAATGATAGGCTTTGTGGGCCATACAATCTCTGTTGCCACTACTCAACTCTGCCATCGTAGGGCAAAAGCAGCCACAAACACTATGTAACTGAATGGGCATCGCTATTCCAATAAAACTGTATTTAGAAAAACAGGTAGTGGGCCAGATTTGGTCTCCAGATGGTAGTCTGGCGACCTTTGTTCCAGACTTGAATGGGGAACATCCAGCGAAAAGCAATGAGAGGGGGGCAAAGCAGAGACTCAACGGCTCAAGTGCCTGGAAGGGAGCGTGGCCGAGCATGTCCTCCGGCTCTCTGCCCCTCCACTGATGGGAGCAAAAGGAAACTTCCCCAGTGGGGCTCTTGGGCAAGACTGGGGATGCTTCCCAACGCAGAGGAAGGGAGGGGATGAGCCCAGGTCCCCTGGTTTGAGACTCTGGCCAGGGCACGGAACCAACTCCCAGAGCCAGGGAATTTGTGCCTACAATGGAACCCATTGATGGAGAACAAGGGTGGTGTCGAAAGCTGGTGCGTTGCTTGTCACAGTTCGCCAAGGGGATGCGGTAAGCTGGGCTTTCTTCACATCCTGATGCTGCTGACAGTCTGGCGCAGGGGGCCCTCCTGTCCTCGGGAGAGCCCCCCCAGCCCAGCGGGGGAGCCCCGCTCAGGAGTGCGTTCAGCCCTTTGTTCTGGCTGATGGAGCCGGGAGCTGGGCTGCTCCGACTCTAAGACGTACCAGTGATTCCTCTGGCTGCTGGAGGCCTTTCCCTCCGCCCCAGCCTCCCTCCCAGGGACATGGTTACCCAAGTGAGAGATGCAGGCTTTTTTTTCAACTGCTTCCTTGGATGGGTGTGCTTTGCAGCTGTTTGTTTAACTGGCGCATTCTGCTTGGTGTTGGGCAAAGGGACTTTCTCTTTCATGAAGGAAGCCCTTTGTTTCACAGGTATTCCTAAGAGTCGCTTCCATTGTGGTCCCCAAAGCATCTGCCCTGAGGGAGGAGGGCGGGGGAGGGAAAGAAGGAAAGCATCCGAGGCCTTGGCATGGGGTCCTCTGCTCACCCCGTCCTCACCCACTGGAATGACAGAGGTACACAAAGGGTTGGTTCTCCTGAGGCAAGACCAGCTCCAAGGCAAGGGAGGGACTCCCCTAAAGGGGGGCAGGTGTGCATCCCAGAGGCCAGTTCAGAGACTGCGGGGCTTTCTGGCAAACACTACTTGGCTCCACCTTGTTGAAATCTTAGGCAAATGCCTGAACCTCCAAGAGCCTCATCATCCCACTTTCCTTCTCCCATCATAATGCTGGTGATGCTTTAGGGAAAAACGCACGTGGGGTGCCTGCCACATAGGGTATGTCCAATAAAGGGGCCATTGTTATTCTAAGGGCCTTCTATTCTATGGTCTCTGCTTCTCTTGGTGAGCCAACTTTGTTCTCTCAGAGCAGCTGTTCTCTGGGGCTGGAACTGGCCCCAGCCTCACAGTCATCTGACATGATGAGCAGAAATTAGAGAAATCCCAGGGAAGGACTCTGATTGGCTTAGCTTGTGTCACGTGCCTGGACCCACCACCCTGGTGCTCAGTCACCTGACCACACCTAGACTCCAGGAGAGAACACTGTGTCTGGCCATTGCTATCAGAATCACATAGATCAGTTTCCCAGAAGGATTGCAGTGCAGTTCAGGGAAGACATGGCAAAGTGAGTCCATGACACACTCCCGTATGGCACTTCATGGGAAAGCACTGCCCAGCAGCCTGGGATTGAGACAGCCTTCCTTGGAGAATGTCAGGAAAAGCCCAGAGACATACACAAGGCTCATCTGCCAGGAAGCTACCAACGTGGTGACATCCAAGTGGTACCACACCCCAGCTAAGCTGAGGCAAGCAGGGGGAGAGGGTGTCTAGAGCTAGACGAGAGCTTCTGAGGCTGCTGGGAACTAGGAATCTGGCCCACCTGGGGGAGTTATCACTTGTGAAATAGACCCCCTGCGTGTCCAACACTGAGGAGGGACGGTGGTGAGTGAGACAGACATAGCCTGACCATCAAGCCATGCCAGTCTAAGAGGGGAGGGAGTGGCCGTTGAACAACTAAAGGCCCAGTTCATATACAATTACAAAGTGAAATTGATGCTGGGAAAAAAAGACGGTCAGGGATTGAACCTCAGAGGGTCAGAGAAGTCTTTTCTGAAGGTATGTCCTTTAAACTGAGAATCACAAGGGAACTGGCTCTAACCAGGTGACAGGCAGTGAGAACATTCCAGCAGAGGGAACAGCATGTGCTGTGGCTCCTCCCATCACCGTGAGGCACAGGAACACCAGAGGCTTGAAGCACCGGCCCTCTGACTGGGGAAGCAAGAGGTAAGTCTGCCGTGAGGCTCTCGGACGTGTTATTCACTGCGCTGCAGAGTCAGAGCCAGGATGAGAAGGGCAGAGACAGCAAGAGTCTCATCCTCGTCCAGGGTGCTCTTTGCTTGGCTGCGATTTCCCTGGAGCTGGGAAAGCCGAACGAAGGATTGGATGGCCACAGAACTAGTTCATAACTGACACGGTGAGCATTTGCTGCTTAGGTCTGCCCCACACTCCTCTGAGGCGCTATCATCCATCCCGTCCAAAGCAGAGTGGCAGGTGTGACCCAAACTAAGCTGTCTGAGGCAAGAATGGGAATGGAGCTAACGCTCAAAGAAAAGCAGAGCTGCTCAGAGCTGAGTGACGAGAGAGAAATAGAGACAGACATCACTTGAGCCCCTGGATTCAGCTGCACCTGAAGCCAGAGCTATCCCTGGCTTTTTTAGGTTCATGCGATGATTACATACCTTTTAAAATTTTTTTCTAAGTAAATCTCAATTTAGATTCTAACATTTGGAACCCAAACATACATCAGAATTTAGGATGATCCAGATTGTAGAAAGGTAATACATTGCATATGCTATACAATGGGGAAACATCTCAGTATCAAATATGATATTTCTAGAGAAGAACATATGAATATTCCTGCCAATCGGGATCAATAAAGACTGTAAAATAGCCTCATGTCAGGTTTTGCTGCCATACGAATTTGCACCAAACATAAGAAAAGCACTTTCTATTTTCACAGTGGTTTAAGGTTTTGCACTTGTGGCTAAGGGATTGCAGATCCTGAAATATATCAGAAATTCATTCAAGTAACACTTATTGGACCCCCATTAGGGGGTCTGGGCACTGTGGTCTGGGCACTGTACCAGGTGTTTTCTGCAGATAACATTCTGAGCCTTTGAAACTGGACTGCAGAAGGATGAGCGACACTGCCAATGTCATACGGCCCTAAGTACCAGGCTTAGTTTCCACACCAAGGTTTAGCACCAAAGTCTGTACTTTTCTGTCACCCCAGTGGTTCGCAAAATCCATTCTGTGGTGAATTTTCCACTAGCACAGCACAATGAGAAAAATAAGGGCAAGATGTTGACTTTTTCAATAGATAAGATGTACTTAACCCTGGGGATTCACTTCTACTCTGATTGTCTACCTGCTTTTTAGTGCTCAAATGTTCTCTTGAAGAAGAGACAATGGTAGTGGACTCAAAAATGCCTTCACACAACAAAAATAACTATAACCTTTACCAAAGACCCGTGAGAAAATGGTACTGGTCTATGAAATTCAGAAATCCAGGAGGCCCAGAGTCCACGGGGCTGATGCAGCATCCATCCACCAGGACACAGGTCTCTGCTCCCCATACCTGCAACCTGTGGTCCTGATGCAGAGACCAACGGGAAATACAACATGTGTACTTGAGACCCAGCTGATTCCTGCCGTGGCTCCCATCAAAAGCAGTTTTCTCTCTGCGGGAATATCTGTCACATTCACACCGTGCCTGTCACAGAAACAATTGTTGAATCAGTTCCCCAGGAAGTGCGAACCTGTCTCATTTGCATGCTCAGGTCTTTGGGGATGGGAGTGTTGCCTGTCCCCATTTTATCCCTAGGGTTGTCCACATCTTGTAGGAGTTGTCTTGAGGATGACATGAGATGAAATCTGTAAATCCCTTAGCACAGTGCCTGACAGGGAGTAGGTGCAAGGCAAAGGCTGGTTTCCTTCTCTCTGCAAATTGATGCACAGGATCGTATTAATTTTTAAAAAAACAAAAAAACACTTCTCAAGTTGTATGGGAGTCTGTTTTTGGTCTCATCCAACAGAGAATTTTTTTAAAAAAAGAGACTTAATTAAAACCACAATGAGATGCCAATCCACATGTACCAGAATGGCTGAAATCGAAAAGATGGACAACATGCAGTACACAGGAGGATGTGAAGGAACTAGAATGCTCATACCCTCCTGGTGGGAAGGTAAACTGATGTATCCACTATGGCAATCTGTCTGTCAGTATCCATTAAGTAAAACATATACCCTAGGGCTTCCCTGGAGGCGCAGTGGTTGAGAGTCCGCCTGCTGATGCAGGGGACACGGGTTCATGCCCCAGTCCGGGAAGATCCCGTATGCCGCGGAGCGGCTGGGTCCGTGAGCCATGGCTGCTGAGCCTGCGTGTCTGGAGCCTGTGCTCCACAATGGAAGGGGCCACAACAGTGAGAGGCCCGTGTACCGCAAAAAATAAAAATAAAAAAATAAAATAAAATAAAATAAAATATATATATACCCTGTAAACCAGCAATCCCACAATTCCAGAAATGAGCATTTATGTCCACCAAACAGTAAATACAAATATATTAACGGCAGTTTTATTCATAATAGCCCCAAACTGGAAGCAACCCAAATGTCCATCAACAATAAAAATTAACAGTAGTATATCAATACAGTGCAGTATTACACAGCAAAGAAGAATGAACTACTGCTACTGAACCACATGGATGAATCTCACAGACATAATAATGCTGGACAAAAGAAGCCAGACACAAAAGAGGACATTTCTATGATGTCTGTGTTGGTTAATTTTATGTGTCAACTTAGGTGAGCCACGGTGCCCAGATATGTGACCAAACATTATTCTGGATGTTTCTGTGATGGTGATGATATTAACATTGATGGATTTTGAGTAAAGCAGATTGCCTTATCTAAGGTGGTGGGGCTCATCTAATCAGTTGAAGCCCCGAAGACCTCCCAGAGTGAGAAGGAACTCTGCCAACAGATGACCTTCAGACTTGAACTACAACATCAGCTCTTCGCTGGTCTCCAGCCTGCCAGTCCACCCTGCAGATCTGGGGCCAGCCACCCTCCATAATTGCACAAGCACAATTGCACAATTGCCCTAAAATAAATCTTTCTATATATATTTAAGTGTCCTATTGGTTCTGTCTCTCTGGAGAAGTCAGACTAATACAACATCCACAACCAGCAAAGTTCATCTATGATGGTAGAGATGAGATCAGTGGTCACCTCTGGGTGGGGTGTTGAGTAGGAGGGAGAGGAAGGAGGCTTCTGGGGGTGCTGGCAACATTCTATGTCTTGATCTGGGTGTTGGCTACGCAAAGGATTATCTTTGTAAAAATTCAGCAAGGTGTGGGACTTCCCTGGAGGTCCAGTGGTTAAGACTCTGCACTTCCAATGCAGGGGGGTGTGGGTTTGATCCCTGGTCAGGGAACTAAGATCCTGCATGCCGCGTGGCTTGGCCAAAAAATGGAATTTAAAAAAAAATTGCGAAGAAAAAAAATTGAAAAAAAAAGAATTAAAAAATTCATCAAGCTGTATACTTAAGATCAGTGCATTTTATTTTATGTGTGTTATATCCCAATAAAAAGCGTAAAAACAAAACAAGATAAAAACATTGTTTGTCATTCCCCCAGGCTCCATCCAACACAGGGAACTTATCTTTCTCTGCAAGGAGATCCAGGGCATTGGCTGGGAGATGGCCAGGCACCAGCCTGTGGGATGAAACTGCTCAGAATTCATTCATTCATCCAACAAACATTCAGCAACACTCTACCTGGTGCTAACTACTGGGACACACAAGACTCATTCCCCGCTTGTAGAGGATTTATGCTCCTTCGTAAAGCTGCATTTTAAAGAAAGAATCACACACACAAATGTAAGATTATAACCGTGACAAGTACTGCAAAAGGAGATGCTACAATGAAAACTGAGATTTAAGGGGATTCGACCCATTTGGGCAAATCAGAATTTCTTGAGAAAGTGGCAACCGAGCTGAAGTCTGAAGGATGAGTTAGGGGCAAAGAGGAATGGGAGTCTGGAATAGGCCCTTCCCAGAGGAACAGCAGATCCAAAGTCTCTGTGGCAGAAAGACCAGAGTGGCTGAAGCAGGGAGAACAAGGGGAAGCCCAGCGCTGGGCGAAACCCAAGGGGTCTGTGAGAGCCAGGCCACTAGACCGCACTGGCCTGGAAGGCTGTGACAGTGCTCTGGGTTTGATTTAAGGCAGTGGTTCTCAACTGGGGAGGGGGTAGTGTGGAGGAAGGGCGACCGTTCTAGGGACCATTTGTCCATGTCTGCAAACATTTTTGGTTGTCCCATCTTGACAGGGGTGGGCAGAGAGCTACTGGCATCTAGTGGGTAGAGGCCAGCTTGGTAAACATCCTACAGTGCCCAGGATGCCCTACAATAGAGAATTATCAGGCCCAAAACGTCAATAGGGCTGAGGTTGAGAAACCCAGCTCTAAGAGAAAAAGACCTTTGGGGGTTACAAGCAGAGAGTGGGGGGTCATGTGACCAGAGGTGCATTTTGAAAACTTCCTCTGGCAGCAGTGTGGAAAAGGGAACAGTCTAATAACAACAACCACAGCAGCAACCACAGCAGCTCCCTCTGTATCGAACACCTACTATTTGCTAGACACCATGCCAAGCACTTTATGAGCATCACAGCGCTCAATCCCAAGAGAGCCCCATTTTACAGATGAATAAAGTGAGTGCCAGGGAGGGAAATGCATTCACCTAAGATCACGCAGCTGGAAAGTGGGGACTTGGGCTCTGGGACCCTATGATGCTCCTTTAGACAGGTGGCTGCTCCCGCCTGACCCAAGCAGGAGCAGGCTTCCATGTGGTCCAGCCGCAGCTCAGAGATACTTGCTCCATCCTTCCTGTGGACCTAAGGGTCTGGTTCCTGTGAAGCATCATGCCTCCCGGCCACAAACTATTCAGACATCATACTTCTCCCCCGCAAATTACAGGAGAAGGACACAACTAATCATTCCTGCCGCATGGAATTATTCTGGAGAGTAAACAGGTGGAGACCCACCCCTTGGTCAATTAGGGCTGCCCTTTAATCCTGCCTGTGTTGTTAAACATGCTGTATTAAGACCACATTTTTTGTAGGCACAGAAGAGGGAAATCACGTAATGGCCCCCAGAAAGAGCTCCTGGTTCCTTGTAGCAGGCCAGCTTCCAGCCCCCCAAGGGATGCCCCTTCCTGGCCTCCTTTGTTGCATTTCTGCAGAAGGAAAGGCGGGCCCAGTACCTACCAAATGCTGGGAGGCCCCTGGATGGCACCCTGCAGGAAGAGCTTCTCTGGGAGAGGTCAGATCCCGACAACCAGGTTGCCAGGATTTGGGGGCCTTCCCTGGGGTAGTGTTAACCCAGAAGAAAGGGGTAGAATTGTTGGGGACCCCATTCTCTTTCTTCTGGTAACAGCACCCATTTTCATTTGGGGAGCCACCTCTCTATCACTTTCAGTCCATATTATCTTCCGCAGTTGATGCCCCGCCCACTCCAGGTCACATGATCTCACATGGCCAAACAGCATGCTCCAGTCCGGTCCAGGGAATCCCTAGGGACTGGTTCCCCAGGCACCTGCCCAGCCGCCCACTGATGCTCAATCCTAGGCACTCAGAATTCTGTAGAGGAAGAAAATCTCTTTCCACTGAGACTGCTAACTTGGAAGGTCTTCATCTGACCAGGGGTCCCCTCACAAGGACAGCCAGTCTGAGAGTGAAGACAACAGAAAGGTCAAGACCACACCTGAAAAAGTCATGTAAGCCCCTAGGTCAGCTTGTGTACTCTCGGACTTTTCACATACCCAAGCCAATAAGTTGCACTTTTTGCCAACGCTACTTTGAACTAAGGTTTCTGATACTTGCAACCAAGGAGTTTCAACATTGATCCTACCTCAATTCCACAGGTATCTGCTGCGTGCTGGGTCAGGCTCAGTCCATACCAGCCACTGTGGGTCCTTACGGTGAAGTAGACTACAGGTCTTCAGACACGAGGAGATGACAGAAAAGAATAACCTTTTCTATTATCTGCATCTGGGCAATAAAAGGGATCAGAAGCAAAAGAATCAGTCCAGTCTCTTTCCATTGTGAGTCACAGAAATCTGATTCATATGTGTCTAAGAAACAGTGGAAATGTACTGGCTCATATAAAAGCAATGTCAGGACTTCCCTGGTGGTCTGGTGGCTGAGACTCCGCACTCCTGATGCAGGGGGCCTGGGTTTGATCCCTGGTCAGGAAACTAGACCCCGCATGCGGCAGTGAAGATCCCACATGCGGCAGTGAAGATCCCACATGCCGCAACTAAGACCCAGCATGGTCAAATAAATAAATAAATAAATAAATAAATAAATGCACTGTCAACTTTAGGAATGGCTAAATCCAGGTGCTCAAAGATGCTTTCAGGAATCCCTCCCCGCATGCACGCACGCACACACACACACACACACACACACACACACACACGATCTCACATGGACTCTCTCCTACACCCTCTTGCTGTATCTCTCTCTTTATCCATTCATCCATCCACATTTCATTGATTCTTCAGTACACATCTTTTCACACATTAATATCTCTGAAATCAGAATGTGACTTATAGCCAAAGGCATGTCACAGCTTAACTGGCAGTCTCTTTTTCTTAGTTGTACATAAAATAATGAATTGTATGTCTTACAATCAAAGGAATTCTTATTCTATGGCTAGCTTCTCTAGGTCTGAGCCTCGCCCACTGCACAGGGGTTTCTTCCACGTGGTGGAAGAAGAGGGAGCATGGCCAGAGACAGCTCTAACATCCCAGAGGCAAGGGAGAGCTGATCCCCCCCATGTCTGTGTATAAAATGACAAGGAAGGCTTCTGATTGGCCCGGCATGGGTCATGTTACAATCCCTGGGGACTTGGAAATGGGGAGCTCTGACTCTCCAGGCCTGGCCCTCATGCTCACCGCATAGCCTTGGGTCCAAGCTTCAATGACTGTCAGCTCCACCCAAGCCACAAGGAACACAGGAGGGCAAGTGAGGGCCTGGGGGCAAGGGATGCTAGACAAACATCATCAACAAGTGTCTTCAACCAAATGCATTTATGATCCTGATTACTATTCAAGCTGATGCATACTGACCACAGAAAAATGAGAGAAAACAAAGGGTGAAGATAGAAATCATCCTCAAGGCCACTGATCAGCACTCAACACCATTAACTCGGGTGCATTTTGGAGTTTTCTGGGACAGATCCCTAAATGAAAAGCTGGGTTTGCTGGCAGTCGTTCTCTTAGCAGAGCAGCCCTGGTCCCAGAGGAGCCCATTAACACTGGCTTGGACCCTTCAGCCCAGCATGTGGCCTGGCCCAGCCTGGCACCTACAGGGTCAGACAGACGGCCCTGCGCGCCTGACCTCACGCACATGGCCCCCATGTGAGCTGCTTCTTGGCAACCCTGTTCCTCTGCCCTCAGAATGGGGTCATGAGCTGAGAGCAGAACGAGGCGCTCAGAGGACTCCACTCCTGATCTCTCCTTGCTCCGATGTGAGCGTGTGAGTGGATGCAAACACTCAGGGATGCGTGCTGTGCGGGGTGCATGTGCGTGCATTCACACACATCTGCCCCTGCACATATGGGGAGTGTGTGTCCATGCAAACGCATGTTAAGGAAATACATACATGTACGTGTCCTCATGTGGGTGCGGGGTTGCACCTAAAGCCAGACAAGGGCTCCAACTCACCCAGGACCCTTCCCGCGCAGCCACCTGCTGCCACACCCACCCCCAGTGGAGACTGATGCCTCTCTTTCCTGTCAGAGCTTTCACTTCCCCACCTCCTGGCCTCTATTCCCTCCCCAGCACTCCAAGGAAAGCGCATGCCTGTTAGTATCTCCATTTGCAAGATAAAAAATGAAGGTGCAGAGAGTTTAACTGAGCAGCAGCCTGTGGTCCCACGCCCAGTTAGTGGTGGAACAGACCACTGTCTCCTGGCTTATGGCCCCAGGGTTTTTCCCCCAGAAAGGGAGTTTTAGGGCTCATTCAGATAACAAAGTGACACATTCACCCATCCTTTCAACTATACAAACATTTCCCGGCACCTCTGAGAGCACAGGACTGGGGCCAGGGGCTTTGGATACAATATCTCCAGTCCTCCCAACAGCCCATCGACTCCATTTTGTACAGCGGAAGCTCAGAGAGGTTAAGCAGTGTGCCTGATGTCACACAGCAGCTGCAGTAGATGCTACGGTTTCAGACTCACCCTCTAAGACCGAGACGGGAGTGGGGGCACCAACGGCTCGCAGAGAGCTCCTCCCTGGTAATCGCCCTCGGCCTCAGAGACCTGCTTCACCCAAGCCCGCAGCCCTTCCCTGGAGAGCAGTTGGCATCCAGTGACCGACTGGTGGATACAGTCTTTGCCTTGCCTGCGGACCTCTGTGAAAGGCCCACCCCGCTCAAGAGCTCCCCCCAGGGGATGGGCCAAGACGCCCGCGCCCCTCCGTCCAGCTCAGCTGCCCACTCTCCTGCACAGGTGTGGCTCCTGAGAACACACCCCATTAAATGTCCCACACACAAATCTCTGGTTTAAAGTTTGTTTCCCAAGGACCCAACTGAAGGCAGGTAGTGAGTGCAGGGCTGGGACCTGAAGCTGAGGCTGATGGGCTCCCACATCCAAGACCTCCCCACCTGCCACTCTGTTGTCTGGGCCTCATGCCTACCGGGGCCTCATGCCTCACCTGCAGCATTCTGGCCAGCAGCCAGCTCCTGCGTCCCCCGTCAGGGCTGGGAACAGCCTGGCTACTAGAGGAAGCAAAGGGGTGTCTCGGAGTGCAGGGCAGCCTGAAACTTTGGCAGACGAGCCGTTTGTCTTCCTGGAATTTGGACTCAGCAGCTCAATGCCAAGCCTGGGGGCCACACAGAACTCCACCCCACCCTCCCCCCGGCCAGCTTCCTCTGAACCTCCCTGAGCTCCCCACGCCCCAGCCGCCCGGGTGCTGTTAACCCCCACGTGGTCTCCCTAGCGGGGTCCTCGCCTGTACTCGTCCCTCTGCCTGGAATCCTCTTCCAGGCCCTCGACATAGGCTGCCCCTGCCTCATCGCTCAGGCCTCATCTTTTCCCCAGTGCTGACTGCACAGGAGCTTCTTCTAAGGCACTTTTAAGATTCCTAGTGCTCAGGCTACCCCACCGAACCCCCGACCCAGGGCAATTAAGTCAGTCTCTGGGGAGAGGGACACTGGGGTTCACATTCCTCAGGTCAGGGGTCAGCAAACTTTCTCTATACAGGACCAAATACTGCCTCTACTACAGCTACTCAGCTCTGCACAGGCAGCGCGCTGAAGCAGCGTAGACAATGTGCTGTGGCTGTGCTCCAATAAAACTTTATTTACAAAAGCAGGCTGCAGCTGGATTTTGTAGTTTGCCAACCCCTGCCCCAGGTGAGCCAAGGTTGAGAACTACTGTTGGAAAGCAAGCTAAAAATAAACAAATAAACAAAATGAAACAACCGCAACAAGAAAAACCCCTGTCACTCGTTGTGTGAATCAGATTTCCTCTCTTGTTCTCACCATGAAAACAAATGCAGAGGGGCTTCCCTGGTGGTGCAGTGGTTAAGAATCTGCCTGCCAGTGCAGGGGACACAGGTTCCAGCCCTGGTCCGGGAAGATCCCACATGCCATGGAGCAACTAAGCCCATGCGCCACAACTAGTGAGCCTGCGCTCTAGAGCCCACGAGCCACAACTACTTAAGCCCACGTGTCACAACTACTGAAGCCCATGTGTCACAACTACTGAAGCCCACTCGCCAAGAGCCCGTGTTCCGCAACGAGAAGCCACCGCAATGAGAAGCCCGTGCACCGCAACGAAGAGTAGCCCCCGCTCACCACAACTAGAGAAAGCCCATGCGCAGCAACGAAGACCCAACACAGCCCAAAATTACTTAATTAATTAATTAGTTAGTTAGTTATTACATTTTAAAATGCCCTGGTGTTGATGACAAACATCAACTTTATCATGATTTGCTGATCATCTGATCTTCAAACCCATATTTCAAATGTTTGTGTTACCAAAATGACCTCATTCTTTTTTATCTATTAATGAAACGATCAATATTAGCCATTGGAACCTAGAAAATAAATCTATGCTAGTTACAAAAAAGAAACGACTAAATCCCACAGGCAGAGAGGAAATGCTTCATAAACGTGGAGCAACTGAATTGAGCGAATGTTCACAACTGCTGTTCAGATGCTTAAAAATTGTTATATTCGGGGGCTTCCCCCGAAGATCCCACATGCCGCGGAGCAACTGAGCCTGCGAGCCACAACTACTGAAGCCCGTGTGCCTAGAGCCCCTGCTCTGCAACAAGAGAAGCCACCGCAATGAGAAGCCCACGCACTGCAACAAAGAGTAGCCCCTGCTTGCCGCAACTAGAGAAAACCCGCGCGCAGCAACGAAGACCCAACACAGCCAAAAATAAATAAATTTATTTTAAAAAATAAAGTCTTTATTAAAAAAAGAAAAAGAAAAAGACCTTGGCCCTCCCGGAACTTTTGGACAGGGGAGGAGAGGAGAAGACGCAAAGGAGCACGAGCTCTGCCTGGTTCAGGGAAGGAGAGAGGGCACAAACCAAGTGTCGGCTCCCGGCTCCCGCTTGAGAAGGAGAGCCAACGGGCTCCATCCCCTGCAAGCGGAGAGGGCAGCCAGGACCTGGGCCAGCCTCAGATGGAGCCTTTTGGACTTGGCCCTGGTTCCCTGGGGGCACGGGGAGGCTGCAGCTGCCAGGGTCACTTGGCAGAGACACTAGGTCGACTGCTAACCCAGGGGAGACCTCTTCCTCCAAGCTGCCTGCGGTCAGCAAGATGAGGGGTCAGGGCAGGCACATCCTGGACAGGAGTGATTTTTCCTCAGGACAGAAGAACCCTTTGGTCAGAAAGGAAGGAGACAAATTCACAGCACGTTAAGCGCCCAGGTGGCTCTTTGGCAGACAGAGGACTACAGAAGCCAGGGATGGAAAGGGCAGGGTCTCCACAGGAACCGAAAACTGGGAAGCCAGCAAGAGTCACCCTGGGGGCTCGTCTCTTATCTCGGCTTCTCTGAAGTTCTCTGCTCTCTGACGTGTCCCTACATCCTCAGAATTCCTTTTCCTGTTGGTGTTCATCACCGTCTTTCATCTGGGAACCTTCCCTCTAATGTCAGGTGATCTGGGCTATTTATTCACATTTAAGAGTGAGATTCAAATGCTGCTGGGCAGGGAAAGAGTATCTACCCACAGGTACCCCAGTAGGGGTCCAAGGTCCCAAGTCACTTCGCTGGGGAGGATACCTCCAGGACTTGTCTCTTGGCCTCTTACTTTCCCCTGAACAGCACTGCCAGATTTTACCAATAAAAATTTGCAATATTTGAGGCACACGTATACTAAACAAGTGTTTGTCACTTATCTGAAATTCAATGTACAATAACTGGGCAACCCGCATTTTATCTGTCAACCAACCCTACCTGAGAAAAACCCTCCAGACATTGGTTCCTGGCTGCTAGGCTTCTGGAAGCAGAGTTGGGAAGACACTGAACATTTCACTGCTCCATAAATACACATTCCTGCAAACTCCCTGTTTTCAGTGCATGACCTGCGGCCCTGGTTAGGCTGGGATCTGTGGGTCTAGGTCCTCTAGTGCCAACCTTCAAAGGAAACCTCCTGGAACTTCCCTGGCGGTCTAGTGGTTAAGACTCCACCCTTCCAATGCAGGGGGCATGGGGAATCCCACATGCCTCTGCGAAGCGGCCAAAAATATAAAAAAGAAAGAAATTAAACAAAGGAAACCTCGCGTCTTTTCCTGGGATGGGAGGGGGCGGATGCCCAGCTGCACTAAGTGATGGAGAAGATCTTGGGTCTAAAGTCTGTCCTTGTAAAGTCTGTCCACCAATCCTCCATTTTTCCTTCTCACCCCAGGGAATCCCTGATATCGCCCATTTTCTACCATTCCTGGGGCTCTCTGGCAGGAATGTGCTCACTCTCCCCGCCGCCCCAGACTTAGAACTTCATGGAATTCTCTGGAATGCTAGCCAGTTGCCATCTGTCCATCAGCCCTCCTGCTTCCAATCACTTTGCGGTCTCTCGTGTGCTCTCCTCTCTGGTCTGTCCTGGGAATGCCTCTTCATTCCTGTGCTGCCCTGTTAGCAAGCTCTGTGGAGGGAGTGGTGACAACCGTGGGGGCTCAATCTGCTCCGTTGAGCCGGACATCCCTGCTCCTCTGTCCAGGAGCGCTGCTTTACCCTGTCTCTGAGAGTCCGCTTCCCCTGTTGCAGTCATGCAAGGCGCAGACATGAACCCAGAGAGCGCTGGACAAGTCAGGTGAGCCCTGGTCCCACAGCATCTTTCCCAGTTCAAATTCCACATTCCAGGGAAAGAAGCTCCAACTGGTGTCCTCTGGGTCAGGGAGCCAAGCACTGTTCCAGGTAGCCGTGGGGAGGCAGGGTCACCTGGCAATAAGAGCTCACACCCGTGGAGAGAAGGGAAAGCTCAGAGAAGGGGGTGCGGGCTGGGCAGACACCCCAAATGACATCTAATCGAGGGTCAGCAATCTTTGGAACATCCACTGACTGTGTATAGAATCCAAGAACATCCTCTGCCCAGCTCACCACACCCCATTCTCACCTCTTCTCATCCCCACCGACATCCATCTCTTCTAAACTCCCATTGCTTATAGAGGAACTGTAAATGAATCACAATTTTCCACAGCTACTCAGTCACCCATTCTGCCAATCCTACCTCCCAAACATGAATGGCTTTCAAGAGTGTCCACGTCTCCCTCTTCTATGCTCATTGCCCTAGCCTCTTCCCACTATCTCCTCTTCCAAATTGCTACAATAGCCTCCTAACTGGTTTTCCTTCTCTAATCTTGTTCTCCTACAATCCATGCTACAAAACAGCAAGTAGAGTTCTTAAAACACAAATTTGCTCATCTGATCGTTTGCTTAGAACCGTTTCTATGTCTTCCTGCTGCCCACAGGAAAGTGAACCAACACTCCATAACTCCAATGCCATCTCTCACCGACACACAAAACCCCTCCAAGCAGTCTACTTTCAGAAGACAGAGTTATTTATAATTCCCCCAACCTCCCACCAACACACACACAATTTCCTGCCATGACATTCTGCATATGTAATCTACTCTTCTGATACATCTTCTTCCTTCATCACATCCTTTAAGACTCACCTCCAGGACTTCCCTAGCAGTCCAGTAGTTAAGACTCCGCGCTTCCACTGCAAGGGGCATGGGTTCCATCCCTGGTCAGAGAACTAAGATCCAACATGCTGCACAGCACAGCAAAAAAAAAAAAGACTCATCTCCATATCATTTCCTCCCAAAAGTCTCTTCTGACTTAAATAAACTCACCCAACATCATGGGACCCTTGTCTTTGTTCCCATATTATTCTGGAGTTATGTCTATCACTACACTAAGACCCCGACCCAGACTTGTATAATCCAAAGTGGTATGACAGACAAAGCATTAATCTCTTTAATATATATAAACCTCTTACAAATCAATGTTAAAAAGACAAGGCAATAGAAAAAAAAAGAGCAAAGGATATGAAAAGGCAGTTCACATAAAAATAAAAACACATACGTGAAAAAAAATGTTCAACCACGTAATTAAAAGGATGTCAATATAAACTAGGAAATGTCATCTTTAGCTATCAGATTTACAGATAGCAAAAAGTTTGAGGGACTTCCCTGGTGGCCCAGTGGCCAAGATTCTGTGCTCCCAATGCAAGAGGCCCGGGTTCAATCACTGGTCAGGGAATTAGATCCCGCATGCCGCAACTAAAAATCCCACATGCGGCAACAAAGATCCCACGTGCGGCAACAAAGATACCACATGCGGCAACAAAGATCCCGCGTGCGGCAACAAAGATCCTGTGTGCTACAACTAAGACCCGGCACTGCCAAATAAGTAAATAGATA
The DNA here is from genome assembly GCF_025265405.1 of Mesoplodon densirostris. NCBI lineage: Eukaryota > Metazoa > Chordata > Mammalia > Artiodactyla > Ziphiidae > Mesoplodon > Mesoplodon densirostris. The sequence goes on from NC_082676.1 coordinate 6,544,456, forward strand.
AATAAATAAATAAAAAGTATGATAACACAGTGCTTATAAATATGGGAAAAGAATCATCAGATTTGTGATAATAAACATGGATACAATGTTTTAGGAGGGTAATTTGGCAAAAACTACAGTAGATTTCAAAAATCATACCCTTTATTCTAGGAATTCTACTTCTATATATCTATTTTTTTAATAAATTTATTTATTTGTTTTTATTTTTTTGGCTGTGTTGGGTCTTCGTTGCTGCGTGTGGGCTTTCTCTAATTGTGGAGAGCAGGGGCTACTCTTCGTTGCAGTGCGCGGGCTTCTCACTGCGGTGGCTTCTCTTGTTGCGGAGCATGGGCTCTAAGCGCACGGGCTTCAGTAGTTGTGACACGCAGGCTCAGTAGTTGTGGCTCGCAGGCTTTAGAGCACAGGCTCAGTAGTTGTGGTGCACGGGCTTTGTCGCTCTGCGGCATGCGGGATCTTCCCTGACCAGGGCTCGAACCCATGTCCCCTGCATTGGCAGGCGGATTCTTAACCACTGCACCACCAGGGAAGACCCTCTACTTCTATATTATATATGGATATATGATAGAATGTACATATGTTCTTCCACATGTTCGGAAAGATGAGTATTCAGGTAGGTTCTTTGCAGCATAATTTGTGTTAGCAAAGGAAATAGAACAGCACCAAGGTTAAATGTTCAATATATCATGGTACACGTGCACACTGGAGTAGTATGCCACCATGAAAAATGATGCCAGAGGGCTATACGTGCTATTATTTTAAGGAAAGAAAAAAGATAAGGTGCACAAGAGTGTGTAAAGTACAAAGCTATAAAGGGTATAAAGGGTCTATACCACACATTTGCACAGACTTTCTGGAAGGAAAGCATTACCAGGTAACAGCACCCCCAGAAGAGGGAAGGTGGTCCGGGAGAAAAACAAAATTTACTTTTCAGCAAACATTTCCCTTCTGTTCTGTTGGAAAGTTTTTACTACACTAATTTCTTCTTATAATCTAGAAATTTTTTAAAATTAAACATAGTCCAGTGTGGTGTCCACCCCCTCCAATGAATAAGCCCCTTAAAGGAAGAAACGTATTCCGACTCATCTGTGGGCCTGGGAGGCTCACCGTGCCCACAGCTCCACGAGGACTAGACTGTGCAAAAGAATGACCCCTCCCAAGCCAAAGGTCCTCTCCTGACACCCACGCTTCCTCCAGGCCCAGGTCTCTGCATGTCCTGGGAATTCTAAGCCAGTGGCTGAAAGGTAAACCCTCATAACCCCAGGTGTCCGCACCCACTGCACCACCGCCCCAGCCATGAGGGAGGGGCTCTATCCCCGCCCCTGCCTGGCTGCCGTCCTGCCTGCTCCACGTGGGAAAGAGGGGAGCAGCCTCCACAGTGAGCCTGAGCAGATCCAGAGGCCTTGCTCACTTTCCTCCACTTCCTGGCCGTGTGTACTTGGGGGTGGAAACATGTCTTGATTTGACAAATACTTAATTCAGTATAATTCATTCCTCCAGACATGTGCTGGGCGCCCATGACATGCCGGGTTCTGTTCTAGGCACAGCAGTGAACTGTCCAGGAAATGCCTCTGTGCCCAGGAGCTTCCAGCCTAGTGCAGGAGTGAGAGTTCTGTCTCCTAAGTTTTAGGGCAGGGGGACATTAAATAAGAAAATGTGTGCAAAAGGCTTAGCTCCGTGCCTTTTGCACAGTGAGCCCAAAGCAAAGCCAATGTGATCACTACCATCCTCCTCTTCCCAAGGCAACGTCCCCTCCTCCACATGGCCCATGGCTCAGAGGCAGGAAGTCTATTATATATATATGAATATATAAATAGATATATGTGTATATATACACACTATATACAAAAGTCTGTCATACATCTATGACTGTATATATAAGACTATATATGTCTGTTTATATGACTGTATATATGTAACTGTATATATGTCTGTCATATATATGATTGTATATATATGACTATATTTATGACTGTATATATGACTACATGTACTTATCTATAAAGTCTGTCTTATATATGTGTATGTGTATATATATTCCTAGCACACCTAAGCTGGCATCTCATGGACATTAGTAATATGAACAGAGCAGCTACACATGACCTGGAGTGTTCTCACCCGCAGGGGAAACATTACTTCTGGTGAGAGTTGGATGTAGCTTAAATGCTGAAAGTGACTGAAATATTAAAAACACAAAGATAATGTGTCAAAACTACGTGGCAGCGTTCCCGGCATCAAGTAAGCATCCTACGATTGGAAGGAAAGCCCTTTTCATTATTGCTCTAGTGCTTAAATTTACTATGATTTTTTCTTACATCATCTAACCATCGGAGGCTCCCCTGAAGCCCCATCTCCAGTTTCTGAAGAGAAATCTCTAGCGGATTCACTCCCAGCTGCACATAATCCCTTCTTATCCTAACGGCCCTAATGCAGCTTCAAGAAGGAAAAGCTGTGAGAATTCCTCCTTCCAAAGGGCCCAGGGCAGGTTTTAGGCCAAGGAGCACAGGTTTTAGGGCAAAATCCCGACTTGGTGAGACACGCAGCTCCACCTCCTACTGGCTGTGTGAGCCTGGAAACTGGCGGTCGTGCTCTGGGTCTGTTTTCGCCCCTTGTGGCACACTGGCAAGGTAGTTAGGAAGCACTCGGTCGGAGCACACGCAAGGCAGCCCCTGCGCCACAAGCTTCAAGGCCACTCCTCTCTGCACCTCTGTTACTGACAGTGAACTTTGGGCGTCTGGCCTGGGCCTGACCTCGGCCCCAGACGTCTGAGTTTGGCGTGAGCCTCTGCACAAGACGAAGATAAGGATGAGGACTCGGGTTCCCACCGACTCCCCAGAGGAAGCAGTTCTGGGTGCAGTCTGGTTCCGGCCCCAGACGGGCGCCTATCCCGTCCTGTCCCAGCCCACCGAGAGGCAGTGTCATACATGAGTCTGTCACTGTCACCAGCCAAAGCCCATTAACAAGTCCCAGGAAATAAAACTAGAATCTGGGTAATAAGAGTCAAGCCTAACCTTTTTTTCTCCTTTCTGCTTCGTCCGCTGTCACTGGCTCACACGGTGCAGCACGCAGAGGCCAGGCGCCCGGCCCTTCAGACCAGAGTTCCTTGCGCAAGAGGGCTGCGCCTGCGCCTGGCCGCTCAGCTCTGCGGGCCGCGCAGAAGCCCCGCCCCCGGCCCTCCGCGCGCCGAGATCCCTAGGAAGCAGCCCCGCCCATGGCCTGGGTCGGGTCGAGGGGTTCCTGTGCTCTAGAGCGTAGGTTCAGTCGTTTCCATTCTTTGGTCAAAGAATAAAACTTTCCTTGGCTTCTGAACTGAACTCGGTCTCATTCTATTGGCTCCAGCAACACCGGGCAGGAGGACCCTCCTTGGGTAACGTCGCATTACGGGAGAGGTTAACTTTGGTCCCTCGGTCAAAGTGGTATCGGCCGTCAAGTTATGTTCCCCCTGTGAGAAGTTATGTTCCCCCTGTGAGAAGGTACTTTGAGGCAATGTAACTGCTATCCTGTCGCTCCTACCATTTTCACACCATATTCGTTTCCTGGGGCAGCTCAGGAAATTAACATAAACTGGGCAGCTTAACACAACGGACGTTTTGGAGCCCCGAACTCTGAGATCAAGGTGTCGGCAGGGCTGCGCTCCCTCTGACGGCTCTAGGGGAGGATTCCTCCGTGCCACTTGCAGCTTCTGGTGGATCCAGATGTTCTTGGCTTGTGGCTGCATCACCCCAATCTCCGTCTCCTTGGCCACAGGACCTCCTCCTCTTCATGTGTCTGTGTCTTCTCCTCTTCTGTCCCTTATAAGGACACGTCATTGTATTTAGAGACCATCTGGTTAAGCAGGATGATCTCATCTAGAATCTCTAACTTAGTTACATCTGCAAAGACTTTTTCCAGGTAAGGTCACAATCACAAGGTACAGGTATTAGGACATAGACATTTCTTTGGGGGGCCACCATTAAACCCACTGTGTCCACCACCAGCACCCCCAGCCCCATCCTTGCTCCTCTCACGGAAGCAGCGAAGGGCCTGATCTCCCGACCCACTTCCTGTGCATCCTCTGCCCAACAGTAGTGATCTGAAAACATAACCCTCCAGAAGCTACCCAGTGCTCTCAGAATTAACTCCAAATCTCGTACCTCGGGCTGCAAGGCGCTGCCTGATCAAGCCCTGCTCATTGTCCAGCCTGGTCCCCACCACTGGCTCCCTTGTGCCACCAGCCCAGCCACCTTGGCTTTCCCTAAACTTCTCACTCATGCCAGGGTTTGTTCCCATCTCAGCACTTCGGCAAATGCTGTTCCCTCTGCCAGATGCTCCTCCCACATCCTCCCTTGGCAGCTCTTTGTCATCCTTCAAGTGTCAACTCAAATGGCACCTCCACCTGGTCTACGCTGCCCAACGTCCACCATCATTCTCTCTTTCCTTCATAGAACTCTAGATGGGCTGTGCTTTCATTGTATTTGACCATTTACTTGTTTACTGTCTGTTGACTCCTGGATCATAGGGGTTTGCCTAAATAATGCTGGGTACATGACAGCAGACAAAAGTCCACTGAATGGATGAATGAATGAATGAAGTGCTAAGCATCTAATGGTAGTTGGCATACAGTAGCTGCTTTGCCCATATGCTAGGCTCACTGGGACCAAGACGAACAGGACATTTTCTACTGATCTGATAGTTCATTCTGCAGTGTGTCTTCCCCATAAGCAGTGGAGGAGACAGCATTCATAAAATAAGCACATTTTTAAACCAAGTCCATAGAAGAATGACAAGAAATCATCACATGACCCAGTCTCAGTGGCATCTATCATGAGGATTCTGCATAAGCTTTGACCTTGGCCAGATCCACCCCCTGGGGGTCCAACGCTCTCCCCAAGAGGCAAATCCAGCTGTAAGAGCAGAATTCTAGGGTCCACCAGGGTGGGTGCAGAATCACCTATCACTTCCACCTTCCCGGAGCAGCCCAAAGTGGGTGGGAGCTTGAGCCTTCCTCTTACATCTCTGGAGGAAAAGAAACTTTATTAGGTCATTTGGAGAAAATATTCCCCTAATTTACCCCCCACTTCCCACTCCCCGACCTTATGCCACTTCACTGAAACATAGAAATGAGCCCAGATTCACTGGTTCCCTGTCTTGTGTAGAATACCTGCTCTTTACAGATTAACCATAGTCAGAACATCACCCTCTCACTGAGGGTGGCCTCCTCTTTCTCATTTTCTTTTTCTCCATTGCATTCATCGTTATCTAACATGCTATCTATTTCACTTGTTTATTTATTTGTTCGCAGCCCAGCTAGCATAGAAGTTCTGGGAGGGGAAGGGATCTTTGTCTATCTGTTCTCTGTTGACTCCCATCATTTAGAAGAAGACCTGGTGTATACATGGCAGAGAATGAGCATATGCTGAATGGGTCCATGAAGGAAATGAATGCCTACTGCATGCCATGCAGAGTGGAATGTACATGCGTGACCTTCATTATTCCTCAAAATCATTCTTTCATTCGAGGACTACTATAACTATTATTCCTAATGAGGAAACAGGGCACAGAGAGGTTAAGTAACTTGCCCAGGAGCACACAGCTGGTAACTAGAGGAGTTGAAACTCAAACCCAGGCAGTCTGACCCCAGCATTGCTATCCAATCACTGTGCCTGCTGGGCACTGGGCTGGACTGGAGCGGCACAAAGATGGGTAAAATGTGGCCTCTGACCCCCTGGACCTCACTATCCCATCGCCAGGATGAGAATGCAATCAATTCCGTTGCAAAGTGTCCTGCTGTTACCTCTGTTTCAGCCGGGGCAAAGTCATGACTGGTCAAGCGCACCTGGAAGGGTCCTAGAAGGCTTCTCCAAGGAGGACGGCAGAGCAGGCACCCCACCCACCCACCCCCTGACCCCACGAGGCTGTACTTTCACCACCAGCCTCAAACCCTGAGTCTGGATCCCCTCCAAGTGCGAGTATCCCTGCTGACACCAAGGTGCACACACAGGAAACGCCATCCATGGCTGCACACTGGGTCCCACATGGGGCTGCACACTGGGTCCCACGTGGGGCTGCCCACCGGCACTGCCTCACATAAAACCCACAGACAGAGCCCCTCTACGGACAGGCACCGCTCACAGCGCTGGACCTGCATTGCCTCAAGAAACCTCACCAACTCTCCATGGGACCGTCAGGGAAACTGAGGCTGGCAGCTCATTTACTTACCCAAAGTGGCACAGCCATGATGTGACAGAAGCAGGCATTGGGTCCAGGCTGATCCTGATTCCAGATCCCTTCTCTTAACAACTCTGCTTTTTTAGTCAATCCTTTTTTTTTTTTTTTTTTGCGGTACGTGGGCCTCTCACTGCTGTGGCCTCTCCCGTTGCGGAGCACAGGGCTCCAGACGCACAGGCTCAGCGGCCATGGCTCACGGGCCCAGCCGCTCCACGGCATGTGGGATCTTCCCGGACCGGGGCACAAACCCGTGTCCCCTGCATCGGCAGGCGGACTCTCAACCACTGCGCCACCAGGGAAGGCCTAGTCAATCCATTTTTGAATGATACAAGTACATTACACTGCATTTGTCTGTCTAAAAGAAAAGGTCTATTTGTTCAATGTGAACTTTTAGACGCTATCATAATTTTCCTTAACTTTTTTTTTTTTATTACATTTCTCTGTTGTTTGAGGCCCTCCGCTGTCACAAGTCCACAGCAATAAACAGGAACTGAGGTGGGGCGTGGTGGGGGTAGAGGGTTGAGTGGATCAGAAGGGAGACAACAAGACTAGGTGGGACCGCCCTGTTTGGGGAATTGTAAATCACTAGGCAGGGCCAGCTCAGATCGGATTTTCACTTCTTATGGAAATGACCTTGAAATGCAAGAGGATTCTCCAGCTTTTCTGAGTGGGGGTTGGAGGGTAGCGTCCACACAGATCACCCTCGGCCTCAGCGGCTGAGGTTCAGGGACTACAGGTCGGTGGTCAGCATCTGGATGGAAACGACAGGAGGCTGGGCTGGTGTGACGCCGGTCCAACCCACCGTTTGATGACGGCGCCTGTGAAATGGAAACAAGATGGTGCCCACCCCCAGATGAGTCACTGGGAGGATCCCATGGGGGCAAAGGGCACCGGTGACAATTGTCATCGCTAGACCGTCACCTCTGTGGCAGAGACCAGGTTTACCTGATTCATCAGCATATGCTATAAATGAGCTGGCACATAGTAGGTGCTCAATAAATAACTTATAAATGCAGAAACAATAGAGTGGGGTCCATAGAGACTTACTAAAAAGTGATTTCAAAATTCCAGGGTCAGGGCTTCCCTGGTGGTGCAGTGGTTGCGAGTCCGCCTGCCGATGCAGGGGACACGCATCTGTGCCCCGGTCTGGGAAGATCCCACATGCCGCGGAGCGGCTGGGTCCGTGAGCCATGGCCGCTGAGCCTGCGCGTCCAGAGCCTGTGCTCCGCAACGGGAGAGGCCACAACAGTGAGAGGCCCGCGTACCGCAAAAAAAAAAAAAAAAAAAAAAATTCCAGGGTCAGGCAGGACCGTCTGAGTGCTTTGCCACGAGTGGAGTAGGGTCCGCCCCTTGTCACAGGTCACACGGCAAAGGGCAGAGGGAGGGCAGGGGCTGGTGTGGGCTATACATCCTCACTGGGCTAGAATCTCCACGGAGGTGAGAAAGAGCCTGTCTGGCTTCCAGGGTGCATCCCTGTGCCCACACTGGGCCTGGCGCATAGTAGGTGTCTAGAAACTTAAGCGCATTCATAAGAGGGAGAAAGGAAGGGAGGAATTTGAGTCCCTTTAAGAGAACATAAACTGGAAACTCTTTTCCTACATCACAGTTAGAAATTCTTTAAGGACAAGCAGCTAAATGGTTTCAAAAGAAACTACAGACAAAGTTGGGAGCCGATACCATAAATTCTAGAACCCACCTTCCCTTGTACATGTTCCAGAGCTAAAAGCCAAGGAGCAGCAGAAGTCTGGTGAGACTTTCTTGGATTCATAAACTCGGGATCTCACTCTAATTGGCAGCCAGGGCCATAATTAAGGTCTTCTTACCTCTCTTCAGGGACGATTTCCTGAAAGGCTCAATCAGTATAATTGTCCTTCCTCAGAAACCACCACCCAGCAAAGTCAACCACAAATCACAGCGCAAGCAGCTGGCCAAAGTGCTTCTGGCTGCGAGGTGATTATGCTCTTTGGGGGTGGACATTTGATCTGGTCAGCTCTACGTGGGCAGAAGCTCCCACCACCTAAACCATGAATTCATCCATTTGCAGGAGAAAATCCAGAACGCCCTCTCCAGCCCACCTATGGCATGGCACATGTTCTGCCCTGTGAAAACCCCATGTGTAATTTGCAGAGGAAACACGACCCCTTCTGCAGACTCAGGAGCAGAGATTGTTGGGTCTTTCTCTTTTTGCCTTCTTTTTTAAAAACAACTTTATAAAGGTATAACTTCCATACCACCAAAGTCACCCACTGCACGTAGCCAGTGCTGTGGCTTTCAGTAACTTTTGGAGTCACATCATCATTGCCACTATCCAGTTTTAAAACATTTCCATCACCCAAGAAGTCGCGTTGAGGTTTTTAAAGCCATTCCCTTTTATACTGTAACTGCAGAAGCTAAACCTCGGGCAGCCCCAGGGTAAAAATGTTCTCACGAAAGACCCAGGGTAGGTCTGGTTTTCCATGGGAGGGAGCTCTCTTGGTGGAGTGCTACTTAAGTCTCATACTGGGTGCTATTTAATTTGCATACTGTATGGTGCCTCATGGGGTGAATCGAGGCCTGACAGCAGACGGCTGGGGCCTCTCGCAGAGATCGTGTGTAGTGATCAGACGGAGACTACTGCACTGTCTTCAAGGACAAAACGGAGGAAAACCTTCAGAGTCAAAAGAACAAGACAAGAGGTTACACCTAAGAGAGGCATCACTCATTGAAAAGTTGACATAAACCTGTTTTTTTCTGATATTTTATGATATTTTTTATGATATCTTATGTGTCAACCAAAGCCAGCATTTCTCACAACAGTGGGTTAAACAAAAGTTTCTTTACTGCAGGATTTATCAGAGCCTTCGGTGCATTAAAGAGGACTGTGAATCTCCAAAATGGAGCTGTTGGACCACATAAGTGATTTTTCAAGGAAGATGGGACTCGTATTTACAAAACACCCTGCACCTCTCAGGCTTCTGGGACATGGTTCTATAAGAAATGGTAGCAGGTGATATCACATGTTGGGTGCCGGCATCAAAATACTGTTTTGGGGGCTTGGTGTCGGTTATTTCTTTAGATAACACAACAACCCATTTCACAGAGCGTGGATCTGAAACTACAGCCCCTCCCCCACTGCATCAAATTACCTCCCTGATGAAGTTATTGCTCTCAGATTCCTCACAGGCACAAGCACACAGTAAACACTCAAAAAAAATGTTCGTCATGGAAGAACAAACCATCATACGTAATTTCATTCATCCAATCACTTGAAAACATGCCCAGTTCTGGTCCTTCCATACGATAGAATAAACGGTTCATCCATACAACGGAATACTATACAGCTACAAAAAGAGCAAGGCACTTCTTTATGTATCGCCTTGTAAAGATCTACAAGAAATATCTTCAAGCAAAAAAATAATCAAAATAAAGGACAGGGCTTCCCTGGTGGTGCAGTGGTTGAGAGTCCGCCTGCCGATGCAGGGGACACGGGTTTGTGCCCCGGTCTGGGAAGGTTCCACATGCCGCGGAGCGGCTGGGCCCGTGAACCATGGCCGCTGAGCCTGCGCGTCCGGAGACTGTGCTCCGCAACGGGAGAGGCCACAGCAGTGAGAGGACCGCGTACCACAAAAAAAAAAAAATTGAAATTAAAAAATAAAGGGCATGTGGGAACTTATGCATGATGGCCTCTACTTGGATGTCTGATAGTCACTTTAGACTCAGTCTCTCCAAAGAGGAACCTGTGAACCTTTCCTAAACCTGCTCCTGATTCCCAGTCATCCTTTCAGATACTGAGAACAAAAACCTTGGACCAGCCTGGACTCCTCAAGTTCTCTCCCACATCACATCCCACCCATCAGCAAATCCTCTTAGTTCTACCTTCAAAATACATCCCAACTCTGATCGACTTTTAAGCATAGATAGAAGCCACAACAGAATTTAACCTTTCTGGAGACTAGAAATATGGAATCAGGCGTAGGCAGGGCTGTATTCCATCTGACGGATCTAAGGGAAACTTTCTGAAGTGTCCCTAGCACCTAGAACAGTGCCTGGCACACGGCACTACTGAGTTCAAAGATGAACAAATGGATAAATTTATACTAAAAATAAAATAGAGGGAAGCCAGAACCTGAAGCTCCACGTTGTAGATCACTGGGGAGGAGGGTGAGTGTGGCCCACCAACATTTGGTAGGTTTCTTTAAAATGCATTCATTGTAATCATGGGGTATTTTTCTACCCATCAGACTAGAAAAATTAAGAATACAGCACTCCAATTTGGCAAACAACTGGAGACCCAGCCCTTGTATCGTGCTGATGGGTGTTTCTTGGATCATTCTCTCTGCCGGCCAGTATGGCAGGTGGGATCATCAAAACCATAGAGATGTGTACACTCTCTTGGGCCAGGAATTGTACTTTCAAGATCTTTAACTTTCTCTTAACTTTGTCTCTTGGTCACACAATGAATCCTCCTGGCTTGTTCACACTTTTGTCAACTGTAAACAGGAGGTTGGAAAAACAAGACCTGGGAGTTTCCAATCCCATTTCCCAGAGTCAGAGGGAGGCAGCCGGGACCCCATCTCAGCCAGGGGACTCGAGGCCACCACCCTCAGCCTCACTTACTGCACAGATAATGATAGTATCTCCCGGAGGGTTATTTCGAAGATTGAAAAGAAATAATGGATGTAAAACATTTGGCCTAGACCCTGGTGCATAATAAGTGATAAGTAAACAATACTTGTTTTTATTGTAATTCTTTCAAATAACCACTTCAAGGGCATAAAAGGAAGTTACCATTTAAACAAATTTTGTTTTTCCAAATCAGTGGTTTAGCCAATGACCTCTAAGGTTCCTTCCACTGTTGACAGTCAATAAAGTTCTAATGAGCCCCACCCTTGGGCTCACCCCACCTCCACCTTCTCTGAACTGTAAGCCTGAGGAATTTTTAATTCTGAGCAAGACAAGGCCAGCCGCCCTCAGTGTGCGCATTCCTCTAATTCCTTGTCCTAGTGTGACAGGGCATCTGGAGGTGTCAGGCTTCAGAACCAGTATGAAATTCATCCTGAGCTGGACATCCACCGGAGCTCCAAGACCGGCCACCTCCAGGGGAGGGTCGGCCGCAGGGGGCCCTGCTTTAGTGTCTAGGGTCCCAGCTGAAAGAAGCCAAGGGCAGCTTCCACGGGTTTTCCTTCTCTGTGACTGACTTTCTGGGTCTTACTTGCACAAAAGTGGTAATATTGAGTCTTCTTGCATCTCAGTAAATGTTGCTGAGGCCCAGTCCTGGGAGTTTTACATGATCCCTCCCAGCCCTTTAGTCCCAGTGTCACCTCCTCAGTGAGACTCCTTGAACACTCCATGTAAAGCACCGTCCCCACCCCCAGCAGGCCTGTTCATGTAGACTGCAGGGGCAAAACTCTGGTTCCGGTAATCTGCAAATAAATACCCATGTGAAACGGCCTGTGAACAGGTGTGCTCCCCGCTGCCTTGCTTATATCCACTGGAGACTGGAAACATCCTAAACCCCATCAGAACAGGATGAATTATCTGAACATCACCCACAGAAGGACATCTTGCAAAACAAGGCAGCTCTATATGAACTGGTAAGGAACCATCAACGTGATAAACCAAGTGAAAAGAGCGAGTTACCAGACTGTGTGTACAAAATGCCACCATTTGGGTTAAATAAGAAATACATGTAATTGTGTGTATGTGCCTAAAATATCTCCTTATGCACACCTAATTGGTAATGAGATTTGTTTCCAGCCAGGGAGACAGGGGTGGGAGGGAAATGCACTCACCTCTGTACACCATTTGCATTTCCTCCTGCGGGCCCCAGTTTATACTAATAATAGTAATCATAGTAATAGTAATAAGGGCCCCCGTGGCTGGCCCGTCTTGGAGATCTGGTGGATGTCTAATCGTAAGAGCAGAGAGCTTGTCTCTATTTGATCCGCTGTTGTAGCCCCAGCCCAACGCTTGCTTCCCCCTCCTCCCGCCATCATAGGGACTCAATAAATATTTGCTAAAGGGGCTTCCCTGGTGGCACAGTGGTTAAGAATCTGCCTGCCAATGCAAGAGACACAGGTTCGAGCCCTGGTCCGGGAAGATCCCACATGCCGCGGAGCAGCTAAGCCCTTGCGCCACAACTACTGAGCCTGCGCTCTAGAGCCCACGAGCCACAACTACTGAAACCCGCGCGTAGAGGCTGTGCTCCACAACAAGAGAAGCCACCACGATGAGAAGCCCGCTCACCACAACGAAGAGTAGCCCCCCGCTTGCCACAACTAGAGAAAGCCCGCATGCAGCAACAAAGACCCAACGCAGCCAGAAATTAATTAATTAAATTTAAAAATTTTTTCCTTCTATTGTGAAAGCTACTGAGGCAGCGACATTTCCGCTGGATCCCCATCCTTTCACCACGCAGAGGACTCCAAGTCGGAAGTTACATGTGCCTGTGATGGTTGGACTGATGTCTGGAACTGTGGGCTCCACAAGGCAGGGTCCAGGGCAGCTTTAGTTCACTTTATATACCCAGGGACTAGCATGGTGGATGGATGGTTGGATGGATGGATAGATGGATGGATGGATGGATGGATGGATGGATGGATGGATGGTTGGATGGATGGGAGAATACCTTAACTGGCTTGAAGTGATAGAGATTCACTTCAGCAATTCCTGAAATTTTGGTATAAATGGATTTATTCTTTTATTCTATAGATATTTGTTGGATGCAATACTACACAGCCAGTTCCCACACAGTATGATAAGAAGTGTGACGGGAACTGAGAGGACACCTAAGCCAGCCCAGGACTGGGAAGCCTCCAGGAGGAGGTGATGCCCAAGGTGGGAGCTGGGGCTGAGAAGGAGTGAGTAGGCGAGGGTATAGGAGGTAGAGGAAAAGGTTCCAGGTAGAAGGACGAGCCATGGGAAAGGCAGCGGTGATGGCAAATTGAGCCCTGCAGCCTGAAGCAACCCGGAGCTGGACACTGGGCAGGGACCCTGAGCTTGTTGGCAGGAGCTCCCCCCTCCTCCGCTCTGCAAAGGGTGGAAGGGGCCAGCCTGCCGTGGGGACACAGAGCGAGGCTTCTTGCCTTCCCCTCTTTCCTCCTTCCTTCCTTCCTTCCTCCCTCCCTCCCTCCTTCCTTCCATTCCTGCTCACCCCCCTCCTTTCTCTCTTCCTCTTATTCTTTTGCTCTTTTTAGACCAGAGATTGTTCCATTCCACCTGTTTCAGAAGAGCTGAAAACTGGGAATTCCCTGGCAGTCCAGTGGTTAAGACTCCGAACTTCCACTGCAGGGGGCGTGGGTTCAATCCCTGGTGGAGGAACTAAGGTCCCACATGCCCTGTGGCCAAAAAAAAAAAAAAAAAAAAAAAGATTAAAAGGCGCTTAAAAACTAACTTTTTTTGAGCACTTACTACATACCAGGCACTGAGCCAAGCACTTTGCATGAGGTAGAACGTTTATCCCTTCAGATATTTCTATCTTCTATTTATGGCCCCTTCCTTAAAGACTCGGAAACTAAGGCATAGAGGGTCCTTCCCAGGAACCACCTCTTGGCCGGCCTGCCTGCAGGACAGGCTGCTGCTTCCCAAGACCAGACACTGGAGTCGGAGCTCCAGTCTGGGCTGCCCGTCCACCAAGTGAGGAACCTCCTGCAGGCAACTCACGGCTCGGAGCCTCAGTTTCCCCATCTGTAAAATGGGGGCTGTAATACGTACATCCTACAGTTGTCGGGAAGAGTAAATTAGTTTAATATGAAAAGGGTCTAAAACAGTGGCTGCCACATACTGAGTGCTCAATAATGTAATATCTTACCACCTGGGGACAGGACATCACTGGGTCAGAAGCGCCACCCCGAGAGGCAGCCAGGCCTGCTCTGGAAGCCGGATCTGCGGCTCACTGGCTATAAGAACTTCAGCAACTTCCTTACCGTTGTCTGAGCCTCTGGTGCTTCATCTGCAAAATGGGCTGAAATAGGGTTATTAGGGAATTAAATAACATGGTGCAGGTGTGTTTTCTGTAGGTTCTTTGTGTTACAGCAAGCATCAGATTTTATTTATTTATTATTTATTTATTTATTTATAAATGGTTATTCTGCATTTTCTTTTTTTTTTCCTTTTTTTTTTCTTTTGGCTGCGATGCACAGCTTGCAGGATTGTAGTTCCCCGAACAGAGATTGAACCTGGGCCCTCAGCACTGGAAGTGTGGAATCCTAACCACTGGACTGCCAGGGAATTCCCCAGATGTTATTTTTTCAGTGTTTTTACTAAACCTAGGGGTTTTCTTTTATTTTATTTTATTTTTTAGGTTTGCAAGCAGGTTTTGTTGGTTTTCACCATATTCAAGTTAAAACATTCAAGCTGGACAAAATGCCGGAGTGTAAGATCCATCTCCCGGCCACCCCAGACCCTCAGCCTTGGTCTCAGCCTCCAAGCCCCCCCACCTAGGGCAGCCTCTTTGTGGGCCCTCATCTGTCCTCCCAAGGATATTCTAAGTGTGTAGCGGCATGTGATGTGTATTACTTTTGTCAACAATAAAAATGAAATTGTTTGTGACACCTAAATTCATTCTGTCATCAGCTAGAATGAGTTAGCAACAACGGATAGGGAAAACAACAATTAAAAGGGAAGAGTTGAGAAAATTCTGTCTTTCTGAAGATTTTCTTAAATGGTTGGTGCCTGCCACCACTGAATTTTTTATGTCTTGTGGGAAAAAGAATATGCATGGATGTTAGTGGGGGAACAAAGTCTCTGCTCACAGAAAATCAGTATTCATGGCCGAAGAGAAAAAGAAATGGGGAATGCGGGCGGAGGGGCAGCCTCCTACCGTCCCTCACCTGTGCTCCAGAAAATTGCTTCAGGTGAGAGAGAAACTGCGCTGATTCCAAAGTTAGGAAACAGGTAAAAAAAATATTTTTTTTAATAAATTTATTTATTTTTGGCTGCGTTGGGTCTTCATTGCTGCGTACAGGCTTTCTCTAGTTGCTGCGAGTGGGGGCTACTCTTCGTTGCGGTACACGGGCTCTAGGCGCGTGGGCTTCATTAGTTGTGGCACGCAGGCTCAGTAGTTGGCTCGCAGGCTCTAGATCACAGGCTCAGTAGTTGTGGCGCACGGGCTTAACTGCTCTGCAGCATGTGGGATCTTCCCGGACCAGGGCTCGAACCCATGTCCCCTGCATTGGCAGGTGGATTCTCAAGCACTGCGCCACCAGGGAAGCCCAGTGGTTAGACCACGGAGGTGGCTTTCTCATTCTTCGTGCAGATATGATACGCATGTTTAGAAAAGAACCCACAGAAAGATCAATAGGAAGAAAAGAGCAAAGGAAAAAGAACTTAACAATTGTATTCATCTCCTAGAGCTGCCATAACAAAGTGCCACAAACTGGGCAACTTAAAACAGCTGAAACTTACCGTTTCACACATCTGGAGGGCAGACATCCAAGTCAAGGTATCAGCAGGGCCATGGTCCCTCCGAAATCTGTAGGGGAGAACCCTTCCAGCCTCTTCCATCTTCGGGAGGCGGCCAGCAACCCTCGTGGCTGCATCCCTCCAGTCTCTGCCTCTGACCTCACATGGCCTTCTCCCCTCGTGTGTCTGTGCCTCTTCTCTTTTTGTAAGGACACAAGTCATATGGGATTAAGGCCCACTGGACTCCAGCATGACCTCATCTTAATTTAATTACAAGCCTATTTCCAAATAAGGTCACAACTGAGGTATAGGGGTTAGGACTAGGGCATACCTTTTGGGGAGATACAATTCAACCCCTAACACCCATGAAGTCCCAAAGGCCTTCTAATCTCAGTCAGGGCCAGATGCCAGGACACCCTCTTCAACCCATCCAACTCCCATACTCTCACCTGTGAGGATCATTCCTTAAGACTAAGATGTTTCCTTGGAAAATGTTGGGGAGCCTCAAGGAACGCTCGATGTGTCATGAAAAAGAAAAGGAAAAAAAACACCAAGGGAATTCCCTGGTGGTCTAGTGGTTGGGACCCTGCACTCTCACTGCAAAGGGCCCGAGGGCCTGGGTTCAATCCCTGGTTGGGAACTAAAACCAAGCTTCAGGGGGCGACCGGAAGAAAAAAAAACAAACCCACTGAGATTTGACCTTGTAAACATGCTTAACAAAGCTCTTCCCGAAGAGGTCCCTGGAGCTACGCCTTTCAACTCTTCTCAGTTTCCGCGCTTTTCTTCTACCCATCTCCCTCATCTGAGATGTTATCCAAACAAGGCAGGGAAATTAGTGTTTATGATGGTGTGAAAAGTAACTGAGCATTCCATGAAACTATGGACTCCAATGTAATAGTAATTTTTAAAAATCATGAGGTCAGGTTTGTTTCTGCAGATTATGTTCTGTGTTGCTAGCGGACAAAGGCTCGATATACCGCTGCTGAGTGGACCTTGGGCATAATGCCAGCCTGGGTTTGCAAAACCAGGAAGGGGTCAGGTTTTGATGGCTCCAAGTGTCACCAAGCCTCCCAGCCTGGTGGCCTGCAGATTTCAGAGAAGCAAATGAAGACTGTCAACTGGAAGAGAAATTCAGTGTATCTGAGATATGAGAAAGGTAAGTCAACAATGATCAGATCATCAGGTAGCAACAGCTAGCCCTGGGAAGAGCACACTCACGCGTTGCAGCATCGAAATTTCGAAAGCAAACCTTTCTTCTCTCCAACTAAAGGGAAAAGCCTCACCACCCACTGAGCTCAGACAGATAGAGAGGCATTGGCCAATGGTCACTGCCATGCCAGGGATAAGAGAAAGCTCCCTCACCTGGAATATGTGCTTAAAGGAACCTCAGACTGTTCTTCCCCTTGCAGCCAAGGGCAGCTATTTCCTGGGTTCTCCACATGCTGTAAAGGAAGGCAAACTAAACTGCCACTTCATTACCCCAACACACCCTGGCAAAAGGAAAAGACTAGAGAAATACAATCGGTCCCTGACTTATGATGGTTTGACTTACGTTTCAACTTAACAGTGGTGCAAAAATGATATGCATTCAGTAGAAACCATACTTCGAAATTTGAATTTTGCCCTTTTCCTGGGCTAGTGATACCCTCTCGTGATGCTGGGCGGTGGCAATGAGGGTCAGTGACTGATACACTCACAACCATTCTGGTTTCCACCTGCAGTAGAGCAGTCAACAAATTACATGACATATTCAACCCTTTACTATAAAATAAGCTTTGCGTTAGATGATTTTGCCCAGCTGTAGGCTAATTTAAGTGTTCTGAGCAGGTTTAAAGTGGGCGAGGCTAAGCTATAACATTTGATAGGTTAAGTGAATTAAATACATTTTTTTGAAAATTGAGGTATAGGGAATTCCCTGGCAGTCTAGTGGTTAGGACTTGGTGCTTTCACTGCCAGGGCCCGGGAACTAAGATTCCACAAGCTGCACAGTGTAGCCAAAAAAAAGAGAAAAAAGAAAATTGAGGTATAGTTGATGTACAATAAATATGCTTTTGACCTAAAGCTTTTTCTTTTTTTTTTTTTTTTTTTGCGGTACGCAGGCCTCTCACTGTTGTGGCCTCTCCCGCTGCGGAGCACAGGCTCCGGATGTGCAGGCCCAGCGGCCATGGCTCACGGGCCCAGCCACTCCATGGCACGTGGGATCTTCCCAGACCAGGGCACGAACCCACGTCCCCTGCATCGGCAGGCGGACTCTCAATCACTGCGCCACCAGGGAAGCCCCGACCTAAAGCTATTTTTAACTTATGACAAGTTTATTGGGATTTAACCCCATCGTCAGTCAAGGAGGACCTGTACCCGAAGTCCTCGGAAGTCACAGCAACCTGTACAGGAATCCACCACAGCTGGTAACCAACACTTACCCCGGGAAACAGGCAGTGGGCTCCCGCATCCCCACCACTGCTGGGCCTTAGAAGGAGTTTCTCTGTCTCTCACCCATCCATGACCTTAACTTGTTTTGTTTTTTAACATCCAAATACAGGAACTTCAGGCCTCAGACCTCACCCTGACACTAGACCCCCAAAGAGAAAAGAATGATCGTTGTTATGAAATCATTTCAAATGAGAAACAGACTAACCGTCCCTTTCCTAACTCACAGCTTAAATTGTGTGCACTTGGGAGATAAGACAACCATCAAGTGCTATTGAAAACCCCCTCTGACCTTCCAGAGAACCTCTAAGTGTCTGTGAGGCAGGCGAGCACATCCAAGGTGCCAGGTACCAGGATGGGCAGGTGTCCAGTTTACAGATGCAGAGTCCTGCTGAGTCCCTCTCATAAATAAACGTTAGACCGCACGTGCCTTCAGACAATGGTTTTCCTTCGGTGCAACCAGGAAGAAAAAGAGAGCATCTTCATTTCTTCTCCCAGGGGGCAAAGACTTCAGCAGCATCTTGTGTCTTCATAAAAAGCAAGCCCAACCTGTCAAAGAGCCAGCCGGCAACAGCACAGGGTGAAGGGAAAAGGGAGAAAGGAACATAATTCTCACCAACACAAGACTTGAAACAAAAACACTGGCCCCTGGGAAAAACAAGTGTCCATTGATCTGATGGTCCTGGGAGTTGGAAGTGCTCAGAGGGCAGGAAACCCTTCTCTCACCGCTGGGAAAGCCAAGACAGCCAGTGTTTCGGTAGGGACCTCATGAGGGGGCTTGGTTGTTCTCCATAGCATCAGCTCAGAGTGTTGGGAAGCAAAACCTGTTACCATGCACTGGACCCAGGAACCCGGCAGCTGTCCTCGGGTGTCCAGCGGGAGCGAGGAAAAAGGAGAGCTGAGCGCTGAGCCAGGCATAAGCCCTGCTTATGACTCACTTCAATCCTGGGTTGACTTTGGGTTGATTCCAGAACATTGTCTGCACTGCAATTCAGCACAGCTCCTTAAAGCCAGACTCTAGTCCAAAAGCAAGTGAAGATGCCGATAAGAAAATAGTCCTTTCTCCTTCGACCCTTTGCCCCCATAACTTCCTCATAACACCCAATGTCTCACGTCTTGATTGAGAAATAACTGCCAATATGAGACCTTTTTGCTGCTCTAACGTAAAGCGGTTGTGATCCTGACATACCAGCCAGATAAATCCAACTTAATGGGAATGTTCAGTGGCCAAGAACAGGCTGCCAAGCGCACAGTATTAGGCTGGCAGAGTTTAAACTACTTAACAACATCCAATGCCAACATTAAATCAGGAATTGCTGACCATTTGGTAGAGAGTTATGAATTAAGGATTATGAGACTGGAGTTGAATCAATAGCCTTATCCAACGTTCAAGTGCAGCCACTCATGCCAAACTATAAACATATCACTTCCTGGAGGATGTGCCAGGCCACTTCAACTTGAAATCAAGGACTGGCAGTGTGCATCCAAGATCCTTGCAAATATCCAGCAAGTACACAAGCCCTGCTGGTCTCTTCTGCTCCGCAAGTACAGAGACCCAACGTCTGATCTGCCTAGCAGACAAAATGATTAGGATCCCTTGGATCGATGTGCATAAAAATGTTCCCAAAGATGGAGAATTTCAACTGATTGAAAACACTCAGAGCACCTACCACACAACCACTGCTTGCATTTGACTGAATGCCAAGTCCTCCCAAGGAGGATCTGCCCAAGGATTTACCAACAATCATCTCACTTCCATTCTCAAAATTTTGAGGTGGCAACTTCACCATAAGTACAGTGTTTCTCAACTGAGCAGCCTTACATAAGAGACATGATTCCCAAACTGTGGATTCCTCTCTTGTTGTCAATCAACCATCCCTCACACATCTCCCAACAGCCCTTGTGTTGGGTAAGATGGTACCACAGTCTCGAGAACCGCTGATGAGTGCGTGACGTGGCGCAATAGAGCAGTCTTCCAAGAGAGACAAAATGAAACTCCAGATTCCCCTTGGCACAGAGATTTCCTGCTCCGTCTTATTAACTAAGCCACAGCCAAACCAGAAATTAGCTCTGCCATTCTTCCACTCCTCTTAGAAGATTTAAAAAAAAAAAAAAACATCAAGTTACAACCAGACTTTCACAGCTTCTATTGAGAATACTTTCTTTTTATTATACAGGTTTCATATACATAACAATTATTTAGGGAACGTTTACAGGCAAGGAGTTCAATTCCAAAACTCCGTTTTCACCCACACACACTGTACTTCACACTCATCTTCGGGGTCAGCCCAACAGGAATAAGACAAAGTTATTGCTTTGTGAACAGAAAGCTTCAATTAAATTAGAGTCTTCCAGAGCTGAGAACAGCGCTCAGGATCCTCTGACTTTAATACCCTGTGTACATATGAATAGAGCCTAAAGATGTGTCTTAGATTACCCCGTCACCTTTAAAAGCTAATATTAAAGTTGAATCCCATTTCTCAAAAAGTCATAAGAAGTGCACCCGTATTTACAGACCCCATTAAATTATGCATAAATAAAATCTGTACACTCAACGCAGCTTCTCAAAATACAGAATCTCCTCTGGGACTTGGGATGAGAGACGGCACAAGAAAATGCTTCAGGCCCACCCCTTTTCAAGTTTTCTCGAAACACCAAGATGTGAAATAAATACGCAAAATAAAGCTTCCGTACCTTAAAGGAACATGTCTTTTCAAAGAGTCTCCTCCTATTTGAAGAGTTACCTTGCAAAGTTTTGTTTTGTTTTGTTTTTTTCTTAAAAAGAAAAACATAAAATCAGCAGGCTTTGCTTCTACAAGTTTCGTAAAACCCGAAGGGTCCCTGTGAACAAAGGATTTAAAGTGTGTCAAATACCACCTATTAACCAGTTCTTAAGCGGATAGAATCCTTGCCTCCTGCGGTATGTAGGATGAGACTGAAGAGGCTACATAAATACTTTTACCTTAACACTGAAAGTTATTGTGGATCTGAATCACATCAATTTGACATTTCAAGAGCTATGTGTGTGGGGGATTTTGTTAGCCCAGGGAATTTATTTAAAAGGTTCCAAAACTTGTAGCACCACTTTCAGAGAAAGGAAGAATGGGGTTCCAAAAAATAAAATATCAGCTTAATGGGTAAAGAACCAGCACTTGTCACCTCCTGATAGCTCATCCAGAGTTTAAGAGACACTTCAGCACTCCTTAAATACTAAGGAATCCAGGAGGGCACGTGAAGATCTGGAAATCCGACGGAGGCCCTTTTCATGGGAAGGTGGATAACAAACTCTGTCCCCCAGGCAAGCGAGGTTCCCAGTGTGTCCTGGTCGAGACCGGTTTTGGAGTCCTTTTCCTTCCAGACTCTTCGGCCCTTTGTTCACCCCTGTTTTACTTCCTGTGCTTCTCCATCTTTTCCAGGGTTTTGCTAGAATCGGCTGGACTCTGGTCTCCGGGATTCATGTAGGATTTGTCTATGACCATCAGGGCTTCTTTTATGTAGTTCTGCACGGCAGACACAGCAGCACAGATGGCCTGGCTGCCAAACCCGTGGGTAATCAGGCTGAAATGAGACAAGCAGTTCTGGATGCTGGTCTCCAGGACCGGAGTGGGCCGGTTGTTCCCATTGGGAGTTCGGTCTTGATTGAGAAGGTCTGTGAATTCTTTACACACTTGCCTGTGAAAGACAGTCAACACACACCACGAGTTCAATCTAGGCCGTGACAGGTACAGGTAAAGAGCACAAACTACTGTGGGGATGACACCTAGAGGCAACGAGAATTTGGGGCTGGTCAAGGAAGTAGATTTTATTTTATTTATTTTTTGTTGTTGTTACACGGGCCTCTCACTGTTGTGGCCTCTCTCCCCTTGCGGAGCACAGGCTCCTGACGCACAGGCTCAGCGGCCATGGCTCACGGACCCAGCCGCTCCGTGGCATGTGGGATCTTCCCGGACCGGGGCACGAACTCGTGTCCCCTGCATCGGCAGGCGGACTCTCAACCACTGCGCCACCAGGGAAGCCCAAGGAAGTAGATTTTAAACTAATAGCAATAGCCAGCTGCTGCACTTAGCACCTATTCTGTGCTGGGCCCTGAACTAAACTCTTTTTATTTATGTTTGGCTGTATTGGGTCCTTGTTGCCGCGCGAGCTTTCTTCTAGTTGCAGCGAGCGGGGGCTACTCTTCGTTGCGGTGGCTTCTCTTGTTGCGGAGCACGGGCTCTCGGCGCGCGGGCTTCAGTAGTTGCGGCACGTGGGCTTCAGTAGTTGTGGCTCTCGGGCTCTAGAGCGCAGGCTCAGGAGCTGTGGCACACGGGCTTAGTTGCTCCACGGCACGTGGGATCTTCCCGGGCCAGGGCTTGAACCCGTGTCCCTTGCATTGGCAGGCGGATTCTTGACCACTGCGCCCCCAGGGAAGCCCTGAACTAAACTCTTTTAAGTACTATCTTATTTAATCCTCACTGCAATTAGAAAAGATAAAAGGATTAACGCCAGAATCAACTGGCCAAGGTCACCAGGACTGGTAAGAGGTGGAGTCAGAATTCCAGCCCAGGAGAGTAAGGGCTAGCTTTATTTGATGCAGATTGGTTCCTTAAACCAATTCTGTCAAGATCCCTGAATTCATTTCCCTGAAACTCACTCACTCTTTCGATACAGGCTGGTTCACTGTGCTCTCTTTTGCCCTATTTCCCACTTGACTAGTTCTGCTTCATTTACCATGATTTTAAAATCCATTTACTCTTGGTTTCTATGAGAAATCCCTCAGCTGCATTAAGTCGTTTTGAGACATTTAATTTGCCCTCTGTCTCCTACACACACAACCTGATCGTTACATTTTACAAATGAAAAACATCTTGTTATCAGGAGGCAGAAGGCACATGATCTTGACTGGATGTGATAAAATAAATTGTTTTCAACACATTTTTGTAAGACAGGCAAATAAGATAATGAAAGAGTAGCTTAACTAGTTTGAGCTGAATAACTAAACAGCTCAAAAACACTCATTCTGAGCAATACCCTCGTGGCTCTAATTCTTCTAAATCCTACAAAAAGTTACTCTAATTTGACTCTGTAAAAGATGCTCCTTGCCATTTCCTTTTGCTCAACACCCTAACTTACTTAAGGAGCCTTTCTTTCTTGAGCACCAGGGACTGTGCTGGCCCCTCAGCTGCAAGGTCAGAGCATTAGGGCATCAAATTCTCAAGCCTGGATACTTACTGTGCAGCCAGCAGCATATTCTTCCTCGTTGCCATCTCATTGCGTCCTCCGAGATGAGGTCTGGTTAAATACTCGGCCACGGATTTACTAGGAAATTCTGCTTCACAGACATAGGCAAAGTCCCGAGCCAAATGAACAGCCTCACCTAGAATAATCGGCAATGGCAACAGACTTTAGGGCCGCGGTGGTCCCCACGGCAAACTGTCCCTTCCCTCTTTTTCCAGCACTATCGGTATTGGTCTAGCAGTCATTTTGCATTCTAAAATGAAATCATACAAGGGGACAACAATCCAGCCGGTAAGTAGAACTTCCTGGGTACTTTCAGTGGGTACTCTCCCCCAGGATGAAGTCATACAATGTGAGAAAGAAAAAAGAAAAAGCCTGAAAACTTTAACTGTACTTAAACGATGTTACTCCAGTCCTCTGCCCAACCTGAGCAGATGTTCCTCTAGCTGATAAAACAGCATCCAGCATCCGTCGGTAGTGCAGAAGTCGGAAAACTTAGGCGGGGTGAGCATGACTGACAAAGAAGCAAACTGTCACTTTTCTTTATGAAACAGGGACAAAAGTCTTTGACACGGAACTTTGTTTCTAAATGAGGGTGCCCCATTTCTGGTGGAGGGAAGTCTCTAGAATGTTGCTTTAAGAAAGAGCAGCAGGAGTGTTTCCTACTGGAAATGTTAGGAGCCCTACCAACCCTCTTGTCTCAGGTATTGGGGGGCACAGAGGGAGAAAAACGAGGGGAGGGTGTCATTTCCCACCCGAGGCGCTGGGTTCTTTCTGGCTCCAAGATTTGGGGCTGCTAGAGCTTTACAAACCCAGACGGTGGACCTCACCCACCATCCCCACTTCCCTCCCCGACTCACTAAATCAACATCTGAGAACCATTGTTCAGGCACACGCTTTCTCATTCAAGCACCCCTGCCTGGCTGGTAAGGAAACCTAGGGAAGCCGCATTTATGCTCCACGCACGCAGAATCCACCATTCTCCATGCAGGACAGCTGGTCCCCAACAGCATCGAACAGGCAGCTCCTTTCTCCTTGCCCTGACCTCCAAAGACACTCGTAAAAAGGTAGAGCAGGGCCCTGCCAAGTCTCTTTTAGCACCGCAGTCGCGCCATTTAGACCAGGGAAAGAAAGTGTTCAAAAGATTGCCTGGCTACCAGGAGACCACCCCTCATTGGCTCCCCCAGGCCCAGAGCCGGGGCCCAGCGCCCTGCTGATTGGGCGAGGTGCTGGCGGCCGCTCCAGGCTTAAGGATAAGCCCCTCCGTGTTCATCAACTCATTTTCCTGTGCGCAGTAACAACGAGCTTGTTTTGTTTTGAAAAATAATTATTTCACTTTTCCCTCGCCCACTTTGTAAAAGGCCGTATTGCATTCTTGGCTACTTTCCAGGTTCAGGGTGCAGGTCCATTCAAGAAACTGAAATGTCACATCCTAACTATCTTAGGACTGGGGAGAGGGGCTCATCTGTGGGCCCCATTACTTTTTTTTTTTGATGGGGGAAATGAACAAAGGAACTGTGAATTGGGCTAGTCTCATTGTATACAAGGGCTTTTCTCTTCACTGACCACAATCCCAATATTCCACAGCTCCAAAAACTAGAAACGGCCCTGCTGCGCACCAGTAACCAGCTTTTTTAAAAAAAAAAAGTGTACC
Organism: Mesoplodon densirostris; assembly: GCF_025265405.1. Classification (NCBI taxonomy): domain Eukaryota; kingdom Metazoa; phylum Chordata; class Mammalia; order Artiodactyla; family Ziphiidae; genus Mesoplodon; species Mesoplodon densirostris. The sequence goes on from NC_082676.1 coordinate 6,569,339, forward strand.
AAACGATCGATTGCATCCTTCAAAAACTGGTTCACCTGATAATGTGATGTCTTAGGAAAACCAATTTCTTTTTAACAATGATTTTCTGGGAGACCCAGAACAGAATACTTCAGCAGACATATCGTTAAATGTTAACTTATTTGATTAAATGACTGTGATTCATTGTAATGAACGCATGGCAAATCGTTTGCATCTCTCTTTTGTGACTAAGAGTTGTTTTTAACCTTTTCTTATACCTCTTTTTTTGGGGGGGGGCGGGTGCCGCACCTCACGGCATGTGGGATATTAGCTCCCCGATCAGGGGTCGAACCCACGCCCCCTGCATTGGAAGGCGAAGTCTCAACCACTGGATCGCCAGGAAGTCCCTAACCTTTTCTTTAGAGAAATATTAAAGACTCAACACAGCATTAACTAAAAACACTGCAAAACAAAAACACAACTCCACTGACCTTCTACTAAAGATGTCAGGAGGGTGACGTGAGCAGCTTTCCGTCTCCCGGCTGGAAGATTCAACCCAATCTTGTCCAACTTCTCCCTCAAGGACCGGCCACCATTTTTAGATTTGGCTCTGAGCAAAATAATAATAATAAAATAAAAAATTCTTTTCTCAAGAAACCACTTTAAAATTCTAAATGCCTAACATGCTGCTAACAAAACAGAAATCTGTCAGAAACAATCTACATTATGTGGCTCATAATCAAGTGATACAGGGAATCCTTATTTAGTTAATCCCTGTAAAATTCAAAAATCTTTCTTAGCATCGCCAACATTATTTTTTTTAATCACAGAACATTGCAAGTTGTACAGAGCAGACAGATGTTCACTTGTAGAAACTGCAGCAGCCCCCCCCCAAAAAAAACTCCCTGGGGGAACCAGACCCATGGAGCTCCTCTATTCTGAATACAGATGCTACCACTTCATACAAGGAATCAAATTCTAACCAAATGAGAATTTGTTAGCGCTGTTTTAACACTTCCTTCTACATGTGGCACTTTCTAAAAGAGAAGATGTGTACTAAAACTCCCTGAGCCAATGAGAATTCAGTGTTAGGTATAAAAGTTCCATAAATGTTAAAACTATCTCCCTGGCCCTTTTATATTATTCATCCCCAGCCATTCAACCGCCATGCCCAGAACATGTCCCCACGTACCTTCTGAGGACACCTCCCAGTAATGAGGCATTTAAGCACTCAGGCGGGGACAGTCGCCTCTGGACTTCAGCAACTGTCACTTTGTATTTAGATGTCGAGCTGAGGAGGGACAATCTTCCAGGGACCGAGCAGAAGACCTCGCTGGGATTCATCACAGCCTCCACCAGCTCCTTCTGACAAGGGAGACTCAAGGGGTTCTTCGTCATTGAAATAGGACCTGTGAGTGAAGATCAGAAGTGGCTTCCCAAGCAAACCACTAACCAAAGCTGAAAGAGCTCTTTGAACAACTGACACTGCATGTTGGACTATAAATTGCAAGCAGATTTTTTTAAGCCATATTCTTCAAAGATAATCGAATCTGAATTTCACAATTTAACACGCTGGGAAGTTAGTCAAGATCCCAAGCGTGGAGGGTTTGCATTTTCTAACCACTGTTAAAATCTGTTTAATTAGAACATTTGTGTTCAAAAGACTACTTCATAACTCAATAAATGAGGATTTCTTTTCCTCCCCTCACTCAACGAATATCCAAAATCACAGGACATAATCATCTGGCAAAATCTTTCAGTGCAACTGATCACAGTAAATTTTAAAATACAAACACACCTGTTCTACGTTTACCGGGAAATTCAGTTTATTTTCTGAGGTTATCTTTCTTTCTTTCTTTCTTTTTTTTCCAAAACCCATTTTTCCTCAGTTGATTTCAAACAGTTTAACCTCAAGTAACAGACCATAACTACATTTCATTTAGGATTACCCCATTTCCCAACAGAGTTAAACTGGTAATCCTGGCAGTATGTAACTTAATTTCATAAGCCACTCACTAAAGTAATCCAATTTTCCAAACCCCCTCCCACCCCATCCCTGCATAAACCCGACAGATCACCCAGCCTGATGCTTTTAGGGCTGTATGTTTTGTAGGCCAAATGTGTCCCACCTTCTTCTTGCAGGTCAGAATTAAGGCTCCTTACCCCTGTGCATATTTGAAATCAGAAACAAAATCACATCAACCCGTTCAACAATTAAAATTGTCTCAGAACCAATCACTCCACTAAGGTATGTGGTGACCTGTTTTCCAAATTAAGTCACAGCCTTAACTCACTCTGGGATTCTTTCCTGGAGCACTGTAAAAACACTCTCGAATTCAAGAAGTAACACCCACCAAGGGAAAACTATGGAGTAACAAATCCGGAGATTGAGGTGCAGCTCCTGAGAGCATCCTTTTCCATTTGGATCTTAAAGAAATGCCCCGTCTTCTCACTCCTAAAACCTACCTGCCTCGAGTCCCTGTCACTCCCTTCCACCACAAATGTCCCAAGTCGGATACCAAAAGCCCTACCTCACCAATAAGCTAATAACTTCCCAGTACCGCTAAGAACCACTACAGGGTGCGTGACGCCAGAGGAAGAAAAGAACTCGCGCTCACTCCGTACCTTTGCGAATAACCGTCTGATCATGCAGAAGTAGGTGCTGGTCGTCGACATTCTGGGGGAGAAATGACAAAGTTTCCTTTCAGTTCGGGGGAGCCTGGGCGGGGTAGGAGAGAGGCAGTGGGGCGAACGGGTCCGGGCAGGGCCGAGGCGCTCACCTGCACCTCCTCCATCTGGTGCGCCATGTCGTGGAGCCCCAGGTTCTCGGCCAGGCCCGCGGCGTCCAGGGCGTGCGAGTGGGGCAGCAACAGGTCCGAGCGGCGGTAGGCGTCCCTGCGGGCGCTCACGGCGCTGCCGTCCAGCCCTGAGAGGTGGGGCAACAGGCCGGCGGGGCGCGCGTGGTGCGAGGGCAGCCCAGCCCCCTCCTGGCTCTGGCGGCCCGGCCAGGCCTGCTGCTGGCTGCCGGTGGGCGCCGGCTGGTGCAGGGGGTTGATGGCGGCAGCGTACGCTTCTCCCAGATGCGAGTAGGGGTCGGCGGCCTGCGAATAAGCCAGCTGCTGGTAGGGGGGCGGAAAGTAGGGTGGTGGCTGGTATTCGGCGACTCCAGCATGGGAGAGGGGCGGCGCGGGGCTGTAGAGATGCTGCCCGGCAGAGGAGAGGTGAGGCAGGCGCGGGTTCCCATTGCTGCTCGCGTCGTGGCGATCCTGGGGCAGAGAAACGGAGACCCGGTTAGTACGAAACCCCGCTACTGCGCACGGCCCGCGGCCACCGCGCTGAGGCTTGGGACCCCCGGGGACCCACCGCACCAGCCCGGACCGACCCCCGCGGGGCCTGCCCTCGGGCCAAAAGGCCCCGGGGAGCAATGTGCCCCGGGGGTTTCGTTGTCTGCCGCGAGTCCGCAGAGGAAGGGGAAACTGGAGAAAGACCTGGCGGAACGTGCCCTCCGGGCCCCTCGGCGAAGGTCTGACGCCCGAGGTATTCTGCGGCTGCAAGTCCGAATCCCAGGCCTTAGGCCGGGAGAAGCTGGGGCAGGGGTCCTGCAGGCAGCGCAGAGCGCGGTCGCTCACGAGCCCGCACATGCTGGCGTCGTCGGCCGAAAGTGGGGAAGCGGTGGGCACGGATAATGCGCGCCGCGCAGGAAGTGCGCCGTTTCCCCGCCCCAGGGACCCTCCCTTCCACGCCCTCAGGACAAAGACCTCCGGGCGAGAGACCCTCCCTAGCGGGGGCAGCCACCCAGCGCCGCCCAAGGGACTCGGGGAGGAGCCCGCCGCAGCCAGGGGTGCGCTCCCTGCTAGCTGTGTCCCGACCAAGTAACGCCGTCCTGCCCAGCCACCGTCAGTCTCCCCACAAATCGGGCAGAGAGAGAACGAAGGACCCCGAAAATTGGGCAACCTTGCCTGCGCACGTTCCCTCGCCCCACGGCTGTCCGACTTAATTCTCAAAGGACGTGTCGCCATGTGTTCCCGGGGTCTCAGGCGTGGCGGGGGACCAGGAGATCTATGACACCGTCGCCCCCTAGCTGAAGTGCCCGGGCCTGCAAACAGGGGCAGCCCCTCTAGGTCCCGCAGGCGCACGGCTCTCCCGCGTCCCCGCCGCCACCGCTCCCCTCTCCCGGGGCCCAGGCTCACGCCTCGCGCCTCCTGCGTCTTCTTCCTCTTCCCGCTCGCCGCCTTCCTCCCTCCCACTCTCCGAAACTCTAGCTCAACCTGTCCGACAGGCTGGAGCACTCCCGAGCGCTTACGGCCCCATCTGGCCTCAGCGCCCCCACCCCCGCCCCCGCTTCTCTGGAAAGCCAAACTCCGGTTGTTTTCTTGTTTCCCCGAGGGGGTAGCGGGGCAGGTGACAAGCCCGCCTCGGAGGAGACTCCGCAAAGGTGTCGCCGGCAGGTCGCCTCGTCTGACCCCTTTGGACGGAGGTTTCGTGCGTAAAAGCCACCTCTAAAAGTTGCAGACCCAGCGCTCTTCCGAGAGAACGGGGAAAAGGGCTGTTTTGCTTCGCAGGAAACCGGCCGGTAAGCTTTGTGGGTGGGATCTGCTATGCTCTTCCCAGGCCCCATTCCCGAGACTGGATATTTAGGTAAAGGCCCGATTCAGGAAGGGGACCCCGAAGGAACGCACTAGGGAATGTCCGGAAAAGTGGACCCTGTCCCATCGAAGGGCGAGCGGTGGGTGCCTGTTCGCTGCTCCTGCGCCCTCGCCCCCGACCTCGGTCCAGCGGCCCGCGCCTCCGGGACTGTTCTCGGGCGGGGCCAGGCTGCGCCCTTGTGCCCGGCTCACCTCGCAGTCCTCTTCATACTTGACATTATCGGTTATTTTCCACAACATGGCGTCCGGCGTCCCCCAAAACAGTCGCCAGTTAAATCCAGGTTCCCCCCACCCCCCGAGCGGTAAATCCAAAATTGGGGTCACGGTGGCCAGGCGTCTGCCGCTGCCCCCGCCGCGCGCGGGCCTAGCCGTCCCGGTCACTGGACGCGCATCGGCGGCTCCGCGATTGTAGATGCTGCCGCCGCGGGTGTAGAGGCCGCGGCCGGGGACCGGGGAAGCCGCGCCCGCAGTGTGTGTCCAGGCGATAGCCGGGGGATCCGGGCGCCTTAATGAGAAGGAAATTATCATAACTCCTCCCCGGGGGCCGGCGCGAAGGCCCCGGCGCCGGGCGGGGCGGCCCCCAGCCAGTCCCAGCCTAGCTCCGCCCCGCATCCTGGCCCGGCGCCGCGCGGAGACCCACGCCTCGGGGGGCTTAGGAGAGGAGTCGAGTGGGCCGCACCTCGCCGACAGCCGCAAACCTCTGAGGCCAGCGTCCCCCATCACGCCATCCGTCAGTCACCCTCACCAGGCACACACCTGAGGTTGGCAGAGCTGGGGACCGGGATCCGAACCCAAGAGGCCCCCCCTCTTTCACCGACAGCGCCTTCCCCCACCCTCCAAAAGACGTCTCAACAGCTGAGGTCCCCCTATCTCCTAAAACTTCCCAAACACCCGCTCCAAGGAGATTTAAGGTTTAAACTGGAATCAGGCCGCTGGAGTCCCAGTCCCTCCAAGGGACGACGCGCTCCCCCGCACGGCGTGGGCACAGTGCGCTCGGGGTCCTCCGAGGGGGCGGGGGTGGGAAGGCCTTCTGGGGAGTCCGCCCCAAGCGCCATCGAGCGGGCGGGCCGCTCCACCGGCCCCTAAGTCTCGGACAACTGCGTTTCGCCGCCATCGCCCGAAGCTCCATCTCTAAGGCTGGGCTGCGGCCGGGAGGCGGGTGGGGGGCACCCGCTTGCCCTCGCCTGGCCCTGCCCTGCCCGGCTCCGCAGCTTCCTCCGACGGGCCAGGCACTCAGAAGCCTCAACTCAACCGAGAAAAGAGGTGTGGGGCTGAATGCAACCCTAACGTCACAGGCAGGGGCGAGGGAAGAGGTGGGGGGAGGAGGAGGGGCCATGGAGGGAGCCCCGCTGGAGAGGTGAGCACCCGGGGCCCGCAGATACAGGCAGAAAATGAAACTTCCTTCCACATAAACGTTGCCTCTCCCCCCAGTATGCATTTGCCCCCCAACCTTGAAAGCAAAGCGCAATACTGAAACATTTTAAAGAAACGAAATCCATGGGCCCGACTATTGTAATTGACCTTTTTTTTTTTTTTTTTTTTTTTTGCTGCAAGGGGAAAGTCGCTAATTCTCGGGAGCTGAATTTAAACATTCTCAGGGAATCAGAAAAGGAATCTTTCGATTTGATTCCGAATCCGATTTTGCAATAATCAATCCCTATCAGTTTAGTGCCCCGGGCCTGGAGTGGACGCTGCTCCCAATTCACAGAATAAATGCGCCCACTGCTTCCCTACTCCCGCTCGGGTTTGTTTGAACTTTAGCATTTCTTTAAACCGAGGTGGGCCTAAAATAAAATACCCAAAATAAAAATAGGCGTCTTCCAAGCGAAGGGTTCTTCCTCGCCCTAGAGAGTAGACAGATTGCAGGTGATATTCCGACCAGTTGTGAGAACAAAACCTGGAGGCGAAACCACTGGGGGCTTTTCGGGCATGTCTGCGGGCTCTGCACTAGGAGGTACAAAGACAGTGCACACATGACCCCTGACACCTAGCTTTCAAGACACCGTGCGGGGAGGACGGGGGGTAAAAGAGAAAACCGCAGAAGCAGCGCTCCTGGTACTCGGGAGTGGGGGCAGGGGGCACCTGCTCAGGGCAGGAATCGGACCCGGTGCGGTAGGCATGCTGGCGCCCTGGGCGTGGTAGATTGGGGTCCCAGGTACTTTCGAGGGAGGCTGCGGAGCCTCTGGGCGCCCCAGACACCCAGACCAGTGACGCAGGAGCTCTCCTCCACGCTGGGCCTTCTAGCCCCGGCTTTGACTCCAAGACCCGGCCGGGGATGCAGCTTGAACAACTTGTCTCGTCCACACCTGCAACTTTACCGCCGGGCATGTTGGGGCCAGGGCTGGGCAACAAGGTACCACCCCCCCCCCGCCCCAGGTCCTGGCTGCCAAGGCCACCCGGAGGGACGGAAATCCCTCGCAGCCCCGGGTCCTCTATGGCGGAGGCAAAGGGAGCCGATGGGCCCCGAGGGTTTGCGCACCTCCGTTTAGGGAGCCCCAAGGGCACAGAGGTTTCGGAACCGCTCGGCAAAGGCCATTCATTCCCAAGCCAGCGCCCTGGACCTGGACGCTGCCCCCCTCCAAGGGACACCCGCTCAAGCTAGAGCGCGACTTCTGCGCCCTGGATGGGCAAGGCGGCTCAAACGAATCCTCAACCTTCCCGGCCAGGCCGACTCTACCCAAACACGCACAGCTTCTGCTTCAGAGACGGAACCCAGGCGCGCGCGCGCCCTGGTCCGGATGCCGGAAATCTCAGCCCTTCCTTGAGCTCAACTTTTCTTCTCTGAGCCGAGAGCAGAGAGCCCATGGCTCCCACACTCAAGACAGACCTCCCCCAAGGCCCCCGCCCCTCGCCGCGCGAAGACGCGTGACTGCGTGGCCGCGCCCTTAAGCAGCCACGGCCTGGGAAGGGTGCCCCCTCCGACCCTCCGCGGCTTCGCAGACGCCAAGTGTAAACAGAACGTGGGGATCCCGGGGAGCAGCCTCGCCGCTCGCCTCGCACAATCAAGGATATGGGGCTGGACGGTTGTCAGCGGCTTCCCTCTGTCGCCCCCTAGGGAGCCTGCACTCAACCCACACGCTTGAAACCCCTGGACCCCGGCCCCCAGTCCGCTGGGATGGCGCTAGAAACCGGAGACCGGAGGCGACAAGGCGTCTGCGAGGACAGCAGCGCTACAACAGTGCGCCACCTCCAAAGATGCGCGGGCAGCTGCCTCTGCAAACAAGGCTACCGGACCCGGGCGGCAGGCTTCCGCCGCCTCCACCCCCATGGCAAGCCGTGGAAGGCGGCGGGGGCGGGTGATAGAGCTGGACTGGAGCAGGCCTGCGACTCCTCTTCCCGCCCTGGGGAGGGGGTGCCCGAGCGGCAGGTGGAGGCCCCGAAGCGCCCTCGCGGGCGCCGTGCACTAAACGAGGTGTCTGTCTCGCCCCGCGGAACAGCTTGGGCTCCGGCTGGGACCGCAGTAAGAGGCGGGGCCCGGCGAAGCAGAGCCGGAAAGCCGGGGCCTACAGCGGTCCGGGAGGGCGCCCATTCACGCGCTAGCCCACGCCCTCCCTCGCAGCACCGGCACCCACTGAACGGCCGGACACTTGGCCTCCGAGAGCATCCGAACTGTCTAAGCCCACTAAGGTGCACGTCCGGGACGCCACATGTATTAAATAATTCACAGTCACTCCAAAATAGCAGCAATAATATAAAAATAGCGGTTGTTTTACTGATGCTCAAAGTGGCGGCTACACACACGCACAGATGCTTCTCGTCTTAGCCCAGGGTCCAGCCTAACTCTTTCTACTGCTCACTTGTAAGCGCTCCGCGCCAGGCCGGGTCCTCAAAGGGGTTTCGCAGCCTTTAGCTCTTCCTTTGCAAGCATCCTCGCAAACCAGCAAAAGCGAAGCGCAGAGCTGGGGGAGCCTGTAAGACCCAAGCTTCGGAGAGGCTCTCATTTGCGGAGCGCTCGCCGAGCGCAGCGGTCGTGGTAGAGTCTCTAACTTGACGACCATCGCCCCACTTCTCAGCAGGCGAATTTTCAGTCGTCTAACTACCTCAAAGCCACCAGCCTGCCTGTTCTTCAAGGCCACCTTCCTAGCGGCTCTCGGGCACCTATTAGAGACAAGCCGGCTCTCGCCTCCCTGCCCCGGGGGACCCCCGCCCTCAGAGTGCCTGTCACCTCTCCACCCACTAACATCCCTGGGCCCATCCGGGTGCAGCCTAACCGCTCCGAGCGCAGGCAGGAGGGCCAAGGCGCGAGCCCAGAGTCCCCGGAGGCCTTCTCGGCTCGGCGTCCTAGAACATCAGGCACCTCCAGGCCAGCTAAGCCCGGAGGCCTTCACCTATTTATCTGGTCGCCGCCAGGCGAGGAGGAGGCCCACTGTGGCCAGGCGCCCAGCGGCGCCGAGCGGACTCGGCTTTCTGCGCCAGAAGTGCGCAGTGTCCAGGGGCCACCGTGCATCCCGCACCGGCGCCCATCCCACCCAGGGGGCACACCACACCTCCGGCAGCCAGGCCTCCAGCACCCCTCTCTTTCCCTGCCGGTCCTTGGATCCGTCCTCCACCCAACACCTCTCTTCTCACCTTTAGGAACTGGAAATTCATGTTGCCAGCTCTTCAACCCTCTCTGAGTTGAGGTTTTCAAGAACGGGAGCAACGCAGGAACAGGTCCCCAAGGGCCGCGTCGTGTGCTGTAAAGTGCTCCGAGCGTTTATTTAATTAACGGAAGGGGGATGGGGGGGTTCAATTCACAGCCAAAACGGGCTATCGCGATTGGAAGACACACCTGAAGGTCCTGGTTACGCCTCCCCTGCCCTCCTCCCCTTGGAAACTGTAAACTCGCCAATTGAAAAGGGTCTTCCCGGCCTTTTGACTGATCTTTACATCTGTTTATAACCAGCAGTAGGTAGGGCTCCTTCCATCACAAAACTATTTTAACTGTATTCTACGTCTTGCAGGCAGAGGACATTTTAAATGTGTTCTGTCTCCACAGCCAGATCTATTAACATTTCCGTGAATTCTCCGCCCTCATTTCTGGCTTTGATCTGCCTCCAGGCACCAGGAACCAGGGGCACTGAATTTCTTGGAGGAGAAGGAGATGGGTGGGTTTGGGGTCTTCCTTAAGTGCCAGAGAGACTTGTTTACACCTTGGTTATCACATGCTCTTTGCCTGAAGGAAAGAGGCAAAGGACCTAGGTTACTTAAAACAAGAAAGGAAACACACACACACACACACACACACACAGAGCTGAGAGCCCAGTAAAATGCTGTCTTAAGGAAGACTGTAAACACAAAAATAAATGCCACTTGTTGACTGTACCACAGGGGAACCACTGTGACCACCCAGGTCACCAGGAGGAGAAATTAGCTTTGTACGGAAGCTACCCTTCAGTACCTGAGTCCTTGATAGTTTTCATACAGAACCTGCCCAGGCAACCAAACAGCCTTTCCAGAGAGCTGAGTTGAAAACTTACTCAAGATTACTCTATATATGCTTTAGAAGAAAGAAAAACAGAAATGGCAGGAAAACTGCAGGTTTCAGCCCCACCTACTGGGAAAGTCTCCCAGAGATTCTCTGTCCCCAGTGGTCTGCAAAGGTACAGTTTTTAAAAGGCACCAAGAAATTTCTCTGACAGAACCATCCGGGTAGTGAAATGTACATTTTTACGTTTTCTCAAAAACAAAAAGTGGTGTAAGCACAGCCACAACTTAGTGTAAAGTGGTTTAAACATTCACTCTTAGCCACTGATTTGGGGTGGGGGAGAGGCAGAATACACAACTACAGGGAAAATAGCTTAGTTGAAGGTGTAAGGTGGGATTTTGATCATCAATACGGTTCTATTCTAAGAGCAAAACATGCTATGCCTTTTGGTCCCACTATAGGAATAGTGAAAAGGACACAGGCCACATTTTGAGGTGTAGCTACACCCAGGCAATAAGATGGGACTGGGGGCGGGGAGGGTATGGAGAGAAAGGTGATTTCTTTTACTTCATTATGGATGGGGTTTTGTTTTCATTTGTGGTGGGGAGAGGTTACAATTGACATGTCTTATGTTAATTATTTTTTTAAATGAACACACTAATCACTGTTAACATCCTGGCTTTATTTCAAAATTTAATCCAGAAAGGAAGATTTTGTTATTGTTGTTGTTGTTATGTTTCTGGTCTTCTTTTGTTGTTGCTGCTCTGATTGCATCTTACTTTTATAATTTTTTTAAAAAGGCAATGACCGGGCTTCCCTGGTGACACAGTGGTTGAGAGTCTGCCTGCCAATGCAAGGGATACGGGTTCGTGCCCCGGTCCAGGAAGATCCCACATGCCATGGAGCGGCTGGGCCCGTGAGCCATGGCCGCTGGGCCTGCGCGTCCGGGGCCTGTGCTCCGCAGTGGGAGAGGCCACAACAGTGAGAGGCCCGCGTACCGCAAAATAAAAAAAAAATGCAATGACCATTGTTAATGCCTAAATGTATTTATTTGACCTCAGAAACTGAAACATCTTGTACTGCCACAATACATAATTATGAAATATTGGCACCTGGACAAGGTGTCAAACTCCCCAGGGTCTCTTTAGACAACTGCCGCTACTGGGGTCTGCAAGGAGGCTGGAGCAAGAGCCCGAAGGGGGAGAGCTCCCAGCCCCCAGGCAACCACCTGTGTCCTTTCTCCTCTGCCCACTCTTTTATTTATTTATTTTTAATATTTATTTATTTATTTATTTTGGCTGCGCCGGGCCTTAGTTGCTGCACGTGGGATCTTCCTTGCCGCGTGCCGGATCTTTAGTTGCGGCATGAGGATCTTTAGTTGCGGCATGTGAAATCTAGTTCCCTGACCAGGGATCGAACCTGGGCCCCCTGCATTGGGAGTGCGGAGTCTTAGCCACTGGACCCCCAAGGAAGTCCCTGCCCACTCTTTTAAATTCTACAAGCCAGGCTTCAGTAGCTCCAGTTTACTGCTAGCATCTGTCTCACATGGCACACAAACGTTTTCTTCCCTGAACATGGTGCCAAGCTCCTGAGTTCTGCATGTAAGAACTCATTTCAGTGGGGCTGTCAGTCCAAAAACAACAACATTAAAAAAACCAAAATGGCACCATGGCAACCCAAGGATCCAGAGAGAAAACCTAGCCAGCAAAAATCAACACCAAATTAAAACCAGAACCTAAAAGAAAGAAAAGATATTATTCTTTATAGCCACTCTTAATATAAAATAAATATCAGTTCCCAAACCCTTTTTAAATACCAGGAACACCAACCAAAAAATCTTAAAGACTAATACATAGTTTCAGGTGTTCATATATGAGACTCTGAAACTGTGTATAATGAATCAAATGCACATGTTCCAAAACTGTAACTGCATAGTTTAAGGGATTCCTCTATCCCTCTTTGTGGTTCAGGTCACCCAAACTCTTTCTGTATTGAAAGGATACTCTTTAATCTTACCACAAATTGGCCTTTTAAAGAAGCAGTTTACCCTGCTCAAAACCACTCATTTAGACTTTTTAAAAAAAATTTTATTGGACTATAGTTGATTTACAGGGTTGTGTTAGTTTCAGGTGTACAACAAAGTGAATCAGTTATACATATACATATATCCACTCTTTTTTAGATTTCCTTCCCATTCAGGTCACCGCAGATGACTGAGTAGAGTTCCCTGTGCTATACAGTAGGTCTTTTTTAGTTACCTATTTTATATATAGTAGTGTGTTTATGTCAATCCCAATCTCCCAGTTTATCCCTCCACACCCCCCCATACCCCCCCCCCCGGTAACCACAGTTTGTTTTCTATGCTTTTTTAAATATAAATTTATTTATTTTTATTTTATCTATTTATTTTTGTTTTTTTTTAATAAATATATTTTTTAAATAAAATATAAAAAAAAATAACAGCGTGTTCTTTTAGCAGCAATTGGTGTGCCTACATCCTTCATAGCCAGTGGGCCGGGCCCACTAATGACATTTATCCAGCCCCCAAACTTGCACTGTCCTTTCACAATTAATGGAGGAAACAGGGCCATAGTCTCTTTCTTTCCCTTTAAACAAACCTCTTGTTGGCTCCGGTGGAGGATCTGGGGAGTCTGGGCCTATCTATTTATTTTTGGCTGTGTTGGGTCTTCATTGCTGCACACGGGCTTTCTCTAATTGCTGCGAGCTGGGGCTACTCTTCGTTGTGGTGCGCGGGCTTCTCATTGCAGGGGCTTCTCTTGTTGTGGAGCACGGGCTCTAGGCGCGCAGGCTTCAGTAGTTGTGGCTCACGGGCTCTAGAGCTCAGCCTCAGTAGTTGTGGCGCACGGGCTTAGTTGCTCCACGGCATGTGGGATCTTCCCGGACCAGGGATTGAACCCGTGTGCCCTGCATTGGCAGGCAAACTCTTAACCACTGCACCACCAGGGAAGTCCCTCTATGTTTTGTTTTAAAGAAACAGTTTTTCATTCTTGTATACAAGGTTATACAAATTCTATCATTTATATGGATTTGGGGGTTAGGGGAAGAGGAGGCAAGGAAGTTTAAGTCAAACGTGATTATTTTAAAAAAGAATTTGATTGTTTCTTCCTATGTCTCCTCCCCCACCCAAAGGATTAGATTATAAATCCATATTTCAATTATATTCAGGAAAATTCTGAGGCCCCCAAAGAGGTGATTACCTGAAACCAAGACTTCCTCAGCCCCATCCTATCCAAACAAGCAAGTCACCCGTTTCTCCTTTCGGACCCACACCCTTAGGACAGGTCTGAATCTACAAGTTCCCCTCACCTGGACCACCAGCCTGCCCTTATGACTCCTGATGACTCCAAAAAGAAGGAGAAGTCAGTTACCTCCAAGGTCAGTAACAAGAGGGAAAGGCCCAGGGCTGGAATTACAGTGAGGAAGCAAAATTTAAGAGGACACCCCAAAACGCAGTAATCAAGACAATATATTAATGCACTAGTTTTTAAAAATAAAAATGAACACACACAAAAACTCCCTGATGAACAAAATATCAAAATTTTAAATGAAGACAGGCTGTGGTTGTTTTATGACCCTGTGTTACTGTGCAATGGAGAGTTATGTTCCATCAGCCCGCAGTCCCAAGCCCCTACCAGGTGGGCTGACGCAAGTTGACAGTGGTGAGTGAACAGACTGAGCAAGGAGGGGCTTGGGATAGAGCTGTGGTTTTTGATTGCAGAGCTTTTATTAACTTTTTCCGATTGGGAGGCTATTTGATGCATATCCAGGGGTTCACGATGTCCTTGGACCCAGGCTGCAGCGCTGCCTTACCTTGTCTGGCGGGGCACTAGGGGAGGTCAGTGCCCCACGGTACCGAATGCTAGAAAACAGGGGGTCCGAATGCCTTACATTTCCTATCGCATCTAGGACAGGTGGAAGGCTGATGGTGTCTGCATTTCCCGGAATGTGCCACACCCTCACCGCTTACTCCCTGATGAAGACTACAGGCTTGGGCGCCGCTGTGTCTGCTCCAGATCCTGACTCTGCTTCAACTCTTAGTGCCTCAGTGTTTGCATCTGCAAAATGGAGATAATACTGCCTACCTCGTAGGGGTGAGGATGAAATGAGATCATGTACGCAGAGGGTTTAAAGGGATGCCTGGGCAACGTAAGTGTTGCAACGTCATCACTGCTGCGTTCTCTTTACCCTCGGAGCACAGGCTGTTCTCTGTCCGTGGCTGAACCTGCTTCTCAGGCTGACCGCCGACCCACACCCCCGCTCCCGCCGGCTCAGCCGCCTCCCTGAACCCTTCATTCGCCCAGCTTCACCTCCTAAGTGCGCCTGACACATCGGTAGCCCTCGGGCTAATCAGCAAGTGAGAGGCCCTTGGAGACATTCATTCCTTCATTCCTCCAACTGTTAGTTAATGAGCAGCTCTGCCAGGCAGTCACCAGGTTAGGAACCCCCCCCCCGTAACCCCTATTCTAGAAGGAGGGGCCACGCATCCCTCCAACCATGTTGTGAGGGCCTCCTACGTGCCAAACTCTATTGTGGGTTCTGGGGATACAGAACGTTCACAAAACTGACAAAATCCCCAAACCAATGAAGCTTATACTGGCTGGGGCAATAGTATTAAGTAAACTATTACAAAGGGAGGGAGGGAGGGAGGGAGGAGGGAAGGAAGGAGGAAAGGGAGGGAGGGAGGAAGGGAGGAGGGAAGGAGGGAGGGAGGGAAGGAGGAAGGAGGGAAGGAGGGAGGGAGGGAGGAAGGAAGGAGGGAGGGAGGGAGAGAGGAAGGGAGGGAGGGAGGGAGGAAGGAGGGAAGGAGGAAGGGAGGGAGGGAGGGAGAGAGGAGGGAGGGAGGGAGGAGGGAGGGAGGGAGGGAGGAAGCAGGGAGGAAGGGAGGAAGGGAGGGAAGGAGGGAAGGAGGAAGGAGGGAAGGAGGGAGGGAGGAAGGAAGTGAGGAAGGGAGGGAGGGAGGAAATGCTAAGAGGAGAAATGCTAGAACAGAGGCCAGGCTGCCTAACAGGCCAGGGGAAGCTGACTAGCCTGTGGCTCGGGCAGGCGGTGCTGAAGAGCCGACTTTGGCCCAGAGGAGAATGGAAGGAGGCCCTCTGGACACGTTGCTCCTATTAGCTCTGGGGTATTCCGCCCAGAGTAGATGTCTAGAGAAGAAATGCTGCTCCCCTCTTGGATAATCTCACCAGGTGGCCGGCTTCTTCATTCACTGGGCAGGCAGCTTGCCAGGGCCTCTCCTGTGTCAGGGGACAGTGGCAAAGGGCCAAGTCCCTGCCCTCGAGAAGCTCAGGGTCTCCGGAGACAGACAGTAAGTACCACGGACATATATAGCATCAGATGGCACTGGAGGCAAGGGCAGGGGCTGGGAACGGTGGGGAGATGGGGTGTTTCAAAGAGGCGATCATGTAAAGGAAATGATCTCTGAGCAGGGACTTGAATGATGGGGTTGTTTCCAATTCAAGCACAAAAGAAATAAACTAGAAACTCCCCAGTTTTCCCATTCCCAGAGATAAACACCATTAAAACACAGAAGTATAATTCTACACATTTTCCATCCATAATCTATACTACCTGTGATATAGAAGATATGTGTTACATTAGACCTACATTCTAAACATAATTTTTTTTTTGCTTTATAACAAATTAAATCAGTTATACATATACATATGTTCCCATATCCCCTCCCTTTTGCGTCTCCCTCCCACCCTCCCTATCCCACCCCTCCAGGCGGTCACAAAGCACCGAGCTGATCTCCCTGTGCTATGCGGCTGCTTCCCACTAGCTATCTACCTTACGTTTGGTAGTGTATATATGTCCATGCCGCTCTTTCACTTTGTCACAGCTTACCCTTCCCCCTCCCCATATCCTCAAGTCCATTCTCTATAAACATAAATTTTTAATAACAATAGCAAGAGTAGTTTATCTTCTGCAATTTGCTTTTTGCACTTAGCTGTAAGTGGGGACATCTTTGCATGCTGATATGTGTAGATTCACTTCTTTGGTTTTTTTTTTGCTTTCCTCCTTGGTTTTTCTTTTTCCTTCCTTCCCTTTTTTCTTTTTTCTCTTTTGCTGGTTTTAAGTTTAATGTTTATGATAGCTGTCACATTAGAATTTTTTGCTTTTACTTGCCTTTTTCCTATGCATCCTAGCTGACCTGCTTTGACACTTACCACGTGTGGCTTACTGTTCCAGGGCCTTTGCATGTATTATCTCATTTAATCTTGCAGGAACCCCATGAAGGGGGAACTATTACTATTTCCATTCTGCATGTGCAGGAACCCAGGAACACAGTGCTTTAGTAACTTGCCCTTCAGAGCCAGGGAGGTGGCAGAAATGGATAAATACGACACTAGGTGCTAACCTGTCTGCTAAAGACTAAACTCACACCCTAACAAGTTGAGTCAAGTTGTCTTTTAAAATAGCCTGTGGGACAAACAAAACACGGCCGCAGGCTCTTTACGGCCTCGGGCTTGCCAGTGTGAGTCTACGAGAGACTTTGAGAGCCTGCAGAAATGCAGACATACCTTTTCCAGGTGTAATGCCTAGAAGTGGGATTTGGGCACCAGAGCCTAGGAGAGCAGCACGATCTACATCAGCAGTGTAGAAAACGTGTCCATTTCCTCCCAATTACGAAGTGGAAAGAGGTGGTTTTACCGATCCTTAATTTTTGGCGATTGGCTAGCTCAAAAGAAAAATGGTACATTTGATTTGCATATTTTCAAATATTTGTTGGTCATATGTGACTTCTGCAAACCATGTGTGCTACTTGCCCATTTTTCTATCAAGGTATCTTTTCTTCAATATTTTTTCAGTCCTCGCTTTGGCAGCACTTATACTAAAACTGGAACAATATTTTTCAATGATTTTCATACATTCTTGTTAATGTTTCTATATTTAATGCAGCTGGTATGGGGGGGTAAGTGGGAAGGGAGATGTATTCACGGTCTAAGGTAGACAGACCTAATTTTTATTTTTCCCAAATGGAGAGATGATAGCCGATGGCCCTAACAGTGCATATGGGCAGACTGAAATGCCCCTTTAATCGTACAAGTTGACCTCTGTCCATGTGTATTTTTCTGCCCTCCCATCTGTCTTCTTTAATAGTTTGTTCCTATGCCAGTGCTAAGCTGTGGGATTTTTGGGGGTTTTTTTGTTTTTTTAATTTTTGGCTGCACTGGGTCTTCATTGCTGCGTGCAGGCTTTCTCTAGTTGCGGCGAGCGGGGTCTACTCTTTGTTGCGGTGCACAGGCTTCTCTTGTTGCAGAGCACGGGCTCTAGGCATGCGGGCTTCAGTAGTTGTGGCACACGGGCTCAGTAGTTGTGGCTCGCGGGCTAGTTGCTCCGTGGCATGTGGGATCTTCCCAGACCAGGGCTCGAACCCGTGTCCCCTGCATTGGCAGGAGGATTCTTAACCACTGCGCCACCAGGGAGGTCCCTGTGTTGCTTTTTTTTAAGTATTTTATTTATTTTTGGCCACCTTGTGCGGCATGCAGGATCTTAGTTCCCCGACCAGGGATCGAACCTGTGCCCCCTGCAGTGGAAGCGCAGAGTCTTAACCACTGGGCCACCAGGGAAGTCCCCCAAGCTGTGTTTTGGTGACTGTAGCTTTTGCCCTGTTTCCATATCTGCCTCATCTCCCTGATTCAAGACTTCCAGAAAAGTCTTGGAATCAATGTGTCAGGCTCTTCCCACCCCCGACACTCACTCACACACACACACACACTCACACACACACACACACACACACACACGCATATCTTGCTTCCATTTTGAGTGGAATTACTCAGAATGTATAGCTAGAAAGATCCGGTATCTTTGTACTAATAAGGCTGAGATTAGATGTCTTTTAGGTCTCGAAGAGACAGGAAAAAGCCAGGCCTGGGGCCGAGCTCTCGATTAAAGCTACGGCTCTCTACAAGGTGATTTCTCCCCCAGGGGACATTTAGCCAAGTCTGGAGATATTGCTGGTTGTCACAGCTCAGGGGTGGGCACTCCTGGCATCTCTTGGGTGGAGGCCAGGGATGCTGCTCAACATCCCACAGTGCACAGGGTGCCCCCGCAATCTGGTCCAAAATGTCAACAGCATCGAGGTTGAGAAACCCTGCGTTATTTTGGTTTGTTCGTCAAAATCCAGTCGGTGGCTGGAGAATGGCCACCAAGGCATAGCATGTTCAGTGACTCACTGCAGCTCTGGCCTAGGGCTGCTCCCGCTGCTGCAGAAGGCTGCTCAGCAGCTCAGGGCGGGGCCGAGGCAACACCATGGCTCCTGGCCCTGCCCCGGCTGAGGCTGAAGCTGTCTGCACTGGTCCCCGCCTCTTAGGTGCACTCCTAAGGGTGGGAATCACGTGGCAATTTGCTAGGTGGGGAGCAAAATGACATTCAGACTCTTGTTCAAAAGTTAAGAATTCCAGGACGGTCACAGCAGAGCATTAACCCAAGCACAAGGCCCTTCAAGATCGCGACACTTGTAAGTGCACAGGTCACACGCCCAGGAAGCCGGTCTGGCCAGACAGGAGCTCCAGGTGGAAGGCTGGGCGATCAGAGGGTACACGTCACCCTACTTCCAGGGACCACAGTCCTGCGATGCTGGTTGTCCGGTGTCTGAAAACAGTTGTTTCCTATTATCTTATTCACTTTTCCAGTTGTTTACAGCAGGAAGGCAAGGCCAGTATTCGATGCTTCATCATGGCTGGAAGAGGAAATTACCTTTTCAAGTCTTCTCGTGTATATATTTCATATACCTGTGCCAGCTACTATATCAGGCAATGTCTTTTTTTTTTTTTTTTTGGCGGTACGCGGGCTTCTCACTGTTGTGGCCTCTCCCGTTGCGGAGCACAGGCTCTGGACGCGCAGGCTCAGCGGCCATGGCTCACGGGCCCAGCCGCTCCGCAGCATGTGGGATCTTCCCGGACCGGGGCACGAACCTGCGTCCCCTGCATCGGCAGGTGGACTCTCAACCACTGTGCCACCAGGGAAGCCCAATGTCATTATTTTTAAAATTACCACAGTGATACATGAGTATATTTGTCTTCTAAAACATTCAAAATATTACAGATAAGACTCTAGTCTAATTCGATCACCCTGCCCAAATACAGCTCTCTCACCCCTCCTCCTCTGCCTCTCAAAGATGTAACTAATGATCTCAGCTTGGATTGTAACCTGGGTCTGGACTCTTTCTCAGCATTTACCTGCATGTCTATGAACCCATGTCATGAGGCCTACCCTAGGACCCAGCAATTCTACACCTGTTTGCTGAAGAGAAATGGAGACATAAAAAGAGTTGCATAAGAATGCTCTTAGCAGCTTGAGTCATAATAACCCCAAACTGAAAACAACCCGAATGTCCATTAACGGTAGGATGGATACATTGTGATGTACCTATACAACAGAATTCTACACGCCAACAAAGAAGAAGAAACTACCGCTAACAAAATGCATCTCACTGACATAATGTTAAAGCAAAGGAAGCCAGGCAAAAAAGAGTATGGGGCTGCGGGGCAGGGGAGGGTAAAGTTCAAGAACAGGTATAAGTAATTAACAGTGGTAGAAGTCAGAGTAGTCATTAACTTAGCTATGTGGAGCGCAGAGACCGGAAAGGGCAGGAGGAGACCGTGAGGCGTGATGGAATGTTCTAGGTCTTCATCTGGGTATCAGGTACAAGGGTATATTCACTCTGTGAATGTTCATTGAGCTGTATACTCATGTGGCACTTTACCGTATATACATTATGTCTCAACTTTAAAAAGTGAAAGCCAGGGCCTCCCTGGTGGCGCAAGTGGTTGAGAGTCCGCCTGCCGATGCAGGGGATACGGGTTCGTGCCCCGGTCTGGGAGGATCCCATATGCCGCGGAGCGGCTGGGCCCGTGAGCCATGGCCGCTGAGCCTGCGCGTCCGGAGCGTGCTCCGCAACGGGGGAGGCCACAACAGTGAGAGGCCCGCATACCGCAAAAAAAAAAAAAAAAAAAAAAAAAAAAGTGAAAGCCATAATGTAACTGACCCCTAGGAAGGGAGTAATTAAACCAAGTGTGGAAATCATGAAGAAATGAGTTGGCCCTATGCGACTGATGTTTTACAATAGGTTTAAGTGTGAGTATAGCGATAACTTTTGTAATATGTATTTTGTAATTATATATAAGTATATATATATATATATATATATATATATATATATATATATTTTTTTTTTTTTTTTTTTTTTTTTTTTTGCGGGCCTCTCACTGTTGTGGCCTCTCCCGTTGCGGAGCACAGGCTCTGGATGCGCAGGCTCAGCAGCCATGGCTCACAGGCCCAGCCACTCCGCGGCACGTGGGATCTTCCCAGACCGGGGCACAAACCCGTGTCCCCCGCATCAGCAGGCGGACTCTCAACCACTGCGCCACCAGGGAAGCCCCTGTAATAATATATTTTAAATAACATATTTTGTAAATCCATTTTAAGTTATTTCAGGTCTTTATACTTGCAAATGATGTTTAGATGTATCAGGTAAAAATACATGATTTCTTTATATAAGAGAAATTAGATTTGTAATTAATAGCTAAACATTAGATTTTTTAATACAAATTTATTTATTGTATTTATTTATTTTTCGCTGCATTGGGTCTTCGTTGCTGCATGTGGGCTTTCTCTAGTTGAAGCGAGTGGGGGCTACTCTTTGTTGCAGTGCGTGGGTTTCTCACTGCCGTGGCTTCTCTTGTTGTGGAGCATGGGCTCTAGGGCATACGGGCTTCAGTAGTTGTGGCATGTTGGCTCAGTAGTTGTGGCTCGCAGACTCTAGAGCGCAGGCTCAGTAGTTGTGGTACACGGGCTTAGTTGCTCCAGGGCATGTGAGATCTCCCCGGACCAGGGCTCGAACCCATGTCCCCTGCACTGGCAGGCAGGTTCTTAACCACTGCGTCACCAGGGAAGCCCCTAAACATTAGATATTTAAGAGAAAAAAATAGATGTGTTTGCATGCTTATAAATAAATGGTACTACATATTCCTATATCATTCTGAAACTTGCATTTCCTAATTAATAATGTATCTTCAAGTTCTAACCATATTCTAATACCTCATTTTAAAAACTGCTGCATAGGATTTCATAATCTGAACTCTGGTGCTTTACATATGTTATCCAGTGTCAGGCATATAGGAGGTACTCGATACTTATTTGTTTTATGAATGAAAATGCACCCTTTCTCTAAGACGTAGAATCCTTGAGGGCCTAAGAGTGTGTCTGTTCCATTCCCTGCCTATAGAACTTGCCAGCAGAGAGAAGCCACATCATTAACATTGGTTATAACTATAAAATCTCCTTGACTCTACAGAATGCTTCTGTGCATCAGGTCTTAGTTTCCTCACCTTGAAGAGGGAGTGGATGAGGGTCAGAGAAGCTACATAACTTGCCCAAGGCCACACACCAAATAAAAAGCACGGCTACAGGCTTCGGAGTCTGAAAAGCCTAAGGTGAGCGGAGACGCTGAGCTTCCAGAGGGAGTTACCTAGCCAAGCAGGGGAACAGGCAGGGGAAGTTTGGAGAGGAATACGGGAAGAGATGGAAGGAAACAAAGGGAGGAGGTCAAGGGAGAGGGACAAGAGGGCTGCTGTGCCTACAGGGCCGCTACAGGCTGCTTGGTGACCCCCAGCCCTGTCTGGTCCTACTGCCCTTGGCTGGTGTGTCCTTGTGGCAGTGGAGTCCATAAGACTGTTTCAGAGGGTCATGAGAGCACAACTATTTCATAACAGCATAAGATGTCATTTGCCTCTTTCACTCAGTTCGGTGGAATTTTCCAGAGGCTACGTGATGTGTACTATCACAACAGATTGGAGGCAGAAGCAGGCAGGAGAACCCAGTTGCCTTCTATTACGCCAGGCATTAAAGGGAGCTGTAAAATGTAAAATCAAACAAATCCCAACCACTGTTCTCACTACATTTTTTTTTAATTTTAGAAAATATGGTTACTTTTTTCATAAAATATGTTTTTAGGTTAATATGTAATGGGTGTGTATTATTGTTACTTTCAAATAAATGTTTTAAATGTCTCAGTAATTTCTGATACAGTAACTATTGCTAACCCACATAATCAAAAGCTTTTTGAGAATTCCAGTAATTTTTTTCAATGTAAAGAGGTCCTTAGACCGGAACTTTGAGAATCTCTGCCCTTTGGTGCCCTTGGTATCTCTTCACCAAGCAGGTGCTCATTTACTGCATGATTAAATAGATATATGAAGGGATAAATAAGTGGGTGAGTAAATGGAGTACTATCCCACCATGAAAAAGAATGAAATCTTGCCATATGCAACAACACACAAGGCGTTATGCTAGATGAAATGAGTCAGACAGAGAAAGAAAAATACCATGTGATCTCACTTATATGTGGAATCTTTTTTTTGGGCTGAGTGGTGTGTGGGATCTTAGTTCCCCAGCCAGGGATCGAACCTGCACCCCCTGCATTGGGAGCAAGGAGTCTTAACCACCAGACCGCCAGGGAAGTCCCTCTATGTGGAATCTTAAAAACAAAAACAAAGTCAAAGCACCAAGTTCATACATGTGAAAACAGATTGATGGTTGACAGAGGTGTGGGGGCAGGCAAAATGGGTAAACGGAGTCAAAACTTCCAGTTATAAAAAAAATAAGTCTCAGGGATGTAATGTACAGCATGAGGACTATAGTTATTAATATCGTATTGGGACTTCCCTGGTGGTGCAGTGGTTAAGAATCTGCCTGCCAGCGCAGGGGACACGGGTTCAAGCCTTGATCCAGGAAGCTCCCACATGCCCTGGAGCAACTAAGCCCATGCACCACAACTACTGAGCCTGTGCTCTAGAGCCTGTGAGCCACAACTACTGAGCCCGCGTGCCACAACTACTGAGCCCACGTGCCTAGAGCCCGTGCTCCGCAACAAGAGAAGACACTGCAATGAGAAGCCCCCGCAATGAGAAGCCCGCGCACCACAAAGAAGAGTAGCCCCCGCTCACCGCAACTAGAGAAAGCCCGTGAACAGCAATGAAGACCCAACGCAGCCAATAAATAAATAAATTAATTAATTAAAAAAAATAATAAGATCGTATTGCATATTTGGAAGTTGCTAAGAGAGTAAAGTTCTCATCATAAGAAAAAGAATAATTCTGTAACTATGGTGGCAGATGTTAACTGGACTTATTGTGGTGATCAGTTTGCAATATATACAAATATGAAATCATTATGTTGTACTCTTGAAACTAATGTATGTCAATTACACCTCAATTTTAAAATTGATAAATTAATTTTTAAAAAGAATTACATTTTGGGCTTCCCCAGTGGCTCAGTGGTTGAGAGTCTGCCTGCCGATGCAGGGGACACGGGTTCATGCCCCGGTCCGGGAAGATCCCACATGCCGCGGAGCGGCTGGGCCCGTGAGCCATGGCCGCTGAGTCTGCGCGTCCGGAGCCTGTGCTCCGCAGCGGGAGAGGCCACAGCAGTGAGAGGCCCGACGCAAAAAAAAAAGAATTACATTTTGGGGTACATTAGAGGATAAGACATCTTCTGCTCTAAGCGTCCCCAGAAGAAAGGAGGGAGGCAGGCAAGGACAGCCCTGTCCCTCTTGACAGGTGGAGCTTCTTCCTTTGTGAATGAGACAGTTGTGGGTCCCCATAAGAATGTTCTGCTTAGGTTTCCTTCGTAAGAGCAGTGAGCAGAGTACCTGGCACTGGGGAAGGAAGCGTGGGCTATGAAGACGATAGAAACCTTCTGGATGGTTTGTTATTTTGTATCTACTATGGGTAGGCGGCCAGAGGTTTTCTGAGCAGGTTACCCATCCCCTCCCACCTGCCCCCATGGTCCCACCACTAGATTTGAGTTTCTCTTTCTATCCGACTGAAGGGGAATGGAAGGTTCAGGGACAGTCTCTGGGGAGGCCAAGGGGTCTGCCTCTGCACCTCTGAGAAGGCTGGCAGTGGTGGGAGAAGGGAGTGGGCAGGGGGAATTGGGGTCAGGCTTCCAGTGCCAGGCTGATGGTGGCAGCCATCAGTGTTAAAACCCAATACTGCAGAGCATCCACCACACATCCAGGACCCTACAGCCATTCTGTATCCTTCAGGGAACTTTTAAAATCTTCTAGGAAGGGCGGGTGGTGGGATGAATTGGGAGATTGGGATTGACGTATGTACACTATTGATACTATGTATAAAATAGATGACTAATGAGAACCTACTGTGTAGCACAGGGAACTCTACTCAATGCTCTGTGATGACCTAAATGGGAAGGAAATCCAAAAAAGTGGGGATATATGCTGATTCACTTTGCTGTACAGTAGAAACTTAACACAAACATTGTAAAGCAACTATACTGCAATAAATATTAATTTAAAAAAATGAAGTCACTCACTAAAAGTTAAATCCAGCACATTATTAAATGAATGCATAACAAAGAGCTAATTTACCTTATTATAAAGATCTTTTTATGTAGTATAAAAAGATCTACTACAAATAAATAAGAAGTCAACAACCCCAATAGAAAATTGGGCAAGAAATATAAATAAAACACAGGTATTGAAGTATAGATGACTTTTAAACACATGAGAAGATCTTGTACTTCTCTTCTAATAAGAGAAATACAAATGAAAATTATACTGAGATATCATTTTTCACCCGTCCGTCCATCCTCCTCTCTGTAAATGCAAAGAAAAATGTATCTAATAATATTTTCCTAATATTAGCGGTAATAATTTTTAGATAGTAGGATTTGGGGAGCTTTTAAAACATTTATTGTTGTATTTGCTATAGTGTCTATGTTCCTTATAATGAGCATGTATAAGGTTTTAAGTAGTTTTCATTAAAAAATAAAACTGGACGTAAATATGCAAAATCAATCAATCAAATCAAATCTCCATTGGCCTGACACCCCAAAAGTTTTCCCCATGGATGGGGTTTGGGTGGGGGTGGGGCGGGATACAGTGTTAATTTCTAAGCACTGGGAATTGACAGAGCCCTGACGGTGATGGAGCCCAGGGAGTCTGGGTGCTAAATTCCACCAAGGTCTTAAAACAGACACCAGTGGAGGGAGGGAGAGAGGGCAGGGCTGCACCCATGAGAGCAGAAACCTCTGGGTGCTATGGGCCACGCGTTCACAACCTCTTGGGGTTTGGAGAGAGAGAAGCGAAAAGCAGTATCTGCAAAGCCCGTGGGGAGTGTCTGAAGTGGTAGCCTTGACCTTAAAAGGTCGCTCGGTGGTGTGTTCAGTGTCCTTGTGTTTCTGGGGCATCGGCACCTGCGAAGGCCTGACTCACTGGTCTCCTCCTGGACCGGGGTTGAGTCTGATGTGTCACCTTCACAAACCGGCCTCTCCCCTGTCACCTGGCTCCGCGATGTCCCTCCACCCTGCGATTCCCTATCTCTGTCGGGAGTTGTCTCTTTTCCATCTTTCATTCCACACATATTTATGGAGCGCCTGCCTACAGTGTTCCAGGCCCTGTGCTGGGAAGCTCACGGGCAACAAAAGAGGCTCCAACCCCCCGTCTTCGGGGCCTCGCATCGCTGGTGGGAGACAAAATCTTGGCAAACGACTACACAGCTAACCCAGCCTTCACAGAGGTGGCAACACCACGGAGAGACAGGGGTGCTGCGGGTATAAGGCAGCCTGGCCTGTGCTGGGGGTGAAGCAGGTTCCCAGAGGAGGCGATGCTGAAATCAAGAGGGGCCAGAAGGTCAGAGAGCAGATCTTTAGAGGAAGCAGGGGCAAGGGGAGTGAAGGCAAGGCAAGGCAGCACAAGTCGGGAGCTCAGGTGGGGTTAGGAGCTCCATCCTTCTGTCTTCACAGACATTCCTCCTGTTATCTCCAGAGCTCCACTGAGCGTTGTCCTCCCAGCGGGTGTTTTGTAAATAAGGTGCTCTTCTGAGGCTGCCCGGGTGGTGGATGAGGGGGGTCCCACATCCCTGCAGCAGATGTTCTATGAGTACCTCCGGGTACCAGGTCAGGCTGGGGGATGGTGGGGCAGGAAAGCAGCAACGTCCTGCTCCCCAGAGCTTACCAGGGGGACCACCACGAACCTCATAACTGGGTCAGGTATTAGAAGCAAAGGCAGGGGTAGGAAGTGAAGGGGTGTGGTGTCTTAGAGGGGTGGGACCTGCACCTGTGGAGGTGACTCCACGGCACACAGGAGGGACCCCAGGCCCACAGAGGTTCAAGACTTGCCCTTCCAGGCCGGGCAGGTCCTGTGTGCTCAAGTGTGAGACTTTTGACACCAGGTGCCAAACCACTTACCTGATGGAGTCACCTTTTCAAAGAGCCCATGGCCCAAACAAAAGCCACCCACAGGCTGTATAAAGCCTGGCTGCCATGAGGAACTGGGAGACTCTTCTGTGCTGTAGAATGTAATGGAGCAACTGCCCATAGGATCTGTGGGGTTTGCAGAATCATACAGGTACATTCTGTAGGGGAAACGCAAGAAGAGTTTGTAACTAATGCTACATTTAGTTTCTAAAATGCTGCAACCGATTACACACCCCCATCGTGTCCTCACAAGGTCACGTTTGTACATTAGAATGAGAATGAACGCCCTAGCTTCTCCCAAGTAACCATGATTAAGAAGTTTGGGAAGTGTCCTTTGAATCCTTTTTCTATTTGTTTAAGCCCATATTCTGCACACAACTTACAAAGAAGATCTTATTCTTTGCTACTTGACATGAATTTTCCATGTAGCAATATTCTTGGCTATTATTCTGCATGATTACCTGGAGCTCTGTTTCATTTCTTTCTTTTTTTTTTTTTTTTTTCTGTGGTACGCGGGCCTCTCTCTGTTGTGGCCTCTCCCGTTGTGGAGCACAGGCTCCGGACGCGCAGGCTCAGTGGCCATGGCTCACGGGCCCAGCCGCTCCGTGTATGTGGGATCCTCCCGGACCAGGGCACGAACCCGTGTCCCCTGCATCGGCAGGCGGACCCTCCACCACTGCACCCCCAGGGAAGCCCTCTGTCTCATTTTTTAGCTTCTGCACAATCTGAGGGTCAAGACGGTGGTGACCAACTTTTCCCATAATGACTGACCACTTGTATTCCATGCTATTTGCTCCCATTTCCATCACACTATCTTTTTACCTGTCTTGTTTCAAGAATTCTCCCTGAATTTGTGTTTTAGGTTTGGGTTTTGAACCCATATGGAATTGGTGGTGTGTATATTTGTGTGTGTTTGAGGTTGAAGGAGGAAGACTCATGCTACAGTTTGCAAATGGACAAACATGTCCATTAGCAGACGTCCCTGGCGGTCCAGTGGTTAAGATTCCCAGCTTCCAATGCAAGGGGCGCGGGTTCGAGCCCTGGTCAGGGAACTAAGATCCCACAAGTCGCACGGCATGGCCAAAAAAATATAAAAAACAATCAAACAAAAACATATCCATTAGCATTTGTTTTTAAATCCCTTCCATTTGAAGTGCTGCCTTTGTCATTTCCTAGATTCCCTTCCAGGCGTGGGTGCGGCTGTCGCTGTCCTGCGTGTTAGTTAAACACTCTGTTCCTAACCCGGTTCCAAGATGAGTGCGAAAGCTCTTAGCCTCGTTTCTACACCAGCCTTTGCCTCCCTGCCTTCATCCTCCATCAGCGCTTCAGAATCTATCAGGATTTGCTTTGCTCCAGCCCTCAACCCTACGCTCTTCCCTCCTCCCCCCAAAACTCTTGCTTGAATTTTAGAATTACTCTGAATGTACAGACACATCTTGAGACACCTGAGATCTTTATACTGATGAGGCTGAGATTAGGTCCCTTTTATGTCTAGGAGGGACAATAAAACACCAGCCTCTTGATGCAGAGCCCTCGGGTGAAAAAAATAAAAATCCAGACGGGTGACCTGGAGGATGGCCACAAGGGCATAGAGTCCTCAATGACTCACCTGCACTCTGGCCTCGGGCTTCCTGGATTTCTTCCGAAGGACACAGCCTGGGGTGGAGGCATGCACCCACCGCAGGGTCCAGTGCAAGTCATTTTCTGTAGCTGCTGTTTGTATCAGCCTCCTTCCTCATAGGAATTAAATAGTGTTAAATAGTGTTAAAATAGTGTTAAATAGTGTTCATTGTACAGATAAGAAAACTGAGGCCAAGAGAGGTCAAGGGTCATAGAGCTAACAAGTAATAGAAGGAAGATTTGTTCTCTTTTCTTCTCTTATCAAATCTGAGGGGTCGGGCTTCCCTGGTGGCACAGTGGTTGAGAGTCCGCCTGCCGATGCAGGGGACACGGGTTTGTGCTCCGGTCCGGGAAGATCCCACATGCCATGGAGTGGCTGGGCCCGTGAGCCATGGCCGCTGAGCCTGTGCATCCAGAGCCTGTGCTCCGCAACGGGAGAGGCCACAGCAGTGAGAGGCCCACGTACCACAAAAAAAAAAAAGAATAGCTGACTTATTGATCACTAGTAAGTGCTTTCCTTTATTGTTCACAAACTTTTAGTAGACTTTCATTCAGCAAATATTTATCCTACACCTCACATCCTAGCCAAAGAGAAAAGCAATGAACACATAAATAGGAAAGATCCAGGTCCAACATCTGGAGGTGAGGGCCACTGGGCAAAGTGAAGCAGAAGGAGCAAGGCGGGCGGGGAGCTGGGCTGGTGGGACGAGGCCTTAGGAGCCGGTGCAATTTAAACAGGGCGTCATAATGGAAAAGAACATAAAAAAGAATGTACATATATGTGTAACTGAGTCACTTTGCTGTACAGCAGAAATTAACACAACATTGTAAATCAACTGTACTTCAATAAAAATAAAATAAACAAACAGGATGTCCGAAGAGACCTCATCCAGCTGATATAGGAGCAATCACAACTTGCAATTATTTTATTTAATTATAAACTTGCTGTCTGCCTCTTCCACTAGAGTGAGAGCTTCAGAACAGTGGGGACCTCTCTGTCCCCAAGAACCTGGTTGATGCCTGTGG
Organism: Mesoplodon densirostris; assembly: GCF_025265405.1. NCBI lineage: Eukaryota > Metazoa > Chordata > Mammalia > Artiodactyla > Ziphiidae > Mesoplodon > Mesoplodon densirostris. The sequence goes on from NC_082676.1 coordinate 6,598,241, forward strand.
CATGTCGGGCTCTTACTGTGGGTATTAAGACTTGAAGGAGACATCTCTTCTAGCCAAGCAAGATCCAGATCTCAGGGAAAAAGTGGATTAATCCAGAGTGGACTGGCCACTACCTGCTATGCAGTATAGATAGAGACTTTAATCACCCACGGTTTTCCTTAAACTGGTGGTTTGGTTTATCAATACATGGGTCTGGGTTTGGGATTTTTCCATTTCTAACAAGATCCTGGGGATGTGGTGGCCCTCATTCAGGGATCTCACTTACTATTTTTGTTTAAATGCCTTATGGCGTTGGGCAATTTCTCAAAACTGTTGGGCAATTTCTCAAAACTGTTCAGGTCTTCCTCTGGCCAGACTGAAAAGCACAACATTGAAGAGGGACTGGTTATTAGGTGGCAAGAAATTACTATTAACTTCTATGGGGAGTAATGACCATGCTGGGGTCACGTGGTTAGAGTAACAACGAACAAGCAGAAAGTCTTTGTGTGTTAGAGACGCACACTGAAGTATTTCTGGGTGAAATGATACAAAGTCTGGGTTCGTTTTAAAATATTGATGTTGGGGGGGGGGCTTCCCTGGTGGCGCAGTGGTTGAGAAGTCCGCCTGCCCATGCAGGGGACACGGGTTCGTGCCCCGGTCTGGGAGGATCCCACATGCCGCGGAGCGGCTGGGCCCGTGAGCCATGGCCGCTGAGCCTGCACGTCCGGAGCCTGTGCCCCGCAACGGGAGAGGCCACAGCAGTGAGAGGTCTTTTTTTTTACCACAAAAAAAAAAAAAAGGAAATAAGATGTGAGCTCCATTTTCAAAAGAGAAAGCAGTTTAGCTAGGGTTGAAACAGGGTCCAGCACACAATAGCTGCTATATGATTCTAATTAACATCATTATTATTTAAAAGACGGAGGTTGACAGCTGTCTCTCCGTAACATGCACAGGAGATCACATTCAGAAAGAAGTGTTCCATTTACGGCTTCTTTCCTTCTTTTCTTTTTTTTTCCTTTTTGTGGGAGGTGTGGTTTAATTCCTTTCTCCTCCTGGGGCCACACCCAAGGCATAACCATTCAACTTCACGGCTATTAACATTTTCTCTGAACACAAATATTTACTCACAAAAGGAACGATTACAGATCTAAAGAACTGCTGTTTGTGGTAGCCACCTGGGAGGGTAGGTGACTGGGTGGGACAGGGATTTGCATTATTCCCACTTTATAACTTTCTGTTGGGTTTTTTTGGTTGTTTGTTTCAATGTATTTTTTTAAATTACCCACTAATGCATGAGTATATTTTGGTTATAAAACATTCATGAAATATGTATAACTGTACACTACAGAACATATAAACGTCCGTCTCCCTGGCTTTCTCCTAGAAGTAAACCTTCTTCCTGAGTTTAACCCCCAGATGACTGATAAATTCTTGGAATCCTTTTTCTATATACTGAAGTATATATCTCTGCAAACAGCTTTTATAAAGATCTTATGCTTTGCTATTTATTTATTTATTTATTTATTTTTTTGCTGCGTTGCGTCTTCATTGCTGCACGTGGGCTTTCTCTAGTTGCGGCGAGCAGGGGCTACTCTTTGTTGCAGTGCGCGGGCTTCTCATTGCGGTGGTTTCTCTTGCTGCGGAGCACGGGCTCTAGGCGTGCGGGCTTCAGTAGTTGCGGCACGTGGGCTTCAGTAGTTGTGGCTTGTGGGCTCTAGAGCGCAGGCTCAGTATTTGTGGTGCACGGGCTTAGTTGCTCCGCGGCATGTGGGATCTTCCCGGACCAGGGCTCGAACCCGTGTCCCCTGCATTGGCAGGTGGATTCTTAACCACTGTGCCGCCAGGGAAGCCCTATTTGCTATTTTACACAAATTTACCACCCAGCAATATTCTTAGCCATACTTCTGCATTATTATCTATTAATATGTTTCATTTTGTAAAATACCTGCAGAATAGTCCACTTTGTGGAATTCAAATTATTCAATACATACAACCAATACTTTTTCTCCTGGGGTAGAGGACGTCTGGAGGATGACTGAGACCGGAAGAGTTTGTTATTCTAGTAACAGAAAATATTGTAGAGGAATCTAGAACTTTCATCTTATCAGAGGGCAGTGAATCTGGGAGGCACCCCCTCCCCATAAGTGCGGTGATTAAGGGAAGGCCTGTGAGCCTGGATGCCCAGCATGAGAACCAAACAGCCTTGGCACACGAACTACGTCGGAGAGAGCCCGGTGGGTGACCATGATTTCTCTCCACTTCTTGGGTCCAGCTGACTGTGAAAGGTGGCTTGTGACCAAAGTTTAGATAAAAGCAACCAAAATGATGCAGGCTCTGTTACTCACAGGCTCAGTATCACTCAGAGAAATAGCACTGTTGCGCCTGCGCAGATGAGTGGTAGAAACAGGCTTGTCTGTTATAAAATGCGCCCCGTGCTGCTGGCATTCTGAGCAGCCTGAGAACATCTGTACCAGCCACTTGGAGACCGTGCCTGTCTGTAGACAAATGCCCTCTAGCCCGTAATTACTAGCATGTCTTAAGCCTTTCCTAGGCTCCAGGCAGTAGGCTAAGCATTACTCTGTCAATCAACAAATATCCACTGACCACCTACTACGCATCTCCGGCATCTCCCAGGATTACAGGTATTGGGCATAGAGCAGTGAACCCAACAGACCTGTGTCTGCCCCCATGGGCTTCTGGCCTCAATCCAATATACAGAATTACAAAGTGTGAAAGCGCGATGGAGGAGAGATGGTCCAGGCAAAAGGAATAGTACGTGCCCTACTATGCAGCTCTAACCTGAAAATGTTCACCTACCAACTGGCAACATGAATTTGGACAAGACAGTTAATGGCTTAGGACTTCATTTTCATCATCAATTAAAGAAATAACAGTCACAGCTGATCCTGTTGCTAGCCCCAAAGGTGCACCATTTCCAGCTAATCAATGAGGACCCCCGAGAATCTTAGCAAATGCGTGGAACTCCCACCCCTGCCTGCTGATAAGGGGCTGGGCATGGCTGCCTTTGAATTGCTGGCACCCCTTCTGGGCTCGCGTCCCTAATCTTGCCATGAACCCTAACCCAGACCTTTATCGCTGGGAGGTGGGATTGGGGATGGTGGGAAACTACCTTCTTCGTGTGTTGTGCTGACATTGTTTACCATGACCATGTGCTCTATTAACAAAAATGCCAATTTAATTTTTTATTAAATGATCCGGTATTGGTACAAGGACAATCAGAAAAGTTCATGGAACTGAATAAGTCACTGAATACCCTACCCACATATATATGGGGCTTTGGTAAATGGTAAAAGGTATCATTTCACACCAGTGGAGAAAGAACCTATTATTCAATAAATGACATTAATGAGAAGGATTTGGGGGAAAAACTTAACTCCTTATTCCAAAAAAGAGTACACTTACAGCAAAGAGTTAAATGTATAAAGCGTTAAAGATGTAAGAAAAAGTTTAGTCATGGATGTGACTTAAAACACCAAGACATAAAGAAAAACCATTGATGAAATTTACTACCTAAAAATTTCAAATGAAGTATTTTAGATATTAAAAAATGGAAGCATAACCCCCTGTGTGCTCCCCTCCCAGTGTAGGAAGGAAAACAATAGAGCAAGTTATCACCCAGGCAAAAAGAAGTTGGTGTATTTCCTTCTTTGCTGGCTTTTATTCTTTTATTTGCCATATAGGGCTCCTTGAATCATATACAGGAATAAAACTCTGTATCCTTCTGCAACCTGCGTTTTTCCCCTCAAGGATATATCTTGGAGCTCCATCTGTGTTGACACAGGTAGGTAGCTCTGTTACAGGAAAATACAAAACTGCAACGGTAGCTGACAATGGTTGAGTGCTCAGTGCCCAGCTCTGGGCTCCACTCCCTACGGCATTACCCTTAATTCTTGCCCCAACCCGATCATGCTAGGAGTTCAGTATATCCCCATTTTACAGATGCGGTAACTGAGGCCAAGGTCTAGGCAGAGGGACTCTGGAGAACCCACAGGAAGAGGGAAACAAACCCCGAAATGGATGCTGGCCCAAACACTGTCCTCAGCAGGGCTGGCTCCCCAGGGAGCAGTTGAAAATGCAGACCCCCGTGGGCATGACAGTGGGCAGCGGCAGCCCAGGAAAGAGCCGAAATGCAGGCTGTGCCTCCGGAATGGTCCTTCCCCTCTCCTGCTGGGATTTAGCCCATTTACCCTAATTGGTCAACTTCCTAAACTCTAGAACAGTGGTTCTCAAAGCCTGGTTCCCCCACAGGCAGCATCTGCATGACCTGAGAAAACATTAGAAATGCAAATTATCGGGTCCCACCCTAGAACTCCTGAATCAGAAACTGGCGGTGGGTCTCAGGGATCCTCCCGGAGATGCTGATGTAAGGTCAAGGTTGCAAACCTCTGTCTGGCCTGTGAGATCCCCCTGCCTCTCTCTTTTAGCCTTGGCTCAGCTGTGTGTGAGTCCCACAGGTTCTTTATTAAGTCAGTATTGCTAATGATTCCTTAAACGGATATTTCCTAAACGTCCACCCTGAGCTTGGGTCTTTGCATGGGGCCCCTGGAGGTCGGGTCCAGTGGGGAGGCCTGTACGCAAAGAAGCCCATTCAGGAGCCCAGCTCTGACAGCGGGACCTTGACCTTCACTGAGTCCAACTGGGGTGTAGGGAACAGGAAGTGGGGTTGGATATGGAACCCCATATCCAGTGGGAGACCGCAGACTTACAATTCCCTCTGGTCTGAAATGCCAGTGCTAATATATTTACACTTATGCATACTAAAGTAAGTCATTTTTAATGATTAAAATGAGACATATAAAAAAATAAATGAGACATATGCATGGCTCAGAAAACAAGAATAGGCCAGAAGGGCAGAAAATAAAGATGAATTTCTCTATTCCCCTAGCCATTCACCTCCTAATTGTTGCATATTGTTTTTAATTTCGAAATATTTTGTAAATTTGCAAAACAAATGGCCCACTCATTTGGGTTTTCTTTTCTATGAATTGCCTGTTCACATCTTTTGCCTATTTTTCTACTTTCTACTGCTCTTTTGCTTGACTTTTTTCTCTTTGTTTTCTAGGATTTATATCCTATATTCTGAAGCACTGCACATATTATGGACTTTTCACATCAAGTATCTTGGTTTTTTGCCATAACAAACCCTGTTTAGGGACTTCCCTGGTGGCGCAGTGGTTAAGAATCTGCCTGCCGATGCAGGGGACATGGGTTTGAGCCCTGGCCCAGGAAGATCCCACATGCCGTAGAGCAACTAAGCCCGTGCGCCACAACTACTGAGCCTGCGCTCTAGAGCCCGCGTGCCACAACTACTAAAGCCTACGTGCCTAAAGCCCGTGCTCCGCAGCAAGAGAAGTCACCGCAATGAGAAGCCCACATGCAGCAATGAAGACCCAACACAGCCAAAAATAGAATAAAGTAACTAATTAATTTTAAAAAAGAAACCCTGTTTAATGCAATTGAGTGTGTCAACATTCTATTTATAGTTTTCTTTTTATCTTGATTAAGAATCCTTCCTTACCCTAATATCATGATATTTCTGTTTTCTTCTAAAGGTTTTCAGTGCTGCATTTGCATATTTAGTTCTTTAATCCATCTGAAATTTATTTAGTGAGTGATCTAATAACAGGAATCTAATTTATCTTTTTATAATAGCCAGTTACACAGAACGGTTTGCCAACCAATCTATTTCCTCTCTACCAAGCTGTCCATTCACCCCTGTCATATACACGTTCCCACAGAAGTGTGGGTCTTCTCTGAGTTCTATTCCAGTACATTAGTCTGATACCACCTGTTGTACTTCCCACTTAGCTTTAGAGGAAGTTTAAAATCTTTTAAGATATGTTCTTTCTTGTTTTATTTTGCAAAATTGCCTTGACTCTTCTTTGATCTTTTACAAAGTAACAAAATTCCAAAGGCTAAAATCCAGACTATAGAGTCTAAAATCCATAAAGAACTTATGCATTTAAAATCACCGTTGCCAAGTTTTGGGGCCAATTCACTAACGTATTTTTATTGGCTTCCCTTGAATTTGGAGGTTATTTTGAGAAAAACTGATCTTTATGTAACACTACCTTTGAGTTTTTTAGCAAAGTGTTATAAACTTCTCCAAAAATTTTTAATGCCTTTTATTAGATTTATTCCTAATTATTTTTGTTGCTCCATCATTTTTTGCTATATCATTATTTTAACTATGTGTCTAGTTCTTATTTCCTTGTGTATAGAAATTCTACAGATTTTTAAAATATTAATCATTTTTCCAGTAATCTTATGCAACTCTTTTACTTGTTGTAATGGTTTGTTGAATCTCTTGGATTGTTTTTTTAATTTATTTATTTATTTATTTATTTATTTTTGGCTGCGTTGGGTCTTCGTTGCTGCACGTGGGCTTTCTCTAGTTGTGGTGAGCGGGGGTTATTCTTCATTGCGGCACGCGGGCTTCTCACTGCAGTGGCTTCTCTTCTTGCGGAGCACAGGCTCTAGGCGCACGGGCTTCAGTAGTTGTGGCACACGCGCTCTAGAGCGCAGGCTCAGTAGTTGTGGTGCAGGGGCTTGGTTGCTCTGCGGCATGTGGGATCCTCCCTGACCAGGGCTCGAACCCGTGTCCCCTGCACTGGCAGGCGGATTCTTAATCACTGAGCCACCAGGGAAGCCCTCTCTTGGATTTTTGATATAGTCATGTTATCATTGAATAATGACATTTTTGTTTCTTTCCTTTTAATACTTATAATCTCTTCCTTCTTTTTTCTTTTTTTCTCAGCAGGGGTGGGCTTGGCTTGGAACTGGGGAGTAAGGAGAGCTAAGGCTTGTACTAAGGCCATTTCTGTTGGACTTTGAGGCCTTTGCTTGTGTGTTTGGCTGTATTTTTAATAAAATGATTGGTTTTTAATTATTTTTAAAAAGATATACCTGTGATCCAAATAAATCAATGTACAAGAGCACAGAAAGATTGTCCCTGGACCCTACCAGGACCTCTGGTGTAGTGTTGAATACAAGCAGTAATAGAGAAGGTTTTGTCTTATTCCTAACTTTATTGAAACATTTTCACCATTAAGAATTCCCTGGGGCTTCCCTGGTGGCGCAGTGGTTGAGAGTCTGCCTGCCGATGCAGGGGACACGGGTTCGTGCCCCGGTCCGGGAAGATCCCACATGCCGTGGGGCGGCTGGGCCCATGAGCCATGGCCGCTGAGCCTGCGCATCTGCATCCTGTGCTCCGCAACGGGAGAGGCCACAACAGTGAGAGGCCCGCGTACCGCAAAAAAAAAAAAAAAAAAAAAAAAGTAGAAAAAAAAAAAGGCAGCACAAACCTGGTCCCCAGTTCAGGTAAATGGGCTAATTCCTAGCAGAAGGGCTCTGACCCAGAACCTGAATTGTGGCTCTTCCCTGCCTTGATGTTGCCCACGGTCAATCCAGGCACCCACCTGGGGAGTGGGTGCAAGCGAGGACAGGATGTAGGCCAGCACCCACTCTCCCCAAATCTCTGCGATAAAAAATTATGAAAGATCAACCCAAACACAAGTGTTTAATGAAGATTATTAACGAGTGAGTGGCCAAGGCTGCCGCTTAATAAGGACTCTCCAGATTGGCACCTTGGCCTCGGTCATTTCATCTGTCACATGGGCAGCACCAAGGTGCCCAATGTAATCACGTTTGACCAGTAAATAAATTGATCTACGTGGGGAGCTTAACACAGGCTGGCACTGAATGTGCATCACTGTCAGCCACTACTGAGGCCGGAGGGGAGGAGAAAACATCTCTTACAAATTCGGGACAGTTCACATGTGGGGTGGCTATGGAAGACTACCCGAGGTTTCAATGCGCTCTGCTGTCCTCTGTGAGATGGGAGCCGAGCAGGAAGCCGTGGTATTTATTATCCCTTCTTCTTGCTTCATGCTTGAAATATTTCATATTTGCAATTCTTACATAGTAAAATGTGTCCACCTTTTTCTTCATAGTCCTGGTGTTTCAGTCATCGTTTCTCTTTTCTTTCTACTATTTTTTACTATGACTTCACCTTATACATCTTTTTGGCTATATCTGTCCTTCTTTGGGACTGAAAAATGATGCATCATTTTTTTAAGTCTTTGATTAATATTTTTTTGAATAATCAATTCTTTCTCTGCTAATGGGAACTGATACCTTTTGCCATTTCTCAAACTCCTACTGAGTTGTCTGCTTTTCTAGTACTAGATTATTTTACTTTTTGGTTAAAGACTGGAATCATCAGTATTATAAAAGAAAAGATATATGGGACTTCCCTAGTGGTCCAGTGGTTAAGAGTCTGCCTTCCATTGCAGGGGACACAGGTTCAATCCCTGATTGGGGAACTAAGATCCCACATGCAGCAGGGCAACTAAGCCTGAGCGCTACAACTAGTTAGCCCACGTGCCACAGGGAAAGGTCCCACATGCCGCAACGAAGATTCTATGTGCCGCAACTAAGACCCGAAACAGCCAAATAAATAAATAAATATTTTTTAAAAAGGAAAGGATATATGTTTATGGTAAATGAGTTTGAAACAACAGATAAAGGGTACAATTTCCCACTCCCTATCTAATTCCACCTCGCAGAGGTCTGGATTAGAGTTCCCAGCAGGATTAGGGAGCCAGAGGTGACCAGCTGTGCCCAGCCTGGGGTGCCAACAAGTCAGCGGAGCTTCTGGGTGGCCGTGACCCTTCCACTGGCGATGAGGACTCCCAGCCGGCTGTGTCTGCCTGCCTGAGTGCCTCACCTCCTCCTTCCCAGGCTCTGCTCTGTCAGGCCAGGGGTGTGGTCAACGTTAGAGCCAGCAGGAGGCTGAGAGAGCCTGGATCAGGCCCACATGCTGCCCAGGTCCGTGCAGGGAGGGAGGCCTGGGGTCCCATCTTCATCCCCCACTAGCAAGTTCCCTCACCTCTCGTGCCTCAGTTTCCACACATCTAAAATGGAAACAACATGCTCAACCTCTTGGGGTTTGGGGAAGGGAGGGATGAGAAGTCGTATGTGCAAAGCCCCTAATGAGAGTCCAAAGTGGGAGCCTTGACTTTAAAAAGGGACTCACGGGACTACTCTGGTGGCTCAGTGGTTATGAATCCGCCTGCCAGCGCAGGGGACATGAGTTCGATCCCTGGTCCGGGAAGATCCCACATAGCGCGGAGCCACAAAGCCAGTGCGCCACAACTACTGAGCCCACACGCCACAAGTACTGAGCCCACGTGCTGCAACTACTGAGCCCGAACGCCTAGAGCCCATGGTCCACAACAAAAGAAGTTACCGCAATAAGCCCGCGCGCCACAATGAAGAGTAGCCCCCGTTCGCCACAACCAGAGAAGGCCCATGTGCAGCAACGAAGACCCAATGCAGCCAAAAAAAGAAAAAAGGGGACTCGCTTTGTGGTGTGTTCAGCACGTACGGTTCCGTAGCATCGGCCCATGAGAAGGCCTGACTAACTGGTCCCCTCTCGGACCAGGGTTGAGTCAGACGCGTCATCTTCTCAAACTGGCCTCCCCCACCCCACCCCCATCACCTGGGTCCACGATGTCCCTCCACCCTGTGATTCCCAGCTCTGCCCCGAGTTGTCTCTTTCCCATCTTTCATTTCATAACTATTTATGGAGCATGTACTACGTGCCCAGCGCTATTCTGGGCATTAAGGATAGAGCAGGGAACAAAACAGACCAAAAACCCTGTCCTCCTGGGGCTTCCGTTCCACTGAAAGGACCTAATAAACTAATGAGTCAAATATAGAGAAGGTCAGGAGATGTCAAGCACCAGGGAAGAGAATAAGGCAGGTGGGAGGGTCAGGGGAACCTCCCGAGGGGTATTTGAATTATCACAATTTGCAGTGTTTTGTTTATTTGTCAGTTTTCTTATTTATTGCCTGTTGGTCAATATCAACACCCCATGCCCTGACTCCAGCATAAGAGCCCCAGGACGTGGGGGGCCTGTCCTTGGTCCACTGCTGTACCCCTAGGGATTACTTCTGTGTCTGACACATCCAATCACTCTGTATTCGTAGAATTGCAAGAGGAACTCTCACCCTCTAGCAGTGCTGAGATCTCAAAAAAAAAAAAAAAGTATTTAAAGTGTAAAAACCTAGAACTGGCTGAAATCCTCAAAGGAACTTCATTCAAATACCTTACAGTGCTTTGCCCATTCCTCACGGCTTCCCAATTTTACTTTGGCCTTAAGGAAAAGTTGAAAAATACAAGTGGACCGTGAAGTAAGAGTGAGGTGGCAATCTAACTAAAGATGCTTCTGACTGAGGCTCATAGTAAGTGTTAGTTACGAGTAAGTATTCATTTCTTTATCCCCCAAGGGGACTGGGGGCCAAACGTCAGGAGGATGATGTCACAAACATAGGTGCATTTTTGTGGGGAAAAGGGTCAGAGCCAGGGTGACTACATGTTTTATCCGACAGGGCGTTTTTGAGAGTCAAAGGGGTCGATGTTAGTCATTCCCCCAGCTCAGGAGATGCCAATCAGAAAGATCTCAAGGAAACCTGAACACAGATCACCCTAGTCAGGCGGCTCAGCCAGGGGCGGGGGTGAGGGCGATTTCGCCCCCAGGGAACATTGGGCAACGTCTGGAGACATTTTTGGTTGTCACAGCTGGGGGGCGGTGGTGTTTACTGCAGGCATCTAGCGCGTGGAGGCCAGGGATGCTGCTAAACATCCTACAATATATAGGACACCACCCCCTCTCCCCACCACCAAGAGGTCTCTTGCCCCAAATGTCAGCAGTGCCAAGAATGGGAACCCCTGACCTAGTTAAAGACTTTTCATCTGATGTAGAGTGGGGTTGGGGTTGATTTTTCAGCTTTTTTTGGAGGGTTCTGGGTGAGCTTTTAATTTTAATTTAGTACGCCCGCTGCCCGGCTCTGGCACAACCGTCTAACTTTACCCAGGAAGCAGCTGAGCTGTTAACACCTGCAGTGGAATTGTGCTGGGCTAACGTCCACTGTGGAAAGTTGCTAATTTCTTGTTCGTTTTAATGCTGTGTGTGTGTGTGTGTTTTTTTTTTTTTTTTTTTTTTTCTTTAAATTCCGGAGGGGGAACAGACTTAACTCATTTGCATTTCTAGGCTCTCATCTGAGTAGCCATTCACAAACACATACAACTTAACACTGGCTTTGTTCTCTCCACAGTGCTTGATGTCATCTTTGGCTTCTGCCTCGTTATTTTAAGCACCTGGGAGACATTCCATTGTATGGATGCACCCTGCTGAACTCTTCCCCCTTAATGGACCCTTAGGTTATTCCAGTTTTTCCTGTCCTTACAAAGAGAGATAAAAGGAGCATCCTGATGCTTGTTTCTGAAGATGAGGTCCCAGGAATTGAAACTGCTGAGTCACGGGGTCAGCTCAGATTTGTCTTGTTAAAACTCTTCTACAGGGTGGAACTTTTAATACCATGATCATATATCCCCTGAATCTAAATAAGTACATATACATATATATGTTAATTTCCTCCCCTGTAGGGAAGACCAAGGTCTAAAGCATTCCTTGACATCTGTTACTATTAAGAGGAGACACTGTTTTATCAGAGCCAAGAAATCCCAGCTAATTGGATGCGATGTCTTTGTGAGGGCCAAGCCCAAAGGACAGTAATTACAGGAAAACAATCCTTTTCACTGGGGACATTTGGGGTCAGCCTAGTGTATAAACCTTACTCAAGAGAGCCCAGTGCATGGGCACAGTTTCTGCTACTTCCTGTGTCTACCCTACTGTGGAAGGTGGATGGTTATCAGAGCCGTTTTAGGTGGAAGTATGGTGAAAGCTGTTATTCACCAGTTCTCGGGTATCTACAGGGAGGCCCCCGATTAACGGTGGGAGGAGGTCTTGTCCGCTACTGAGTGCATTCTTCCGCCTAGGGTGATGGGCCTTCCCAGAAGGCTGGGGCAGCTCCTGAGCCTGGGTCTCAGGAAGAGAAAAGCTGACTTGCTTACAGAATACTCACAAGGCAGCAGGCTGATCATCTGCCTGCAGATGACAAACCTCTGTGAAGGACCCACTGCGCTCCCTCTGTTCTATGCACTGATGTACCGTCACTAATGAGATTGACCTCAATCTGGCTTCCATGGGGCTCCTGATCTACTAGGGGGGATGGATTTAATTAAAACATCACACAAATATACAGTCACAAAGCGTGGCATGGGGTTGGGCTTAGGATGGGGGCAGTACTCCAGGCAGAAGGAACAGCACTTGGCCAGCCGTGCACCTCCGACGTGGTGAATCCTGCCCACTCCGCAGTGTGGCCTTGAGCTGATCACCTAGCTCCTCTGAACCTCCCCCTTTCACCTCCAGAGTAGAAATAATAACCATAGCTTCACTATGTTGAACAGTGCCCATATAATTTTTCATCTATAGGACGCTTTTGAGAATAATAAAAGGACACTTTTAGGGAATTCCCTGGTGGTCCAGTGGTTAGGACTCTGAGCTTCCACTGCAGGGGGCCTGGGTTTGATTCCTGGTCGGGGAATTAAGATCCTGCAAGCTGCACAGTGCAGCAAAAAAAAAAAAGGACCCTTATTTTTTTATTTTTTTTTTTTTTGCGCAGGCCTCTCACTGTTGTGGGCTCTCCCGCCCGGAGCACAGGCTCCGGACACGCAGGCTCAGCAGCCACGGCTCACAGGCCCAGCCGCTGAGCGGCAATGTGGGATCCTCCCGGACCGGGACACGAACCCGCATCCCCTGAATCGGCAGGCGGACTCTCAACCACTGCGCCACCAGGGAAGCCCCATGGACACTTTTAATAATGATGCTGGGAGACCAGGCATGACCCAGGTCTCCTGTGGGCGAACAAGGATGCTTGAGCCCTGCTCTCGTGAACACACGGTGTATACCGGCCGGAGCACTGCATACTCGCCTTCACCCACAGAGCAGGAAGCATTATCCTGATTTTACAGATGAAGAAACTACCCATATTTGCAGGAGGCAGGATTTTTATGCAGGACTTTTTGACTCCCAAATCCATGAGGGGGATTATTATGTTATCCTGAGATTAGGCTGAAATACTTGCCTTTAGGCTTGTTGTCCTTTCCAAAATGTATTCAAGTTGTCTGGCCGTAGGAGGAGCTTCAAAAAATGGGAACTATTACTATTGTAGTTAGTGAGAAGAACTAAAACTCACATAATCCCCGTGTCAAGCAATGCTGGGATCAGGTGAAAGTCACTTGCTGCTGGTTCCACGAAATACCTGCTTCTGGAAAACTAGATTATTCATCAGCTCTGCTTTCAAAACTCCACCTCCCTGGGCCCACCATTCCAAAACTGTTGTGTCAGAAACAGCCGGATTCCAACCAGTTCGCTGCCTTGCAAAACTGCTTTAAAATCACCCAACCAGGGCCCTAAAACCCTATAAATACCATTCCCTAATTTCCCTAATCTGAGACTTTGTTGAAGTGGTGTTTTCCTTTACTGCAGGAGGTATAATAACCCAGCTTTGCTCGATCGGCAGGTTTTTCTGGTGGAATTAAACCAGTGGAATTAAGGTCTAGGAAGGCATTAAAAATGCTTTTTGCTATTATTCTACAAAATGGAAGTAACCAAATGTGCTAGACACAATAATGGCCTCCAAAAGATATCCACATCCAAAGCCCTGGAACCTGTGAATATGTCGCCTTACACGGCAAAAGGAGCTTTGCAGATGTGATTAAGGGTCTTGAGGCGGGAAATCATCCTGGATTGTCGGGATGGACCCAATGTCATCACAGGGATTCTTACAAGAGGGAGACAGGAGATGAGAGTCAGAAGTAAGAGATGTGATGATGGAGGCAGAGGCTGGAGTGATGGCTTTAAGGATGGAGGAAGGGGCCCTGAGCCAAGGGATGCAGGCAGCCTCTAGAAGCTGGAAATGGCAAAGAATGGATTTTCCCCTAAGGCCTCCAGAGGGGACACAGCTCTGCCAACCCATTTTAGACTTTTGCCTTCGAGAACTCTAAGAGAATACATAGGTGCTGTTTTAGGTCCCTGAGTTTATGGTAATTTGTTACAGCAGCCATAAGAAACAAATATGCCAAACATTCAAGAGACAAACTATGGGGGCCTCCCTGGTGGCGCAAGTGGTTAAGAGTCCGCCTGCCGATTCAGGGGATACGGGTTCGTGCCCCGGTCTGGGAGGATCCCATATGCCGCGGAGCGGCTGGGCCCGTGAGCCATGGCCGCTGGGCCTGCGCATCCAGAGCCTGTGCTCCGCAACGGGAGAGGCCACAACAGTGAGAGGCCCACATACCGCAAAAAGAAAAAAAAAAAAAAAAGAGACAAACTATGTGAGAGTGGCCAGCAGAGAACAGCAGAGGAGCTAGAACACGGTCTGGAACTAGACTACCTGGGTTCGATTCCCTCCCCTGCCACTGCCAGGCTGGGTGATGTTGGCTGAGTTACTAAGTAACCCTCTGAGCTTTAGTCTTTCCATTTATAAAACAAGGATGATACAGATAACTGCCTTGTAAAGTTACTGTGCTGATAAAAGGAGAGCTACTGTGCAATGAGCCCAGTGCAGTGCCTGGCACAGAGCAGGTGCTTAATAAATACGTCTCAGCAGTGAGGTTAGAAATGGAGCAGCTGGGGAACCGCTCCCTGTTCGTTTTCTCAGGCTAGACTAGAAAGCATGCGTTACTGGGATAACCAGGTGAATCTCAGTTACACCACTGCTGTCTGCCATAGGTACATAACACATCCTTCTGACGCTTCATTTCTTTTTTTTTTTTTCAATTTTTAAATTTTCTTCCTTTATTGAAAAACTTTTCAGATGGCTGATTTTCCTTTTTTTTTTTTTTTCTTTTTTTTTCGGTATGCGGGCCTCTCACTGTTGTGGCCTCTCCCGTTGTGGAGCACAGGCTCCGGACGCACAGGCTCAGTGGCCATGGCTCACGGGCCCAGCCGCTCCGCGGCATGTGGGATCTTCCTGGACCGGGGCACGAACCTGTGTCCCCTGCATCGGCAGGCGGACTCTCAACCACTGCGCCACCAGGGAAGCCCTGATTTTCCTTTTTAAAAAAAAATTTTTTTTGCTTTTTTTTTTTTTTTTTTTTTAGTTTCTGCTTTATAACAAAGTGAATCGGTCATACACATACACCTGTTCCCACATCCCGACGCTTCATTTCTTAATTCACACAATGGGTTGTGTGAATTAACAGCTGAAAAAATGTTTTCCAAGGATACATGCCATGTTTGTCTCTGATCTGGGGGTAGGGGGTCCTGAGGGAGCTGAAGCCCCTTGGGCCCGACCTTCCTTCTCCACAGTCGCTGTTTCTTCTCAGGCTCCGGACGTGCCTCTCGCTCAATCTAGGTATCAACACTGTTTTCTTTTTCAATTTTATTTATTTATTTATTTATTTATTTATTTATTTATTTATGGCTGCGTTGGGTCTTCATTGTTGCGCGGACTTTCTCTAGTTGTGGTGAGTGGGGTCACCTCTTCCTCGCAGTGCGTGGGTTTTCTCATTGCAGTGGCTTCTCTTGTCGTGGAGCACAGGCTCTAGGCGCACGGGCTTCAGTAGTTGTGGCACATGGGCTCCGTAGTTGTGGCTCACAGGCTCTAGAGCACAGGCTCAGTAGTTGTGGCGCACGGGCTTAGTTGCTCTACGGCATGTGGGATCTTCCCGGACCAAGGCTCGAACCCCTGTCTCCTGCATTGGTAGGCGGATACTTAACCACTGAGCCACCAGGGAAGTCCCTCAACACTGTTTTCTAAAATGGGGATTGGTGACCTTCCCAGGCACCACCGAGGTAGATACTGTGATGTGCGATGTGCGTGAAATGCAGCCAGCGTCTGTTCTGGAGCCTCTGGGCCTGAGATTGAGAGGGTGGAGGGGTGGGAAATTACTGGCTGTTATTTCAACGTTGTCAAACAATTTTTTTCTGCCAGTTTTATTGAGATATAATTGACGTGTTCAAATACTTTTGAAATGATACTCATTTTTAGCATTATTCCAAAAAATGATTTTTTCTGAAAACAAAATAAAACAATTTGTTTTCTGAAACAAACAATATGATTCTAGTTCAAAGATAAAAAATTCAATAGATTGAAACATTTAAAAATTCAAATAGGGAACACCTAAATATACATGTAGATTTGGTATATGATAAAGGGTATCATTTTCCTAACAGTGAGAGAAGAAATGGTTATCCAATAAATCATATGAAGTCCTACTTGGAAAAATAAAAATAAATCAAGAAAGCAGAGATTTAAAATGGGAAAATCTTGGGGCTTCCCTGGTGGCGCAGTGGTTGAGAATCTGCCTGCTAATGCAGGGGACACGGGTTCGAGCCCTAGTCTGGGAGGATCCCACATGCCGCGGAGCAACTAGGCCTGTGAGCCACAACTACTGAGCCTGCGCGTCTGGAGCCTGTGCTCCTCAACAAGAGAGGCCGCGATAGTGAGAGGCCCGCGCACCGCGATGAAGAGTGGCTCCCGCTTGCCACAACTAGAGAAAGCCCTGGCACAGAAACGAAGACCCAACACAGCAAAAATAAATAAATTAATTAATTAATAAAAAATAAAATAAAATAAAATAAAATGGGAAAATCTGACTTGAGCCTTAAATGCACCATCTGCAGGGCCTAGCTCCCCAGGTGGGCGACTGGAAATGCCCAGTCCCTTTGGGAATGACAGTGGGCCTCAGAAAACTCTCTTCCTTCTTCCTGCTGGGAATTAACCCAACTACCCTTCTTGGCAGTCTTCCAAAACTCTAGACCTCAAGTGTTCTCAATGCTACCCTCAATTGTTAACGTGCATGAGAATCGCCTGGAGGGACTGTTAAATGGTGGATTGCTAGGCATAATCCCTGAGCTTCTGATTTTGATTCAGTAGCTCTTGAGGGGGAGGGGTGGGCAGCAATTGGGTGGTGCTGATACTGCAGGTCTAAGGACCACACTTTGAGAACCACTAGCCTAGGACTGGAGATCCGTGGGCTCGGGGCTCTGTGAGCCAGAACTCAGAGTTGTGCCTGACACAATCATCAAGAATGGAGCCAACTCTGGGTGCGCAGTTAATATTCAACTGACAATCCTAAAAGCCCACTCACTGCGTTTGCGAGGGTCTTTGCCCAAGACCAGAGGCCCTGCTGCTGAACACCTGGAGGAAAATCAAAGAGGTCCCTGGCCTCTGGGAAGTCAGAGTCCAATGGGCACCTGTAAGCAAAGAAGCCCATACGTGGGCCCAACATCAGCAGAGGGAGCTGGCCCCATGCTGAGTAGGGCAGGGGTATGTCAGCAGGTGAGTGACAAGGTACATGAGCTACAGAAGAGCCTGGTGACTGTGGTCCAACTGTATGAGCATAAAAAAACATAAGGCTGCTGCTTTCTGCCAAGCCTTGAACCAGAATCTCTAGGGCCATCCTAACCATAAACATATGGGGAAGGGAACTGTGGGAAATGAAGTCCAGTCGAGGCAAATTAACTCATTACCAAGCCAACACAATCATGATATTTTCCCACTGATTGAAGCCTAAGTTTATGCCCTTTGGTCAAGTTTTACACTTCCTTTATAAAGATTTTACACTTCTTTTGCTAGGTTTAGCCTGCATATACTTTTCATTCAGAGTTTTGCCAATCATCCTAATAATACTGTCCTTTCTATCAAAAGGATCCAAACTTGATCACACTTCACACCCAGTTCTCTTATCTCTTCC
Organism: Mesoplodon densirostris; assembly: GCF_025265405.1. Classification (NCBI taxonomy): domain Eukaryota; kingdom Metazoa; phylum Chordata; class Mammalia; order Artiodactyla; family Ziphiidae; genus Mesoplodon; species Mesoplodon densirostris. The sequence goes on from NC_082676.1 coordinate 6,615,849, forward strand.
GTCTTTTCCATTTGGAGAATTTCTTCAGTCTTTCCTCAACTCTCATGACCTTAACATCTCTTTTTTTTTTTGCTGTACGCGGGCCTCTCACTGTTGTGGCCTCTCCCATTGCGGAGCACAGGCTCCAGACGCGCAGGCTCAGCGGCCATGGCTCATGGGCCCAGCTGCTCCGCAGCATGTGGGATCCTCCCGGACCGGGGCACGAACCCACGTCCCCTGCATCGGCAGGCGGACTCTCAACCACTGCGCCACCAGGGAAGCCAGACCTTAACATCTTCGAAGATTATGGGACAAGTATTTTGTGGAATGATCCTCAATTTGAGTTCATCCACTGTTTCCTATGATGAGACTCTGGTTACATGTCTGCCCGGAATTTCACAGAAGGGATGCTGTGTTCCTCTCCTTGTCTCCTATCAGGTAGCACATGATTTCAACTTGTCCCGTGACTGAGGATGTGAGCACTGATCTCTTGATTAAGATGCTTTGGCCAAGTTCCTCCACAGTCAAGTTACTTTTCTTCTTCTGTATTTAATAAGTATTTCAGGGGGAGATACTTAATTTCCCATTCCTACTCTACTTTCACCCACTAATTTTAGCATCCACGGATATATCTTGTCTGAATTATTCCTATGATAACTGCCAAAGAGTAATATTCTAACTCCGTCATTCTCTCTACATTTAATTAGTGTGCACTGTAGTGTTAGGAAGAGCTTCCTGTTTTCGTCATTTATTTATTCATTTAAAAATTTATGTCAGGGCTTCCCTGGTGCAGCAGTGGTTGGGAATCCACCTGCCATTGCAGGGGACACGGGTTCGAGCCCTGGTCCAGGAAGATCCCACATGCTGCAGAGCAACTAAGCCCGTGCGCCACAACTACTGAGCCTGCGTTCTGGAGCCCGCAAGCCACAGCTACTGAGGCCCGCACTCCTAGAGCCCGTGCTCCCCAGCAAGAGAAGCCACGGCAATGAGAAGCCTGCGCACCACAATGAACAGTAGCCCCTGCTCTCCGAAACTAGAGAAAAGCCCGCGCACAGCAATGAAGACCCAATGCAGCTGAAAAAAAATAAATAATAAAATAAATAAATAAAAATTTGTCAGCGTGAACTCAAGGATTCCTATTTTATTCAGTGGGTTTTAATCCATCTCTGTCATTACTTATTTTGAAGTTCTTGTTGCCCCAGGTTTGGAAGTGGGAGTCGGTTCAAAACAGGTTTAGTGGCTTTTGATATGATTGCATCAGTCTTTGAGTGATTCCTTAGCATAAAAAGAAAGTTCAGGATCATCTTGTTCTTTTCCTGCCTCGGCCCTAGAACCAGCCAGTTCTCCTATTTAGAAACCAATATCTGGGTGCTAGGTGTGCTCATTGCTATTGGGATGTTGCTGCTCCCAGGCCCTCTTAGTGGACAAAGACAGGGAGTATGTGTGTGTGTGTGTGTGTGTGTGTGTGTGTGTGTGTGCATGTACACAGATATACATCTATATTTATTTATATTGGAAAAACATGCATTCTTACTAATCCTTCCAATTCTAATTCAGTTCCATAGGATTCATTCCAGTCTTCCTTCCTTCCATATTTGGACCTCCTTTCTCTTAAAGTACGATACATGGATCCCATTATTCTCAGTATATTTACTTATTTTCTCAGTCCCCTGTGTTCTGTGTTCAGCAAATCTCCTGAACCACTGGGCCACTGGCTCTCAGGACACCCTCATTAGGTAGACACAAACCCCTGCTGCACCGCTACCCCACCCTGTTCCATGGGCCTCCATCCTCATGTACATTCTACATATTGACTTCCATTTTACTTGATGATACTTTATGTACATGGATTTTTGAATTTATGTTCACAAGAAATATTGACAATGGTTTTTCTTTTTCACAGATTTGTCTCTGGTAAACCTAGCCTCAAAAAATGCATTGAATGGTTTTCTTTCATTTTTTATCTCCTGGAACAATATAGGAATTTTCCGGGTTTTTTAAGAACTTTCCTGTGAAATCATCAGAGTCCTGCAGAGTCTCTGTTCACTGTACTTTAAACTACTGATACTGTAACAAATACAGGTCTACTGCAGGTCCTCTAAAGTGATTTTGTAAGGTTATATTTTCCCAGAAAATTGACAGTTTCTTCTAAATTTTCTAATTTATTGGCATAAATCTGCTTCTAAGCGTTGGCTTACTTTTTAACCTCTACAGTACCTGTAGTGTACTTCTTTTCATTCCTCAAACTTATATCTTCTTCTTTCCCTGTAAGTAATATCATCAAGGTTTTACCTATTTGTTTTTATTTTTGAATAGCCAGTTTTTGGCTTGTGATACTCTGAGTTGATTCTAATTCATTTTTATTATTTTTATCCTTTTCTTCCTCCCATTTTCCTTGGGTTTATTCTGATATCCTTTCTCTAATTTGTTGCACTGGATATTTAGCTTGTTAATTTCAGCCTTTTTTCTTTATTATATATGTGCACTTAAGGCCTTATGTTTCCCTATAGTTACTACCATAGCTGAATCCACAAGTTTAACTAGATAGGATTTTCATTGCTGTTTGGTTATAATACTCTCTCACTTATATTATGACTTCCTCTTTTTTTTGTCAGTTTCTTTTTTTAAATTGAAGTATAGTTGATTTATAATATTATATTAGTTTCAGGTGTACAACAAAGTGATTCCATAGTTTTATAGATTATACTCTAAAGTTATTATAAACTCTTGGCTCTATTCCCTGTGTTGTACAATATATCCTTGTGGCTTTTTGTTTTTATACGTAGGAGTTTGTGCCACTTAATCCCTTCCCCTATCTCACCCCTTCTTCTGTCACTCATGAATTGTTTACAGGTTTGTCTTTAAATTTGCAAACATATAAGGTATTTGGGGGTTTCTTTATATAGCATTGGACTTAAACATAATGAAATCTGCATCACAAGGACAAAGTGAACAATTTGTTCCTGGCAAAACTCAGTTATAAAATATCTTTTCATTTACACCACAGAACATCTTTTTAATGTGTGCAGAGGGTGCATTTTAAAGTGATTTCTAGTTTGTGGGGCGGCACTGAGTACAGTTTGGCTACCTGGGCCCTACAAAGACCTTCAACTGGACCCCCGAGATAGATAAGCAGTCTAAGACAGGCACGAGGTACTGTGGGGGATAAAAGATGACCCCGGGTTCCAAAGAACCTAGAGACAGTGGGGTCAGAAAGAAAACACCCAGATTCATCATTCTTCATCCCCTCATTTGTTCATTCTTTGAGAATCTTCCTCCCAGGTCCAGTCTGCAATCTATGAAAGGATTCCTACTGTTTCTGATCCCCAGGCTTAGGTAGAAATACTTGGAAGGAAATATAGAAACAACGGCAGGGTCAAACTGGGACTTTCGTGTCCATAGGGTCGAAGACACTCTGGTGGGGATGACCCAACGTCCAGGCTGGGAGTGGACACCAGGTAGCCTAGCCTCTGGACGCTCCGGGAAGGTCGGCCCACCAAGCAGCTCAGGTTTGGGAGCTGCCTCTCTTGAGGGTTCAGGCCCAGGGAGCCTCAGATAGCATCTTCCCCTCCTGCCCCACTCAGAACTCCTGGGGCAGGTTTTTGTTCTCCATTAAATGATGGGGTTGCCATTGCCCCTCAGGGAGCTGGGGTATTTCCAGCAAGGGATATCCCTGCTCCTCTTCCCATAGGTATCCTCTTAAGCGGGTAGGAGGAATCCCTAGAGGCATTCACACTTCAGTCCTTCCCATCTTTGGAGGTTTCATTCATCTGAGTTCTTTTTTTTTTTTTTTTTTTTTGGTTGCGTTGGTGTCTTCGTTGCTGCACATGGGCTTTCTCTAGTTGCGGTGAGCAGGGGCTATGCCTCTTTGGTGCCTGGGCTTCTCATTGTGGTGGCTTCTCTGTTGCAGAGCACAGGCTCTAGAGCGCAGGCTCAGTAGTTGTGGCTCATGGGCTCTAGAGTGCAGGCTCAGTAGTTGTGGTCCACGGGCCTAGGTGCTCCGCGGCATGTGGGATCTTCCCGGACCAGGGCTTGAACCCGTGTCCCCTGCCTTGGCAGGCGGATTCTCAACCACTGAGCCCCCAGGGAAGCCCCATCTGGGTTCTAAAGCAGCTGGGGGTGGAGAGCAGCTGAGGGGTGGGCGGGATCCATGGAGGAAAATGCCTTTATTTGGGTCCTGACTGTGTGTCAGGAACTGAGGCAGGAGCCTGATGCCCACTGTTTGGTGTCCTTGATTTCATTTTTTACAAAGCAGTGAGTGGGGGCAGATGGCTTGCTCTGGGTCACAGAGATCTAAGTAATCTCTGAAGACAGCCCTCCTAGGAGAAGACATCCCCCTCACCCCCTCTTTATAACACGCCCCCTCCCCCGAGAGCTCCCAGCTCCCGGTGACACCGCACACATTAGTGGCTGTGAACCCAGTTTCCTGAGTTGAGCAGAGACAGGTTCAACTCTGGACCTCCCGCATCACACCCTCTCCCTGAGCCCCGGTCTCCTCATCAGCACAATGGGAAGAAACCCATCTGCAGGGCTGCTGGGAGGATTCAACAGAATAATAAGGCAGTAAAGTGCATAGTTCCATGATCCCTCTAAGAGAACAGGTATTTGGTCAGAATCAGACAAAGGGCCAGGCCCGCAGCCCTACAGTTTCCTGGGATGGAGCAGCTACTGAAAATGCTGCCCGGCCGAGGGTGGGGCCGCTCCCCTCCCCCTGTGTCGCAGTTTCCCCTTCTGTAAAGTAATGGGGTTTGGGGCAAGGTCGTCACTAAATGTCGGAAATTCTGCACACCCGGGTGCTGCCCAGAGCCCCCAGCCCCACTCCCAGGTTCCCTGGGCGCCTCTTTATCAGCACGTTGAAGATGCCGCTTCTAAAGGGTCATGACTTCCGTCCTCACTGGCCACATTCCTGAACCCTGTTCTGCGGTGCCCACCTGGGAGCTTCTGCCCTCCAGGGTCCTCGTCTGAAGCCAGAGCTTTCGACTCACTGCTAAACCAAGAAGCAGCAAGGCCAAGTCCTACAATATGAGCCTTGAAAAGTCTTGGCTTCTGCTTTCTTTTCTCCTGAGCCTCAGTTTCTTCCTCTTTGAAACAAGGAGGTCACACCTAATGATTCCCAAACCCCTTCCAGGGCTAAACATCCAAACCACCCAGACATCTTATGTTCTTGTTTTAAGGTAACCCTGAGGAAGGACATCCTTACTGCACCCTCCGAAAGCAATACCCATCGACCACAGACAGGAGAGTTTACAAAAGCCTGTGACAGCGACAATCTCATTTCTCGTTGGGTCTTTACCCACAAAGATGAGAGCATTGCTATCTACACGATTCAGATAAGAAACCTGAATCCGGGCTTCCCTGGTGGCGCAGTGGTTAAGAATCCGCCTGCCGATGCAGGGGACACAGGTTCAAGCCCTGGTCCGGGAAGATCCCACATGCCGCGGAGCAACTAGGCCTGTGCACCACAACTACTGAGCCTGCGCTCTAGAGCCCACGAGCCACAACTACTGAGCCCACGTGCCACAACTACTGAAGCCCGTGCGCCTAGAGCCCATGCTCTGCAACAAGAGAAGCCACCGCAACGAGAAGCCCACGCACCGCAACGAAGAGTAGCCCCCGCTCGACGCAACTAGAGAAAGACCGCATGCAGCAACAAAGACCCAACGCAGCCAAAAAACAAACAAACAAATAAATTAAATAAATCTATATTAAAAAAAATAAAGAAACCTGAATCCTCTTTGGTCATACAGCTGGGGGTGGTCAAACCAGGACTTGAACATAGGCTTTTAGACCCCAGACTCTGGTAGGACAAGTCACTGGGGGTCCAAATCCGGGCCCCTCCACTGCGAGGAGCACTGGAAACGAAGACGGAGGGTGCAGTTTCTAGGCTTGACCACAAGATGGCGATCTGACTCTAGGCATTGCCATTAAGGGTGGGGAGGGCCTCCTTTGGTGTCACAGTGGTGTGTTTACACTCTCCTACCTTTACTTTCTCCAGTCCTGGATCTGGTTTTCCAGAGATTTGCAGTGATCTTTAAAAAAGCAAAGCAAACAAAAAGGAAATCAGATCAGGTGATGTGTTCGATTCCCCAAGGGCTTCTCACCATACTGAGAATAAAATCCACAGGCCCAGGTATGACCTGGCCGCTCTGCCCTCCCGCTATGCTTTCTTCCACCCAGCCTGCAGCCTGCCTGCTCGGTGCGATGGCTCAGCCAGATCAACTGATGCATTCAGAGAAGGGCCATGGGTGCTCCGGGGACCCTGCCATCCTGTCATCCGATGGTTCCATGATTTGTAGAGCAAGAGCCATGCTTGGTCTTGTGTGTGTGCTGAAATTAACAGCTGGAGGCCAACAACATGAAACCTGGGACTCTGGTTTGACAGTGATTTCATTCATTCACTAACTCATTCATTCATCAGTATTGAGCCAGCCCCTAGTAGGGGCCAAACACTTGGAATACAACTCATAGTGAGGCCAAGGGGGGTCAAAAGATGCTATAGCCAGCCTCCTCCTCCATTTCTCAAGCCATCCTGAGTGACGATGATGATAATTATGATATGAATGAAACAAAACTAGCCAAGGATGTGTTTACAATTCTGGAAGACGGTGCTGTGATTTAATACGTGAAAGGCAGAAGCCAATTCTGTAATCTATCACTGGAATAACTGACCACCCATGTGGAAGAAAAGAACTCGGTTTCTATAAAACCCAGTTAAGTATCTTTTTACGTGAGCAAGGTATACTTTTTTTTTTTTTTTTTTTTTTTTGCAGTACGCGGGCCTCTCACTGCTGTGGCCTCTCCCGTTGCGGAGCACAGGCTCCGGATGCGCAGGCTCAGTGGCCATGGCTCACAGGCCCAGCCGCTCCACGGCATGTGCGATCCTCCCAGACCGGGACACGAACCCGTGTCCCCTACACTGGCAGGCGGACTCTCAACCACTGCGCCACCAGGGAAGCCCCAAGGTATACTTTTTATTAATCAAGTCTCTGCTTTTATTTCATGTTCTGATGATCTGTCCCAATCAGCTAATCACATCAGTCACATATCAGGTAAAGATTTATGTTTTTCTTTAAATATTTATTTATTTATTGGCTGCGTCGGCACTTAGTTGCGGTGAGCAGGCTTCTCTCTAGTTGTGGTGCGCGGGCTCAGTAGCTGTGGCACGTGGGCTCCAGAGCGCGTGGGCTCTGTAGTTGTGGCACGCAGGCTCTCCAGTTGCGGCTCACGTGCTCAGTCATTGCGGCGCGCGGGCTTAGTTGCCCAACGGCACGTGGGATCCTAGTTCCCCGACCAGGGCTCAAACCCGTGTTCCCTGCATTGGAAGGTGGATTCTTAACCACTGGACCATCAGGGAAGTCCCAAGATTTGTGTTTTTCTAGTGCTATGCAACTGTTTATATTTAGACCCCATTTCTATGAACCTGTAACAAGGAAGGCAAGTAAAAGCGGTGTGCTTGTTTTGCAGACACAGCTTTCGTGATCCCTCCTCAGGGAAGAAAGGAGCCTATGACTCAGTTTTTAGGTCTGATTTGATTTTGTTTTGTTTGGGGAGGATGAGACAGGGAGGGCTTCCGGGAGGAAGGGACATTTAAGTCAAGCCAGAAGGATGAGTCGGAGCTGACCAGAGGCGGGGAGCAGGGTAGGGAAGGGTAGCCCAAGAAGGCAGCAGCAAGTGCAAAGGCCTGGAGTGGAAAGAACATTCTGGAACCCGAGAGCCTGTCAGCATATCAGGGACACAGAGTGCACCCTGCGGGGGTGGCCCTGGAGTCGGGAGAGGCAGCGAGGGGCCAGGCTCTGAAGGGTTGTGTAAACTGAGCTGAGGCAGTTAGACCTCCCCTCAGAGCCCTAGGGAGCATGAAATGGTTTTAAGTGGGGACTGACCTGATTCGACTTTCGCTCTAGAAAGAGGCCAAGGGCAGCAGCGTGAGAAATGAGGGCTGGGGATCACGCAGGAGACTCACATCACCCAGGAGGGTGCTGACTGTGGCCTGGCCTCAGGTGGCAAAGTGAGGACGACGACGAAAGTGGGGTTGGAATTGACAGCTGGTGGCTGGCTGGATGGGAGCTTAAGGGAGGGAGGAGAGGAAGAAGCAGGGGCGTCGGCTCGGGCGACTGGCTTGAAGGGCGGTACCGTTCCTGGAGCTGAGGGGGCCTGGGGCGGAGACGGGTGGGGAAGAAGACAACGCGAGGTTTCCTGTGGACACGTTCAGTGCGGAAAGCCCACGAGACATCCAAGTACGGGCGTCAGGTAGGCGATCAATCTGGGAGGTGACGGCAGGCCCCGAGGGCAAGCGTGGGAGCCCTCAGCCGCTAGGTCCCATGTGAAGCCTTGGCGGTGGATGAGGTCATCCCGTGAGCGCCCAGTGATGCAGCGGACGAGGGCGAGCCGTGCGGAACCCAGCGCTTAGAGGGCGGGGAGGAGCGGGGCCCAAGACGGAGGCTGAGAAGCCGCGAGCATGTCACGGAAGGAAAGAAAGGAGGGAGGTTCTGGAAGAAAAAAGTGGTCAGCCGTGTGGAGTGCAGCTAAGAAGCCTCATCACGTGAGGCCATGAGCGGGTCCTTTGTGTATTGTAACGTGGTTGGAGGTGCCCTCGTGAGAGAGAAGCCGGGGGTGGGGCAGGGGGCCGGAGAACGGGTGGGAACGGAGCAAATGGAGAAACGTTTGTGAAGGAAAACAGATAAATGAGGGTGGACGCTGGTGGGCCTCACAGAGGTCAGAGAGTTCTGTTCTCGTTCTAATAAGGAAGCAGTGCCGCAGGCTGGTGAGATGCAGGGGAGAGAGAAATGGAAAAGTTGGGAGAATGGAGGGAATAATTAAGGACTTGAAATCCTGGAGAAAGTCACAAAGGGTGGGACCTGCAGCAAGATGGGGGACCCGCCTTAGGTCAGAAGAGCAGGTTGTATGTTCCCTCCATAAACCAGGAGAAAAGGAGGAAGAAGAGGACCCGGGGAGGGGCAGGCGGGGATGCCCGCAGGACCGCACCCTTGGGCCCTGCATTTGGGAAGCAGACGTCTCTTGGCAGGACATGGCTTGTCTCTGAGGTCTGAAGCAACTGGCCCCAGAGATGAGTCGACTTGGCCCCAGAATGGAGACCCAACCCAACGCGAACGCCCTGGCTCACCTGCTCCGAGGTTGGCAGCTTGCTCCCCGTGAAGGCTGCACACGTGGCAGCTCCACCCAGCCAGAGGCAATCCAAAGGAGGCCCCAGAGAAAGTGGTTTCCAGGGGGATTCTTTAGCGATACTTCAGGTCTTGTCTCTGCAGAGAAGAGGAGAAATTGACAAAGGATCTTAATCTTCCCGTAATCCTGCCTAGAGCCTGTGCTCACACTGCCTGTCCTGCTTAGTTAGGTGCTTTTGAAAAGGCATCAACTGACATTGGGAATTTAAAGAAAAAAAAGCAGGGGTGGGGGGGGGGAGGGAGGAAGGGAGGAGGGGAGGAGAGAAAGAGAGCAAAGGAGGAAGATTCCTTACTGTCAGGCGTTTCAAGGGGAGAAGCTTCCAGAGTGACTTATTCCATCCTTCCATATGCGGCCACGCTGTGTGCAGGCGGGCGGGGGCACTGGCAGCTGCCCCCTGCACAGACCCTCAGCTCAGTCTGGAGATGCAACCAAACCCAAATCCTGGCACCAGGCCCGCTGCAGCTCTACGTCAGCATAACTATCACCCCTTTCCTCTGGGGTGCACCAAAGCCAGGTGCTTTCATCGCTGCCCAACTCCAGAATTACCCTGCAGCTGGAGGACCAAGGCTAAAGAATGGTAAGCGGGCTTCCCTGGTGGCGCAGTGGTTGAGAGTCCGCCTGCCGATGCAGGGGACACGGGTTCGTGCCCCGGTCCGGGAAGATCCCACATGCCGCAGGGCGGCTGGGCCCGTGAGCCATGGCCGCTGAGCCTGCGCGTCCGGAGCCTGTGCTCCACAACAGGAGAGGCCACAACAGTGAGAGGCCTGCGTACCACACACACACACACAAAAATGGTTGCATGGGGGTTGAGTTATGTGTGTATTTCTCCATGTACCTGTTGTAACAACAAACAACAATATTTCTGTTTTCCATTTCTCTTGAAAGACTCTGTCTTTGAACACCACACCGCATGGAGAATGCAGGATATGGGGCCCAAGTCCGTCCTACAGGGTGATTCATGTTTACCTCCTTGACCGTGGGCTGGTGGCTATGTTTGTTTGTTTGTTTGTTTGTTTGCCCAGCCCAAGATTTCCTAATTCTATAATGACCATGCATCATTTTACAACCACAGGAAAAAAAAAAGTTTAAAATAAATTTTAAACAAACTCCAAAGCCCCCCCAAACATTTTTTAAAAAGGCAATGCTATAAATCTGAAAAATGATTATAATGATTGCCTCTTACTTCTTTCTGGCTTTTCCAATCCATCTAAAAGTTGGTTGGGAGATGACACCTGCATTTGGGATGTTTGACATGATAAATGCAGGGGTATAGCCAGGCTTGAGAGTTCGGGCTTTTCAAACACCACTGTTGGTACAAGAAACACTCTCCTGGCTCAGGAGGGGAAAGGCTCATCTTTTTCAGGTGAAAATACTATGAGGAAACTTGGCAGAAATCCAAGGTTATAGGACCCAAAGACTCTAATTCCTCTTTTATGAAAAAAAGAAATGCCTAAGAGGTAACACTTTCCAAACAATTAACTTGCCCGGGGGCCCCTGAGGGATCCTGTATGACAAAGAGCCCCATGTTCTCTGCAAATCCAGGTAAGGTTTGCTACCTAAGAAAAGTAAACCCAGAGGAGAATCTGGAGGGTGCCTGGGAACTAGAAAAACTGGTTCAAGCTTCTGTCTTGAATCCACCTCCTTCATTCAACAAGAAGACCCCTGCCCAGCTTGATGTATCATGACCCCAGGCAAGCAAGTGGTTCTTTAGCACAGCTTAAACTGTAATTAAGGGGGAAAATTTTCAAGGAGCTCCTTGTAAACAGCTTGATGTGGTTGGGACCAGGTTGCAGGGACCAGCAGGGACTGTCCTGGACTGTCAGGACAGGGCCAGTAGGATTCCTGAGTAGGTGGCCTACTTCATGGGTTTGCAAAGTTGCAAGTTCTTGAGTCAGGAGACATGCCTGAGAAAATGTCCGTTTTTCAGGAGACCAGGGCTGGGCGGGGAGAGAAGTCAGGCGGGGCTTTGGGGACACTTGTCCCACTGCTTCTCAAATTCAGGTGTCTTCCTTAACAAACTCATTTTTGAGAACATTTGCCAGGGAAATACATGTCCTCAGTAGAGCAGCTTTGGAAAAGTCTATGGACGGGAAGCAAAATGCAGTCACTAAAAATGGTGGTGAGGAAGGGTGTTTACTCACTTGGAAGATGTTCCTAGTATATGACAGGGTTGGCAAACATTTTCTGTAAAGGGCTAGATAGGAATTCTAGGCTCTGCGGTACATATTGTCTCAAAAGCAGCCACAGGCAATATGTGAAGAATATGGCTGCTGTCACTACAACAGTGAAGTTGAGCAGATGTGACAGAGACCAGATGGCCCTCAGAGCCCAAAATATTTACTATTTCTGGCCAGTTACAGAAAAAGTGTGTGGACCTCTGAGTACACTGGGTGGATTACAAGTCGATGAAGGAAGGAACTCAGGAGAAGCAGCATCCCTACTCTTTCATCATTGTCAAGATGAAAGAATTGACTCAAAGATGGAAACCGCTGGCCACCATCACCACCTGAGCCAGGCAGCCCACGGATGAGGCTTGCCGTCTCCGGGACGCTGGCTCACATCCTCCACACCTCCCCACCCCCGCCCCCTGCATCTAAGATGCAAGCACCTCCCTTTGGGCCCTCCCTGATCTGGCCTCAGCTACCCGAGCATGAACCCCACCACTGCAGGCTTTCACTTTACATTCTCATAAAGACAGTATTCGGTGTCCCTTCCACATTTTCCATCCATCCTTCCTCTGGAAACAAGTGCCCCCGCTTTCCTCCATGCCTCTGCCCCGAGTCCACATGTCGCCCCAAGCTGAGCATCCAGGACGAGGATGTGGCTTGTGACCTAGGCCTAAGCCAATCAGCACTCTGCTTTCACCTCAGCCATTGCGATTGGTCGGGGATGGGCAGATGATCTAGAAAGAGCCAATGAGAGGCCATGAGACGTTTGAAAAGGAAGCCAAAGGAAAGATCTCCATGGCGGTGGCCTCAGGAGCTCCCGGCAGCCTTTTTGCAAGCACGGGGGAAGGCTGGTCTGAGAATGAAGTCAAGATAATAGAAATTGGGCTTCCCTGGTGGTGAGGTGGTCAAGAATCCGGGTGCCAACGCAGGGAACACGGGTTCGAGCCCTGGTCCGGGAAGATCCCACATGCCAAGGAGCAACAAAGCCCACGCGCCACTACTACTGAGCCTGCGCTCTAGAGCCCGCGAGCCACAACTACTGAGCCCGCATGCCACAACTACTGAAGCCTGAGTGCCTAGAGCCTGTGCTCCACAACAGGAGAAGCCACCGCAATGAGAAGCCCGCTCACCACAACAAAGAGTAGCCCCCGCTCGCCGCAACTAGAGAAAGCCCGTGTGCTGCAACGAAGGCCCAATGCAGCCAAAAATAAATAAATAAGATAAATAAATTTATTTTTTTAAAAAGGAAATAAAAATTTCCTTTTCCTGGAAAGAGGGTATATTTGGCAAATTTCCCCCAAACTACAAAAATAAAATAAAATAAAATGCCGAGCAGAGGGGATTATCAGCATCCTCATCTGGGCTAGGAGAGTTGATCACAGATGGGAACCTCCCTCCATGGGGTAACTGTTGAAACCACTGCATGGTTGGTGTCTCGGCAGAACCAACAAGTTTCAGGAATCGGTTCCCAGAAGATAGGGGCCCCGCCCACCCCAACTACCCCCACCCTGCTCCCCGCAGCGCACCCGTTTCCACCACTTGTCCCAACACCTCCCCTTTACGTGAAAGGTTCAGAGGAAGATAAAGTGGATGGTGCAGACTCTCAAAGCAGAGGTCGCGGTGGCCAAGAGAAAAGCAGCGTCTCCAGGCCACACCTAGAAACTATGAGAACTTTCTTCTCCCTGAGCTCATGATGCCCTCACTTCCCAGAGGCCTGACTCAGTGGGAGCAGGTCCAATTCCAATCACTCATTCATCGTTGTGGGCCAGGCACCCAGCAGTGATGCAGACAAAACTCTGTGCCTGCTTCGAGCTTACAGTGCAGTGAGGTAAGGTGATAGGATTAAGAATGAGAGAGCTAATAGCCCAAAGGTGCAAACAACCCAAATGTGGTCCATCCATGCAATGGAATATTATTCAGCCATGAGAAGGAACATGATACATGCTACAGACACAAAAGGCTGCACGTGTATGACTCAGTTTATGAGAAATGTCCAGAAGAGGCCAATCCAGAAAGACAGAAAGTAGATTAGTGGTTATCAGTGGCGGGGCAGGGATGGAGAGTGAGTGCTAATGAGTATGCGGCTGGTTTTTGAGGTGATGAAAATGTTTTAAGTGGACTGTGGTGATGGTTGCACATACCTGTGACTATACAAAACATGCCATTCAGTTGTATGCTGTGAGTGGATTGTATGCGATGTGAATTATACCTCAATAAACTGTTAAAAAGCGTGAATGGGGGTTGAAGGAGAGTCCTCCCTTACCACCCCTCTGTAGAGGGGTTTGTTGCTCCTGTTAATTTAGGAGAAAAGGCATACATTTGTTAGTTTAATTCACAGGTCCCCATGGACTGAACCTAAGAGGGTGGAGGAGAAGTTTTTCCTCCATAACATAGATCATACAGTATGTGGTCTTTTGTGTCTTCATTCCTTTTTTTTCAGTCTTCGTTCCTTTTTATGGCTGAATAATATTCCATAGTTTGGGTATTCCACACTATTAATCCATTTACCAGATGATGGACATTTGAGTTTCCACTTTTTGGCTATTATGAATAATGCTGTTATGAACATTCATGTACAAATTTTGTGTGGATGTATGTTTTCATTTTTCGTGGCGGACACCTAGGAATGGAATTGCTGGGTCATATGGTGAGTCTGTATATGTAACACTTTGAGGACATGCCAGACTTCTTTCAAAAGTAACTGCATTTTACATTTCTGCTGGCAATGTGTGAAGATTCCAATTTCTCCACATCCTCACCAACACCTCCTATTGTCTGCCTTTTTGATGACAGACATCCTAGTGGGTACAAAGTGGTGTCTCATTGTGGTTTTGTGGTTTTTTGTTTTGTTTTGTTTTGTTTTTGCAGTACATGGGCCTCTCACTGTTGTGGCCTCTCCCGTTGCAGAGCACAGGCTCTGGACGCGCAGGGTCAGCAGCCACGGCTCACGGGCCCAGCCGCTCCACGGCATGTGGGATCTTCCTGGACTGGGGCACGAACCCATGTCCCCTGCATCGGCAGGCGGACTCTCAACCACTGCGCCACCAGGGAAGCCCTCATTATGGTTTTGATTTGCATTTCCCTGACGACTGATGATGAGCATCTTTTTGTGTACTTATTGGCCATTTGTACATTTCTTTGAAGAAATGTCTCTTTAAGTCCTTTGCCCATTTTCAGTTGGGTTTTTTTCTTTTCACTGTTGAGTTGTGAGTTCTTCATATATGCTTAATACTAGATCCTTGTCAAATATATAATTTACAAATATTTTCTCCCATTCTCTGAGTTGTCTTTTCACTTTCTTATAGTTTCCTTTGGAGCGCAAACGCTTTTAATTTTGATGAAGTCTAACTGATCTATTTTTCTTTGGTTACTTGTGCTTTGGGTTGCATCGCCTATGTAATCAGAAAAAAAGGAAACATTTTTTACAAAAATAGGCCCAGACATTATGCAGGTTATTTAGTTGACCACATTCTTGTCCTCAAGGAGCTAACACTCGGCTGATGTTCCTTGGGACTCACTGTCGGTGGTTAAACAGCGCTCTGTCTTCATCTTGGGTCCTTTTCCAGGTTGCTGGGCAAAGTCTTTCACATTCTGATGAACCAGATGGCCCTTTAAACAGCTCAGAATTTAAGTGGGATGAGTCATCACTTAACTGTGCTTAGAAATTCTAAAATAAGTCACGTGTAAGCCATTGCAGGGTTTTTGTTTTCAGTGCCTTGGCTGGCTGTGCTTTCCGTGTTTGCTGACTGTGGAATAAACCCAAACACTGGCAGATGGCGGTTGTACGGCCTGAAGTGGGAAGCATCAAATCCTGCCCAATCTAGGGAAATAGGTACCATATGTGTTCGTAATAACAAAACACTGGAGAGCACCCAGACATCCACCAGTCGGGAACTGGTTAAATTATGGTACATCCAAACTCTAGAATAAGAAGAGCCCAAATCTATTAAAAATCGAGAATTTAAAATGTTGGGGAGAAAAAAAAAGAAAACTGAAAAAATAATAATAAAAGACAAAAAAAGACAACTGTTGGGGAGGAAAGCTTTTCCTCTACTCTCTTATGCTCAGTAAATAGGGGTTTATGAATTAAACCAATAAAGGACGAACAGAAGACAATTTTTACTAATGTTTGTGTGCACAGGAGTTCACAGAAAAGAAGTGACAATCAAAGAAGCAGGTAGACTCAGGGGCTTATATACCATTTTAACAAAGGAAAGAGGGTTTAGGGTTCAAGGGACAAACTGTGGGGAAGTGACTAGGAAATATATGGGGGAAACTAATGGAAAACAGGACGGTTCTAGTCAGGTCTGTTTATGCAAATGCATCTCGGTTTCCACTCCCAGTCTTTGATGATAAGAGTCACTGTTCTCCCCCTGGTGTGCGGGGAAGGGGGGCACCTTCCTCAGTGGGAAATTTATGTCCTGCTTTTAGGCAGAAAAGGGGAGGGCGGGGAACTCCTCCTGCCTCAGCTGCCTTCAGCTCAAAATAATCCTTATGCCAAAGTGGCACATTTGGGGACAGCATATCCGTTAAGGACCCAATTACAACACAAATCAAGGTATAATGAAGTATGGAGGTCAGTCCTCTGAAGGAAGGGGTGGGTTTCTAGGAGAACCTCAGGACCTTTGCACTTGCTTTTCCCATCACTGGGTCTTTACCTCACACAGGTTTGTTCAAAGTGTCCTCTGAAAGGTCTTTCCTGACCATCTGGCACAAGAGACCCCTCCTCTGGAGTATTTTTCTTCACAGCACTTACCCCCTCCTGAATGCTGTTGTATATTTTTATGTGTTTGTAGCCACTGTCTTGTTTTTCCTAATTGTCTGACAGCCCCCAGTAATACTGCAGGATTTGATTCCTGGTGCCCAGAGGGTGCTTGGCCATTTTGAAGCCGAATAATACTCAACGCATGTATAAGACACATTTTGTTCATCCATTCATCCATCCATGGACACTTAGGTTGCTTCTACTTCTTGGCTGTTGTGAACAACACTGCTATGAGCCTGGGTGTGCAAACATCTCTTCCAGATCCTGCTTTTAATTCTTGGGGTTTTATACCCACAAGAGGATTTGCTGGATCATATGGAAATCCTATTTTTAAGTGTTTGGGGAACTTCCATACTGTTCTTCACAGTGGCTGCACCATTTTACAGTCTCTTTCTCGAGAGCAGCCTCTAAGGTGTGTGAGGTGGGTCTCCCTGTGGTCCATGTTCGCTCATCCCTGTATCCTCAGCACCCACTGCCATGTCCGCACAGTGAGATGCTCCTGAGTCCTGGTTGAAGGATGAACAGATAAATGACGGCGGAAGGATGAGTGAGTGAAGGGGAGAGGGTGTTTCTGGAAGAACGAAGTGGCCGGAAGGCACTGGTCCAAGTGAGAGGCAAAGCTCCTGCAGCGTCTGCCTGATGTCTAAGTCCACGCACGCTGGGGAGGGAAGGGTACTGAGCAGACTCGTGGGCTCTTCAAGTTGAAGGAATCCGGAAGTTTGCCCAACAAAGGCAGGCGCTTTCCTGAGGGCGCCAGGAGTGACCTCGAGGCTGGGGAGGCCTCCCTCTCGCCTGTGCGGGCAGCGAGGGTCTGCTGGGAGGAGGAGGGGTGCTTGTGGTGAGACCAGGCTCTGCCCTCCTCTTTGCCTCCAGGGTGCTGCATCTCCCGGGTCACCACCCTCGGGCAGGTCCCCGTGGGCCTCCTCCCCTGGGTGTCCCTGACACCTAGAGAATGGAAGACAGGAGAGCCTGGGCCGCAGCAGGTCCTCCCACAGCCACTGCCCCCTCCTCTCCATCACATTTCCTTTTTATGGGTTTTCAGAATGGAAGGGAATCTAATTTCTTCACCTCCTGGGGTAACGTGCTAGAGCCGTCTTCATGTCCGCACCATGGCTGGGAAGGGCTCGGGGCACCGGGAAAGGGAACTTTTGAAGCGGCCGACTCACGACTCATGCAATATAAGACGATCATGTGTCAGAAACGTGACGCAACTCATTGGTTAAGGAGGGGCCAGTAGGGCGGTACAGCAGGTTCAGAGGAGGCTTCGCAGGACCGGAAGCCGACGGGAGGATAGACAGACAGACGCAGAGCTGCACAACTAACTGCGTCCCCTACATGAGATCCACCTGCATTTTGATAAACACCGAGGCTTCGTGTATTACCCATCTTCTACAGTTTACAGAATTGTTAAGTGGTCCACAGACAATGGAAGGCAGAGGTCACTCAGCAGGGCCCCTGAAAGGTGCTTCGTCTCCCACAGGAAGCCTCATCTCCCTGCATCGGTCGTCCCCATATCCCCCACCCCCAAGGCCCCAAAGAACAGAGACCAACAAAGCCCAGATCAGGTGTGGCCCGGGCCGGGCCGTTTGGAGACACCTGGAGGATGGGTGCGTCTCTGTCCGGGGAGTGGGGGAAGGAGGGTTTCCACAGTCTCCCCACGGCCCTCATCTCTTTAGGAGGGAAACTCGAGCCCTGCCGGTGGCCTGCGAGGCACCCGCTCCGTGTGTCCCACCTCATCCCCTCCCTCACTCGGCCCCAAGTACGGGACCCCCAGCAGCTCACCTTGAGGCCTGGCGCTCCTGCCTCAGGGCCTTTGCACTTCCCCTTCCCGCGTCCTCCTCATCTCCTCTCGGGTCCTTAGGGCTGACTCCCTCCGTAAGGGCTTCTCAGCAGCCCTTCCCCCGACCATACTAAGATCCGAAACAACCATTCACTCATTGACCCCCACACCCTGCTCCCCGCTTCCTTGTTTTACCTTTTTCTTTAGTACATGGGCCCACCTGACAGCCTACATATTGGACTTATGTACGTGTTTCTTGTCTCTCCCCCAGTGGAATGCAAACTCTGTGCCGGCAAGATGTTTGCTTGTTTCTTTTTATCTCCTCGTGCCCAGAGCCTGGAACAGTGCATAGAACAAATAACTTGAATGAATGAGTGAATAATCAAACGACAAATGTTCATTGTTAACAAAAAGTAATGTTTTCATTACTACCAGTACAATGAATGCTAGTTGCTAACTGGGATACAAGTATTATGACAACTACTACTTCAACTCACACATGACTTATCGAGGACCCTTGAAAACGAAATCTTCGGGAAACGAGAGCGCTGTTCCCTGTGACGGGCTTTGTCTGCCACCTAGTGGAAATCTTCAGTAACTGCAAGCCATGCAAAGCGTTCCACGACCGGCGTTTCGGGCAGCTGAAACGCTGTGTTGGCATCCCTGATGAGAACGCGACTCAGCACAACCCTTCTGGAGGGAAATTTAGCAATGCCTAACAAAACCACACATGCGTTCACCCTAGGAACCTACCCTGAAGATACATCTCCAACACCATAAAAATACGTATGCACTAGGTTATTCACTGCATCATTATTTGTCATTTCAAACTCCTGGAAGCTACCTGAATGTCCGCATATAAGACAGGGGCTGAACAAACACAATGGAGCACTCTGTAGCGGGAAAAAAGAATGAGAAAGACCCCCTAAGAGCCACTTTGAAGGGATTTCCAAGAGCCTTCTGTTAAGTGGAAAAAGCAAAGCCCCGAAGAATTTGGAAAGCTCGCTGTCCTTCACGTCGGAAAGAAGGGGTATAAGAAAATACACACGCGGGCTTCCCAGGTGGCGCAGTGGTTGAGAGTCCGCCTACCGATGCAGGGGACACGGGTTCATGCCCCGGTCCGGGAAGATCCCACATGCCGTGGAGCGGCTGGGCCCGTGAGCCATGGCCGCTGAGCCTGCGCGTCCGGAGCCTATGCTCCGCAACGGAAGAGGCCACAGCAGTGAGAGGCCCGCGTACCGCAAAAAAAAAAAAAAAGAAAAAGAAAAAAGAAAATACACACGCATCTGTTCGTTTGTGCAAGAGAAAGACAGGAAGGACAAAACAGAAACCAAAGAGGCTGATCACATCACTACGGGGCTTCGTGGCGGGCAGGAGGCTGTGGGATCCGGGCAGCCGGGATGAGGAAAGAGCGGCAGTTCCCCGACTGTACCTTCTTCTAAATCTTTGACTCTTAGGAAGCCAAAACATGCATTTCCCATGTGACCCAGCGACCGCAACCCTGGGCATTTATACCAGAAAGATGAAAATGCGTGTTCATGTAAAAACCTGCACACGATTCTTTGTAGCAGCTCTGTAATTATAACCGAAACCTACAAGAGAACAAAACTTCCCCCACACAGCAGGCAGAGGGTTCCACGGACTCAGCAGCAGACAGGCACGAAGTGCTGGCACATGAGACTACCTGGATAGATCTAAAGGGCCTTATGCCGAGTGAAAGAAGCCAGCCTCACAGGTCACACACTGTAGGGGACTTCCCTGCCGGTCCAGTGGTTAAGACTCTGAGCTCCCAATGCAGGGGGCTCAGGTTCGATCCCTGGTCGGGGAACTAGATAGATCCTGCACGCCGCAACTAAAAGCCCGCATGCTTCAACTAAGGAGCTTGCGTGCCACAACTAAGAACTGGCGCAGCTAAATAAATACATAAATATTTTTAAAAAATAAAAGGTCACACACTGTATGATTTCATTCACATAAATTCTTGTAAGGACAAAAATCATAGAGACGGGGACTTCCCTGGTGGCGCAGTGGTTAAGAATTCACCTGCCAATGCAGGGGACACGGGTTCAATCCCTGGTCTGGGAAGATCCCACATGCGCGGAACAACTAAGCCCGCGAGCCACGACTACTGAGCCCACAAGCCACAACTACTGAAGCCTGCGTGCCTAGAGCCCGTGCTCCACAACAAGAGAAGCCACTGCAGTGAGAAGCCTGAGCACCACAATGAAGAGCAGCCCCCGCTCGCTGCAACTAGAGAAAGCCCACGCGCAGCAATGAAGACCCAACCCAGCCAAAAATAAATTGAAAATAATAAATAAAAATTGAAAAACATCACAGAGATGGCAACTGATTGGTAGCTGCCAGAGGTTGGGGGTCTCTGCTAGGATGGGGGAGGGGTGGGTCCGCGCCCCCACACCCGGGATAAAACAACACAGAACTCCCCCTACACACTGCTGCAATGTCAGTCTCCTGGTTTTGTGACTGTACTCAAGTTACGTCAGATGTAACCGCTGGGGAAAACCAATGCAGAAAACCAGGCCAAGCGTCTAAGGAGATACTCTGCTACGTTTGCAACTTCCTGTGAATCTACAAATTTCAAAATAAAATGTTAAAGAATATGATTATGGGTCAAATAAACATGCCGGGGTGGTGGGAGGTTTGGTCCCTGAGCCAACACTTTGTAACCTCTGGTTTCCAGGAGCAGGATAGCCCTGTTCGTGACCCTCTGCCAGTGTTTCCTTTGGTCCCGTTCCCCTGGTTCAGAGGCTGGTGACTAGGCCAGAGGGAGCGTGGATGTGTCATCCGAGGCATCAGAAACAGCAGTTGGAAAGAGTTTGTGTGTGTGTGTGTGCACGTGTGTGTGTGTGTCCTGTATTCATTTTCTACTGCTCTGTAATAAACTACCACAAAGCCACTTGGTGGCTTCACACTACACACATTTATTATCTCACAGTTTCTGTGGGTTGGGAGTCTATGTTCTGGTAGGTGGGCTCATATGCTCAGGGTCTCACCAGACTGGGATCCCCTCTGACTCGGGGGCCTCTTCCAGGTCACTGGTTGCTGGTAGAGCCCATGGCCTTGCAGTTTAATGGCTGAGATTCCGGGTTTCTTTTCTAGCTGTTGACTGGGGACCATTCTCAGAGCCTGAAGGCTGCCCTCACGTCCCTGCCCCACGACCCATCACCTCGCGTATGGCAGCGGCCTCTTCAGGCCCCCAGGAGAGGGTCTTGGCTACGAATTCTGCCAACCACCCGAGTGAACCTCCTCTGACAGAGACAGCAAGTGTAGACAACTACAGCGATCCGGCGGCTACGATTTGCTGAGTCACTGCGGAGTGTGGTAACACTGGGGTTTGAGTTCACACTGGGACAACAGAGGTGAGCTTTGTGGAGCTCTGACTTCTCCATCTATATCTAACGCATTTTTGCCTGAAAATATTGCATGAAATGCACTGCGGTGAGGAAACACTTTTCCAGGCAACACCGAGGTCTGCAAAGCTCTGTGTTAGGGCGAGGCAAAGACCCAGGACACTATTTTATGGGAATTGCTAAATCCAATTGTACAGCAGATTTCGTTCTCATTTATGTCCTGGATCGACTTGCATTTTGATGTTTTGCTCCTTCTTAGGATTCCCATCATTAGCTAGTAGTGACCTGGACAAAAGTAGACACAAAAATATGATATGAAATTACATTTTTGCCTATCAGACAAAGAGGGGATATTTGTGAAGGTTATATACATTGGTTCTCAATGAACACCTTTTCTGGTTGCTAACATATAAATAAGATTAGCATAAACTAGGATTGGCAAACTTTTCCTGTAAAGGGCTAGTTAGTAAATATTTTCAGCTTTGGGGCCATAATGGTTTCTGTGCAGTAATTCAACTCTGCCACAGAGCACAAAAGCAACCGTAGGCAATACGTAAATGGGTACAGCTGTGTTCCAATAAAAATTAAATTATGGTCACTGAAATGTGCATTTCATGTAATTTTTCCTTTTTTCTTTTTGGCCTCACCTCGTGGCTTGCCGATCTTAGTTCCCTGGCCAGGGATCGAACCCAGGCCCTCGGCAGTGCAAGTGCCAAGTCCTAATCAGTGGACCGCCAGGGAATTCCTGAATTTCATGTAATTTTCATGTCATGAAATACAATTCATCATTTGATTTTTTTCAACCATTTAAAAGTATAAAAACCATTATTAGCTCATGGGCTGTACAAAAACAGGCAGTGGGCTGATCTGGCCTGTGAGCCATGGTTTGGCAACCCTTACATTATCTCTATTCTAATCTAAAATGTGCCCCATGTTGACATCACAGGTTAAAACCAAAGTCTTTTTTCCTTATCTGCCTTTCTCCAGAATGTGCTGTGAAAATAACTCACATAGTCCCATTTGCTTGAAAACACCCAGAAAGAGAACAGAAGGCACAAAGGAGGCGTCTCAGCTCCTTCCAGTTTTTCCACATCCTGGAAGTTGAAGTTTCGGCAAAAAGTAAAGGGCTCAGGGACCACTTTTCAAAGGTAGCATCGCGATTACAAGATGGGAAGAGATGGCCGGCTCTGATCTGAGGTCTCTTCCCGAACACGTATGTGCGACTGAACCTGAGGACTGTGCTCCGACGATAAGGGTGAACTCTTTGAACTCTTTGTGGCTGGGAAGGGAGGTGATGGAGAGCCAAGCCCACTTTAATTTGGACTGAATGGAAATAAGGGAATTGCCATGGTCTCGCACAGCTGACGTCTCTGCCCAGGCCTGCACCTGCAGGTCTTTTTTTTTTTTTTTAAGATTTTTTTTGATGTGGACCATTTTTTTTTAAAGCCTTTATTGAATTTGTTACAATATTGCTTCTGTTTTATGTTTTTTGTTTTTTTTTTTGCCACTAGGTGCATGTGGGATCTTAGCTCCCTGACCAGGGATCAAACCCGCACCCCCTGCATTGGAAGGCGAAGTCTTAACCCCTGGACTGCCAGGGAAGTCCCTGCACGTCTCTAAAACCACCAGGCTGGCCTACATTAGGGGTCATGAGCTAACAGAACAGCCTGGAGTAAGTGTAGTTTCATTAGCCATACAAACATGCCAAAATACCCAGGTTTTAAATAAGTATTATAAAGAATATTCATATTGACCAATTTGGGAACCCCTGGTTAGCTCATCTATATCCGAATTACATTAAAAACATGGTTTGGGGCTTCCCTGGTGGCGCAGTGGTTGAGAGTCCGCTTGCCGATGCAGGGGACACGGGTTCGTGCCCCGGTCCGGGAAGATCCCACATGCCGCGGAGAGACTAGACTAGGCCCGTGAGTCATGGCCGCTGAGCCTGCGCGTCCGGAGCCTGTGCTCTGCAACGGGAGAGGCCACAACAGTGAGAGGCCCGCGTACCGCAAAAAAAAAAAAAAAAAAAAACATGGTTTGATTCTCCATTTTTCTGAATCCACTTAGACACATGTAACTGTTAGTTTTGTAGTAGAAAAGTCAATGCATAGGACCCATGAGACAGAATGAATAAGACGACTTTTCTGGTGGTAAGAAAATGAAATGATTCTAGAATCCACCATCCCCTTGACACACATACCTCCTAACAATCATTTTTATCATTTTAAAACCTATAAAGTTGTCCTTTGTAATATAATAAATCATAAAGATAAAAAAGGTTCTGTCTTTTACAAAAATAGCTAAAGATAGTTATTATGAAAATAATGTCAGCATCTTACCCCAAATTTCCCAAGCCTTATTCTACAAGGGCCATGGCACAGTGGCCAAGAATGTCACCCTACACTAATGTCACTGTCCACGCACTTCTCACCACCCTCAGCTCTAGAGGAAGTGAGGAAGGCAAAAACAGAACAATAACTGCTATGGCTACTGGCCTCACACTTTTTTCAAGCTTAAAAAAAGAGAAAGGAAAAAGGTCCCAAATTCGAGAATTCTTTTTCTTCAGAATAGTTTTATTAGTTTGCATATGGTTTGTCAGCACTCAAACTTTTCTCTCCTACTGTGACACACAGATCCACTCACTCCGAGTCTTCTTCTTCCCATATCTCATATATTGTAATATTATTGTGTGGGTCTGCAGGCACCTCTGAGTTCTGAAGCTTGAGAGTACTGCCGGTTGCCATGGCGGCTTTCAGATTCTGCACCTTGGACATGAATTTCACAAGGTCCATCTGGAGCTGGGTTAGGGTATTGAATGCATAGTCTTTGTTGGGGGAAGCATTTTGATTTTTCTTTGTTGGAGAGCGAAATGAACAGCCTTGAAGGGCAGGAGGATTATTCTGCTCCTGTCAAGAAGGATATATTCAGGGTGAATAATACTGTTGACGTTGCTGGTTTTGACACAATTCTAAGAGAGCTGGGCTCACCTAAGAGAAGTTGGCTCTAGCATTGATCTAGCCCAGGGATTGGCAAACGATGGCCAAATCCGGCCCACCAGCTTTTTTTGTTAATGATGTTTTATTGGAACACAGCCAGGCTCGTTCATTTGCATACTGTCTATAGCTGCTTTCACGCTCAAACGGCAGAGTTGAGTCCTTGCAACAGAGACTGAATGGGCTGCACAGCTGAAAATATCAACTATCTGGCCTTTTACAGAAAAGGTTTGCCAACCCCTGCTCCCATCAGTTTGGACACAGAATCCTGAGGTGGTGGGTTTGTCCAGGAGCAAACATGCTGCCGTATTTCTCTCCCTTCCCCTTCTCAGAGCTGTTCAGCCACCTTATGGACAGGCTGTTACCTCTTTACACCTCTGACCCTTTACGACAGGTCTTTTCCTTTACCTGGGATAATGATACAATTTCCATTCAGTTCAGCAACCTGTAATGATTCAAACGCTAGGGAAATTAAAAATCAGGGGCAGTGAATCTGCCTCCATAAATGTTGACCTGAAACACGCCAAGTTCTTGAATCTATCCTCAATTTGAAAAGTCTGATTTAACAGGATAAATATTGAGCCAAGGTTTTAGTTGCCCAGTAAACAGAAGGTGGTCTTCAACTATGAGTCCCCACCTCTGTGAGTTAAGATCTACCGTCCCCCCTAAGGACACGTCGGGAAATGAGTTAGCCAACGTTTCTCAGGACCAGAAGTAGGTACTCTGTATTCAAACTCGTTGTACTTAACAGTCTTGCCTGTAACAACCAGAGCATGTGTTCCTCTGAGTCTGAGCTTTCTGCAGTGGAATCAATGTGGTGTGAAAAACAGAGCCATCCTTACCATACCTTCTCGCTATCTCCTCGAAACTTTAGCATCATATACAGCACGACAACAAAAAAAAGCCAGAGCCACTTGCTCCCAAGCCAGCCTTGGACATGCTCTGAGAGATCCTGCCGAATTCGAAAGTGCCCTCCGCAAGGCACCTTCTCCTTGGGTTCTCTGGCTTTCTCTCTCAGGGAAGAAGACATAAAGGCAGAGCCGCAGGAGAGGCACAGAGCAAAGAACAAGAACCATTTCAGCGTCCACATGGTGAGCAGAGATGGGGGACAAAGTGGCTCATGGTGGGTTGGTCTGCCCTTGCACCCGGAGACTGGGAACCAGGCCTGGGCACCAGGGCTGGGCTGGGCGGTTGGTGATGTCACAGAGGCCCTGAGCCAGAACCAGCTCTGGCCATTGTGATGACTTCAGGGCAGAGGATAAAGAGGCTCGCAGGGGTTGCCTGGGAGTAGGGCTTAAAGGGAAATGGTGAAATTTCCAGTGGGCAATAAAAAGAGAGGCGGGGGAGTGATAGAAGGCCATCTCCTTGCCAGTATGTTCTTTCTGACCCTCATGCTCTACTGGGAGAGTCCATCTATTTTTGTTTTTCTATTTGTTGACTGCAGACGCTGTGGTGAGCACAGCAGCCCGGGCATGTGCCCCTGTGGAGCCGAGAGCCTAGTGGGAAAGAAAGATATTAAACCAGAGGCTAAAAAAAAAAAACAACCAAAAAAACAGAGGCTACAGACTAGGAGCCACTGACGTACTTTGTTTGGCCTACATTGTTTCTGAAAATTATTATTTGCCAATATTTAAATGTCGGTAGGGGGAGGGCTTCATTTAAAAAGGCCAGATTTCACAGGAAACTAAGTTTGCTTTGAAAAGTATGGAGCATCTGGTAACACGGGGGCCCCTCTCTGCTGGAGGTAAGTAGCAACAGCCCCTCTAGGTGGCCATGTTTTCTCCACAGTCCCCACCACTCCCTATCGCCTCACAGTTACACTCATTGACTTCACCTGAGTGTGCAATGCCTGAGTTAATTAAGAGTATCATTTATTTCATTAAAATTGTGATAAGGGGACTTCCCTAGTGGTCCAGTGGTTAAGACTGCACGCTCCCAATACAGAAGGCACGGGTTCGACCCCTGGTTGGGGAACTAAGATCCTGCATGCTGCACGGTGTGGCCAAAAAAGAAAAAAATAACATGTGATAAGAACAGAGAGCTTTAAGAGAACACAAGGGGGCAGCTCTAGGTTGGTCCAGGCAGGAAGGCTTTCCTGAAAAAGACATTCAGGTGGTGGAATGTGCGGGATGATCAGGAGTTGGCTGGATAAGATGGGGAAGTGGTTGACACCCAGGCAGGTGTGAAGACTCTGAGGTGAGAGGGACACAGCCTGCAGGACGATAGAGTCTGCTGCCAGGAGTACAGCCAGGGCTCACTGGCCAGTGCACTAGAAACCATCAGTTTCTAAAAATGACATGAAACAAAAAGTCCCGACTAATGGAACGCAGGGCTTGTACCTGTTCCGCTGGGTCACCTGATTCACACTTATTCCCGGGGAATAAAGCCTTCTGCTGGATATAACCAAGGGTCCACTGGGTGCCTGCACTGTGCCTCTAACTGTGTTGAGTGATGAAGTCCTGTGAGATGGTTTGAAACCAGGAGGGGAGACGGAGAGTGGGATCCAGCGGCACAGACTGCCCTGGGGCACATGCTCCCCCAGCTTCGGGTGGGGACGTGGGGCTCCCTGCCGAGAGCATTTGTGCAGGGCTTACAGGGGCGCGAGGCCCAAGGGTTGATTAGGAAATAGGCACGGCTATTATAACCAGACTTAACTGTACGTAAAGGTATATAAATGCTGATCTGGGAAAGAAAGTAGATCATTTTCAGGTTTGTTCTGGAAAAGTCCACAACAGAAATTCACTGAGGTTACTATCTTTCTGATTAAAACTCCTCTATATTCACAATGTCAACCCGTCCCCGGGTCCAACTTCCCACCCTGCTGAGGCACAGGACCGGGAACAGCGCAGGCTGCGTTCGGCTCTCCACCCCCTCCCCAGAATCCTCTGAGGCTGCTCCCTCCCGCCTCCGACCTTCCTCTCCCAGCTCTTTTGCCTGCTTTTTTTTTTTTTTTTGCGGTACGCGGGCCTCTCACTGTTGTGGCCTCTCCCGTTGCGGAGCACAGGCTCCGGACGCGCAGGCTCAGCGGCCATGGCTCACGGGCCCAGTCGCTCCGCGGCATGTGGGATCCTCCCGGACCGGGGCACAAACCCGCGTCCCCTGCATCGGCAGGCGGACTCTCAACCACTGCGCCACCAGGGGAGCCCTGCCTGCTTTTAAAAAAAATGTATTTTACTGAAGTAAAGCCGACTTACAATGTTGTGTTTCCTTTGCCTGCTTTTTCATGGAAACCAGGGCCCTGGATCTGGTATAAAGAACCATCTGAATGATACAACTGTCTCCAGAAAGGCAGTGTTGAACTTGGATGTTCCTGATTCTTAGTCTCATAGGAGAATTTCATTAATTATTCACTTCAACACACTTTATGGATAAGATCCACCAATTTTATGCACAGTTTCCCCCTTTTATAATCTTCTGCTGAGAGAGAAAGTGGAACTGACATGATGTCATAGAACTACAAGCGCTATCAGCGCAATGGCTGCAATTTTCTTACTCAACGTTCGGGCAAGAAAGAAGAAAAATCCAGAGACGAGAGCCAGAGCAGACTTTAGACTTACTTTATTTTCGCACGAAATCATCGGGTGCCAACTAAATCTCCTCATCAAGGCGATCCGCAAGGAAGGCCCCTCAGTCCCCTCCCTGGCGCTGAGACGACCCCTCCTACAGCCCTGCAGGCGGAATGCACTGCAGACGCGTCCTTCCTCAAGTTCGGTTTCACCTGGCTTGTTTAATTAATTAACCGCCGCGAGCAAAACCATGAGAATCTGAGTCAAAATGAGCCAACCACATACCCGTGAGGAATCTGGCGTCTTTAATTATTTTAAGCATAAATAGTGCGGCCAGCGTGCTTTCGGCCGGCCGTGGGCAGGTCCACGCGCACTGGGGGAGGAGGTGAGCGGAGAGGGCGACGGGGTGGGGCCGGCAGGGTCACCGAGACCCCGTCTTGCCCCGCCACGCCGGCTCCGAGCTCTGGGGTGCGCCGAGGCCGTGCCCCGGGCCTCAGAAGCAGTAGGACGTGTGGGTGACCCAGTGG
Organism: Mesoplodon densirostris; assembly: GCF_025265405.1. Taxonomy (NCBI): domain Eukaryota; kingdom Metazoa; phylum Chordata; class Mammalia; order Artiodactyla; family Ziphiidae; genus Mesoplodon; species Mesoplodon densirostris. The sequence goes on from NC_082676.1 coordinate 6,644,115, forward strand.
GCCGACTCCTCCTTGGAGCGCTTGGCGGAGCTGTGGGTCGTGAAGAGGGACTTGTAAGCTTCTGACTCTCCGCTCTCGGCGATGGACCTCTTCGTGGCTCCACACGGAGGCTTCCCGGCTTTTCCGGAAGAGCTCCCCTGTGCTGCTGGAAAAATGAAAAGCCCAAAACTTTAAAGCTGGGACTACAGATCATTCCAAACGTCACATCCTCAAAAGTTCATTAATCCCAGGAATTTCCCTCCTGCTTTCTGGGGATGAAGGTTGAACTATGTTATCTCAATCGCCGAGTCCTAAAAACAAATGAAGCTACTGTATTTAAAATCACACTCATCGCTACTTGCTATATATTCACGGCACTGGTCCCAGCTCCGGGGATGACGTACATCAGATCCCGAGGCCAGGTGGCTGAGGTGAGTGTCTGGGGTACAGGAACCCATGAACACTCTGGAGGACGATTACACCACAGGTTTACACACTCCTTTACCTCATCAATCTGTGCTTTTCTTCTTTGTGAAATAAATACTATTTTCTTTGCTAAAGGTAGTGAGTTTCAGGAGAAAGGCACTAAATCCTGGACTATCCAGCAAACAAAATGGCTCTCGGTCAAGAGCAGGTGGAGGAGGGCTGGCTCGAGTGCACACGGGGTGCACAGCGAGCCCCAGCCTTAAATTAGGGAACACCCGAGTCAGGCCTTGGCGCCCCTTGTTAGCCTGGCCCCGAGTGCAGACTCCACAGGAAAACTGGCATTTGTGCTCACACGCCTTCCGTCTCGAGAGGGCTCCTGCTCTAAGGTGAATCAACTGTTTCTTAGTTACCCGCCAAGAGAGCTCAGTGAACTATTCAGAGAATAGTGAACTACTGAATAGTGAACTATTCATTAGGACGAGCTTGAGTTCTCGGATTCACGCCAGCAGAACCGTGACGCACCCACGCAGGCTCCCAGCTGTCTAAGTGGCCCGCTGCCGTCTCAACAGGACCCACCTGCACTTCTGGGAGCCGAGGTGGTTTTCTTCTCTTGAGAATCAAGGCTGGTTTCTTCCGGCTTCCCTGTCTTCATTTTTGATGGTCCTGGGGCTTCTGTGAAAGAACGAAGTAAGCAAAACAAAACAACATCAGGAACTTACGTGGGAAACAGGCCGATGGCCTTACTTTTGCTAAAATAAGGACCTCTTTTCGCATCTTACCTTCACTGACATCTGATTTTGAGAGAGACTCTGCCACCTTGGGTTTCTTTGTTTTCTGTGAAAAGAAAGGGGAGGGCGGACACGTGCTCAGATTCACCGGTTTCGGTGTCAGTGGGGCTCCCGCCAGTCCGGGAGCCCAGTGAGAGGCCCGCACGGGTCGCTCCGGGCAGGCGTCCCGCTGATCCTCTGCCCTAAACCTCGGGCCTCCCCACGTGTTTCCAGCTGTGCGCTCTCGCCTCACATGATACATCCGTAGAGATCTGCTCAGCTGTAGAGTTACGTTCCAAAACCACACCCGCAAAACATCTAGGTGCGGAGGACAGGTTTTAGTGGTAAGAGTCAGTGTTAATGGTGACGACTGCACACAGAAGAGCAGTTAACTGGATGACAACGTAAGTCCAGCCGGTACTGGGTCTTAACCTTTCCAGGAAGACTTCCTCAAAGTTGTCCAACTGCTTTGACATTTGTGTATTTAACGATAAGGACTTGAGGCCTGTACTAAAGAACACTTTAGCCAATTCTCCTCGGCTCTGGATTACTTCTGTTAGAATTCTGTCACTCATAATAGTGAAATTGGTCAGCAAAAATTTAAGAAATGAAACAAACCATTCTAAAACCACACAGCTGATTCAATCACAGAAAGGACAAACAGGACCTAGGTTCATTCAGAGAATTTACTTTAAACATGCCGTTTTCCTAAGCATGCAAAAGGTGGCGTTAGAGATACGCAGCCTAAACGTTTCAGAAGGCTCCCATCACTAGAAAACATCAAAGACCTTGCTCAGGCAGTGGCCCTGAACCTGTAATATGTATATGCTACGTGATCTATAACACTTGCATAAAACATAAACACATCCTGTTCATTTCACACATGCAAGACATGCATTCAAATTTATGAGGGTAACACCTCATCCTTCAAAAAGAAAAAACATGCAGAAAACTGCTTATTTCTAAGCCCTCCATTCACAGCTGAGGTTATCTGAAAAGCACGAGCAATGAGGCCTTAGACAGGAAATGCTATGCCCTGTCTCCAGCTGTGGGTACATTGGGGAAATATTTTGGTTTCCTGGTAGCCGTCTCTAGGAAGCATTCCCAGAAGGTCCGGGGAGTATTCTGCGGAGAGGGGCATGTTAGTTCCACCGGGCTTTGAACAACTTGGCAGGAAGCCTGGGACAGAGGAGACAACTCACTAAAGTAAGAAGAAGGCTAATGACCATACCAATGTCTCTAGGAGCTTCCGTTAAAATACAGTTTTTCCCTTTTGTGCTTCTTAAAAACTGAACTTGATCAATAGTAGCAACAAAGAACAAGCAGATCCTTTTTGGTAAATGTCGTCAAAAATACCTCAAACTTCTATTCGCTTCTAAACCCGAACTCACCCCTTTAAATGACAGAGCGTCTCTTTATTTCTCATGAATGTTGTAATAACCTCGTACAAGACCGCTTCACGGAGTACTTCTACTGGTATTTGATCACTAAAGCTGGGCACAATTCCTTGTACTACAGAACCATTCACACACATTATTTATTTTCTACCCAAGTGAAGCTATCAAAGGAGGAAATGCCAGTGGCTTGGCTCTTTCTGAGAATTCTGGACCCACACACAATAACGCCACTGCTATCATATTCTCAGCTTTTTAAAGCCTCATGACCATGAATTATATATTTTTCCAGGGTGATACGGTCTTGCACTTTCCTCTATTATGATTTTAAAAAATGAAAAACCTGAAAAATCTTTAATTATTACATCACTGGTAAATGCACGCCAGTAGCACAAAACCAGGCAGGCTATTTCTCTTCACAATTTTATGTCCTCAGGATACTGAAACTAATTTTCTAATACTTTAGGCATTCTTTTGCCTTAGTTCTGATGGCATGAAGTTTCTCCCACATTTACCCTTTTTTTTTTTTTTTTTTAAAGGATGAAAAAAAGACCATGGCTATCATCTGTAAGTGCTCAAGAAATAACAAAATTTACTACTGGATCCAGAATCGATGACACATTGAATGATTTCTTAGCTGATCAACTGTTTTGAGCCTGCTCATCACATCAGATCATTAAGCACGGATTCCACTGCTTATGGAAGGTGGTTCTAAACCTGGGGCGCAAAGCAAAGCCTTCACCCCAACACCCCCGACCCAGAGCACCGGGCATCAGCAAGCATCGCCGGGGCGCCATTCAAGGCCGGGGCCAGGGGAGGCTCAGGATGGCCAGGCGGCGGCTTCCACGGCGGGGGGGGGGGGGGGGGGGGGGGGAAGGCTGCTTGTCTCCTCGCTCCAGGGAGCACAGGGAGGGGATGTGCGTGCGTGTGTGTGTCTGCATGTGTGCGTGTGTGTCTGTATGCCTGTGTGTGTCTGCATGTGTCTGCATGCATGTGTGTGTGGCCGCATGCGTGTGTGCGTCTGCATCTGCACTCCCAGGAGTGGGTGGGAAGCACAGGCCCCGGGCTCCCCCCAAGATCTCTAGGACGTTCAAACCTGGGCCGCACAGCCTCTCCAGAGGTGCTGGGGGTGGTGACTTTTACTCCTCCTCAGTTTTACAAGGTGTGACACCAAGCCTCTTACACTCAGTGCCCGCGCAGCAATCGTGGTGGCTGCCTTGCCCTCCGGACGCACTTCACAGGCCTGAGCTTTTCTACCCTCCTGCCCACACCCGGCCCCTGCAGGTGGCGTGACCCCCCGCCCCCCTTCACCGATGAGGCAGCCGAGCGCAGAGCAGACCACTGAGCCCGACCCAGCGAGGCCGCCTGGAATCTTCTAGAGCCCGGGCCCGCCTGGTCATAAAAACCACCTCGATCGCAGCGAACCCCGAACCAGCGCCAGCAGCACAGCTGGCGTGTTTGCGACGGGCTCTGGGGCAGAGGCCGCGGCGGGGCAGAACCTGCAGACTTGACTTGCGCCCCAACTCGGGAAGGTGAGGAGGCGAGCCTAGGACCCCAGTACCTTCCCCAGCTTCGCTCGCAGCCTCCTCCCCTCCATCCTCCTCTTCAGCGTTTCCACGTCCTCCTTGGTGCCATTGAGCACGATGACGTCGTCCTCCTGGAAGGCAGCCCCACACTGGAGAGGACGAAAGAGAGAAGACGACAGATTCCATCACCACGCGGAAAGCAGCTACCCTCAGGCCCTCACTCTTAGCCCAACCACTGGTCCTCAAGCTCTTGGGAAATTCCTGTTGTTTCCCCGCCTGCACCTTGGCTTGGCCAGTTTTTGACCCTGAGCCCTGCTTGGGAAAGTTTCTGTGTACAGTTAGCAGAGCAGGCCTGCCTGCCAGACTGGCCCTGGCTGGTGTCTAGGAACCTGGATTTCTGCAGGGTCCCTCCCACTTCCTAATCGTGTTGGGCTTCTTTGCTTACAGGCCTCCCCACGGGACCCGACCTCCAGGGGTCCCATGCAAAGACCCAAGCACAGGGTGGACGTTTAGGAAATGTCTGTTTAAGGAATCATTAGCAATACTGACTTAATAAAGAACCTGTGGGACTCACACACAGCTGAGCCAAGGGATCTCACAGGCCACACAGAGGTTTGCAACCTTGACCTTACATCAGCATCTCTGGGGGGATCCCTGAGACCCACCGCCAGTTTCTGATTCAGGAGTTCTAGGGTGGGACCCGATAATTTGCATTTCTAATGTTTTCTCAGGTCATGCAGATGCTGCCTGTGGGGGAACCAGGCTTTGAGAACCACTGTTCTAGAGTTTAGGAAGTTGGCCAATTAGGGTAAATGGGCTAAATCCCAGCAGGAGAGGGGAAGGACCATTCCGGAGGCACAGCCTGCATTTCGGCTCTTTCCTGGGCTGCCGCTGCCCACTGTCATGCCCACGGGGGTCTGCATTTTCAACTGCTCCCTGGGGAGCCAGCCCTGCTGAGGACAGTGTTTGGGCCAGCATCCATTTCGGGGTTTGTTTCCCTCTTCCTGTGGGTTCTCCAGAGTCCCTCTGCCTAGACCTTGGCCTCAGTTACCGCATCTGTAAAATGGGGATATACTGAACTCCCAGCATGATCGGGTTGGGGCAAGAATTAAGGGTAACGCCGTAGGGAATGGAGCCCAGAGCTGGGCACTGAACACTCAACCATCACCAGTTTTGCATTTTCCTAACACAGATGGAGCTCCAAGTTCCAGCCCTCAGCATTGTGTCTCTAACTAGCTTCCCTAGGCAGAAGCATCACATAACCTGAGTTCCTCATCCATGGATTCAACCAATTTCAGACAGGAAATATTTGGGAAGAAAAAATTTTCCAGTAAGTTCCAAAAAGCAACACTTGAATACTATATAAATAGTTGCCACATACATACCAGTGCAGGGCCCCGCAACTATTTACATAGACCAGCAACTATTTACGTAACATTTACACTGTATTTACAACTATTTACATAGAATTTACATTATATTAGGTATTATAAGTAACTTGAAGATGACTTAAAGTAAACGGGAAGATGTGTGTCCGTTATATGCAAACGCTACACCATTTTATATAAGGGGCTTGAGCATGTGCGGATTTCAGTATATGCGGGAGTCCTGGGCCAATCCCCCCAGCCCCCCAACCGATAGGGAGGGATGACAGTACGCGCTGCTGCATTTTCCTCGCTGGGAGTTGTGCCCCCTCGGGGAAGGGAGAAAGCATAAGGAAGCCTCACGCGGACTCCTCTAGACTCTGCCTGGGTCTCTGCCCCTTACCACCTGAGGGCTACACGGCCCTGCTGGTTCACTGGACAAACCTGGGCCGTGAGGACGGCCGTATGCCGAGTCCACGCCCAGAATCTCTCTGATAGAAAACATTCTCAGCACAAGAAAAGCCACACAACTACTCTTTTTCTTAGAAGTTGCCACAGCTTTCCCAGCACCTCTTAACACACAGAGGAGCCGGTCACCGTCTGCTGACTCTCCTTGGCTGCTGCCTTAGCTGGGTTATTTACTGTGGTTCTGTGTCCAAAACCCACAGCTCTAGGTCAAAGTCGGCTCCTTTCCTAAGGTGGTAAAGACCCAGAAAGCCTGAGGTAGGTGCCACAGAGAGGAGCTCTGTGCACAGACAGGGGGCGTCTGGTACGGCGTCTGGCCAGGGCTGCCTCTGGAGAACAGAGATGCCAGGAGGCCAGGGGCGGGGAACAGCCCCTCTGCAGGGGAAGGCCACCTGGCAAGCCCTGGGCTGTGGGAGACTGGGGCAGAGCCTTCCCCTGGGGGCTGTCCTCCTTGGAGAGAGAAGGAAAAAGGATCTGCAGGTACAGAATCAGGTGGTAGGTAAGGCCCGGTGGGGCTTGGGGCTGGGGCTCTGGCGTCAATAACCCTCCTGAGCGCATCTGCCCCCCTGCCCCGTCACAGCCCTCATCCTCCTCCCCCGCGGGCTTTCTGCGCCTTTCCACCACTCTTGCTGCCCGGGTCTGACCGATCGTGCCAGCGGTCCGCAGCCTCCTTCCCTGCACACGATTGTTTAGTTGTCTACGTGTGACGGTGGGCCCTGTCCTGCCTACAGCTGTGGTGTGTTGTACCCGAGTTGTAGTCCTAGAGTTGAATCAGCTGCTAATAACAACACTGAGCTGGGAACCCTGCACGTTAAAACCTGAGATATCTTGCTCTGTGTCTCCAAAATTCAAAAAATCCACTAATACCGAACCCACCCCTCAAGGCCTCAACTGCCTGGCCCTGAGTGGGCAGCCCCTGGGGACGGCAGCACGTGGCCCTCCCTCCAGCTACGGGCCCCGCACCTGTTCTAGGGTCATGCCTGACCTCACCAGGCTTCTGCACAGCAGAACCCAGGGCCCTGCGTGGAGCGGCCCGTCCCTGGAGGCAAGTAAAACCAGGGCAGGAAGCAGGTTTCTGCCACGATGTCAGCTGCCAGACAGGGGCTCTCCTCCGTGGACTAAAGGGTGGGGGGGCTTTAGAAAGGGAGGGGGGCTGCTGCAAAGGCACAGCAGCCCAAAGGGACTGACCCTCTCTTTGCTTATAAAAGTAACAGGTACACAAAGTAGAAAACACCCGTATTTCCCATTTTTCTATGTGTACTATTCCCGTACAGGTGAAATCATATATTTATTTTCAGTTTTGATTCCTTTTACTACTTGTACCTCAGATGTCCAAAAAAAAAGGTGGGAAATGGCTAAATAAATCATAATACATTCCTAAAAAGGAAGAGAATATAGTTATTTTAGAGTTTTCGACAACACAGAATATGCTCATTATATGTTAAAAGGAAAAACAGACTAGAAGTTGTATATTACATGACCTCTGGATGTTAATTTTTTTTTTATATTGAAAAAAAAAGGCCAGTAGGAAAGTGCTGAAGGAAACAGAATTAAGGGTAATATGCTACTATATCTGTATATTTATATCACAAACAAATGGAATAGTGGTTTCTCAATCTTTGTTCTTACAAATAATAATTGTGATGAACAACTGATTACATGCATCTTTGACCCCCAAATTCCACTTCTGAGACTTGGTTGTTCTCTATCACAGAACCCTGTTTCCTGTATTCATGGCTTATGATAAATGAATGTATGCCTGTATGTGTGTATTGACTTTTAAAATAGGGCTTCCCTCTGTCACACTGTAAGCTCCAAATGGGAAGGTTTTGTCTTTATCTTTCATGGCTGTAGCTGAGTCTTAAGCCCAGGGTCCTGCACACAGTGGATGCTCAGTAAATAATTGCTGAATGAAGCAATGAGAATATGACCTAAAGAAATATTTCAAACCAGGATGAAAGGGAGTGAAATATTAAAGCCAAATAGCTCCCCTAGAAGGTCACATGAACTTTACACTCCTTACAGCATATGAGAATGCCCATCATACCACGTAAAGGAGGGAAAAAAAAAAAACTTATGCTAATCTAAAAACCAGAAGAACACAGCTCCTTTTTGGCTTTAAGAAACATAAAACACCCCACTGTATTCACAGCGCCTCTTTTGTAATTTACATGTTTACGCTCTATGTCTGTTTTATTTATTAGGATTTTCATCTTTCAAAAATTTTAGTTGAATCACATCAGTGTAAGGAGCTGATACAGGGCTTCCCTGGTGGCACAGTGGTTAAGAATCCACACGCCAATGCAGGGGACACAGGTTTGAGCCCTGGTCTGGGAAGATCCCACATGCCGTGGAGCAACTGAGCCCGTGTGCCACAACTACGGAGCCTGCACTCCAGAGCCCGCAAGCCACAACTACTGAAGCCCGCGCGCCTAGAGCCCGTGCTCCGCAACAAGAGAAGCCACCGCAATGAGAGGCCTGCGCACCACAACGAAGAGTAGCCCTCGCTCACCGAAACTAGAGAAAGCCCGCGTGCAGCAACGAAGACCCAATGCAGCCAAAAATAAATAAACAAAATAATTTTTTAAAAAAAGAAGCTGATATATTAAGCCTTTTTTTTGTCCATTTATTACAACACTCTGTTCAGCATGGTTGGTTTTACTCTGTGTCTCCCTTAGAGCTATGGGAGTATAAAGCTGCACGCAGGCAACTCTCCGCATCATTTTCTCAGGTTCTTCCACTGCTTTTTTCCAGGTTAAGCATGTGAGGTCCAGGTGAAATCTAGCGCCAATCCTCTTCCCCCAGGGACGGACCTGCCAGGCCAGTTCAGCAGCACTCACAGGACAAGTTAAAACAAGCCCTCGGGGTTGGGGGCAGAGTTGGAGCAACACTTCACCAGCTGACAGGGGGGCCTTTCCTTTCCTGACTCTTGTCTGATAAAATTAGTCTCTCAACTCACAGAATGTGAACAACTCCATGCAAACATATACAGTGTCTCCCCACTAAAAGGCTGCACGGACCTGTTTTTATATAAAAGGCATACATGTCACACGTGCAGCAATGCTGCATCCCCTTAAGATTAAAGAGACTAGGTTCTATCTGCCTAGTTAAGAAATCTTTCTAGGGCAACAGCAACATCTGTTCTGCAAAAGAGCAACAGGTATCTCGAGTCACCGCAGCAGGTGAAGAAAAGCTGAACTCGGCTGACTAAATAAAGAGCTCAGGTGTCTGGACACCCACGAGGGTGAGGGTCTCTGTGGGGTGTGATTCACGTCTCTTGGCTTCACTATTCCCGACGGACACATCTGGGGTAAACCTAAAGAGAGGTCCAGCAAGCGGGATGACCTTGTAAACCAGGAAAGGAAGGATGTTAGGAGGAAAAGTATCCATCGGAGGAGAATAACGAAAGGGAGTCGTTACTAACCATGCCCAGACGGGCCGCGGGAGGACGGGGCACGGCAGGGCGCATCTGCCTCCCTGAAGTCAGGCCTCTGGAGAGCCACGCTGAAGCACTCCGAATGCTACTTAGGAATCAAATGAGATTTTTTCTTTTTTTTTGCGGTACGCGGGCCTCTCACTGTTGTGGCCTCTCCCGTTGCGGAGCACAGGCTCCGGACGCGCAGGCTCAGCGGCCATGGCTCACGGGCCCACCCGCTCCGCGGCATGCGGGATCCTCCCGGACCGGGGCACGAACCCGCGTCCCCTGCATCGGCAGGCGGACTCTTAACCACTGCGCCACCAGGGAAGCCCTCAAATGAGATTTTAAAATGACTTTTATTTATCCCTTTAATGAAAAAGTGTCCGATAACCAAACTTGGCCTCCTACTTTTAAAAACATTTAAGGAATTTGACCCAGGACTGCCAGGATTTCATCCAGCTTTCAGAATCCAACAATTACCCTGCGCTGTCCTTCACCTGGGCTGGGTGTTTTCTGCTGTTTGTTTTGTAAGGCAGGGGGCCAGCCCTGAAGAAATACGCAGGTTCTATTTTCCAACCCATGCGTCAGGATCAACAAGAATAAAATCCTCCAGGGATGAAAGGGTAACAAAACCTGCCAAGCAACTCTGTTCATGTGATTTCAGCCAGAGCCACAGCAAGGAAGCAACTGAAGGAAAAAAAAAGCCAGGCTGGGCGCGGACATGGCCAGGACCTCTACGCCATATGCGAGCCTCTCTCGGTAAGTGCTTCGTTAACTATGCAGAGATCCTGAATGGCACAGGCTGAGCAGGTCTTATTATTAAAATATGTTTTTCTGTGCCTCCTCCATGGTTTTAAGATAGAACTATTGGAATATCAGTAATATTTTAAAATGCAGAAGTAGCAGGCATCTTTTCCTCTCAAAAAACAGTCCTCTAACAAAAACATTGCTTTTGTTGTGATTGTTTTAAATGGATATCCTAAAATGTACTTTTCCCCTTCACATCAAAGTGGCTGAAGAAACGTATACACATTTTAGGCATAAGCATGTTGTGATTAAGACATCTATTTTACTGGACAGCTTTGACGGTCTGAATTCAAAATCAGTCTAACTACTGTGATAAAGCTCAAATAGTTCAAGAAAAAACTGTTAACTTGTAGGGTGCTTTGGACATCATTCTGAGCCCAGAGATGACAAAAATAACAGGCACAAAATTTTCATTACTGCAGCTACAGTGACTTCTTTAGGACAAACATGCAGTACCTGGAGAGAGAACCAACATTCATGGTCTAAGGGTCTCACTGCTCTGGGACTGGCGGGTACCGAGTAGCCCCACCCCACTCAAGCACTGAGCACCGCCCCGGGCCAGGTTCAGTGGGAAACGCTCAGCCAGCTGCTCCACACCCCTAGCCTGGTGTCCTCAGGAGGCAGGTACTATCATACACCCCCACCTGCAGTCCAGAAAGTAAAGACTAAATTGTTTAATCTGGTTAAGCTAATGTTAATACTCTAAAACGGTAACAGTCTATAGAATATATGGCAAAATATTACAAGTTCATCTTTAAAGATGCCCATTTTCTATTTACTAACAGGAATTACCTTTAAAAAAAAACAAGAGGGTGGGCTTCCCTGGTGGCGCAGTGGTTGAGAGTCCACCTGCCGATGCAGGGGACACGGGTTCACGCCCCGGTCCAGGAAGATTCCACATGCCGCGGAGCGGGTGGGCCCGTGAGCCATGGCCGCTGAGCCTGCGCGTCCAGAGCCTGTGCTCCGCAACGGGAGAGGCCACAACAGTGAGAGGCCCGTGGACCCCAAACAAACAAACAAACAAACAAACAAGAGGGACTTCCCTGGCAGCACAGTGGTTAAGACTCTGCGCTCCCAATGCAGGGGGCCAGGGTTCGATCCCTGGTCAGGGAACTAGATCCCACATGCATGCCGCAGCTAAGAGTTCACATGCCACAACTAAGGAGCCGGTGAGCCACAACTAAGGAGCCTGCCTGCCGCAACTAAGACCCAGTGCAACCAAATTAAAAAAAAAAAACCCACAAAGTATAAGATTTAGCAAAATAATTAATTTATCCAGGATGTTGCCAACTCCCCCTGAAAAGCCTACACAACAAATTAAATCCCGTCATAACAAATTCAAAATGACTGCCCTTAAGTGTTCTAGCGGCAACACATAGTACCAGACCCATATTGCTGACTTCTGTTCTTGGCTGTTAAGGCCTGCAGTAGGGGCGGTGGGAGACGGGCACTACAGACGGATAAAGAAGGCAGAAAAGAAGAAGGAAAATATGCTCGCTGGCTCTCATAATTAGGACAGTAACGTATTTTGAAACTCCTATTTTATGCTTGGACAAAAACATAAATAAAAGGTAAAATAATTTCATTCTGAGAACTATAACGAAATCATTTGTGATTTCTAGTACCACAAAAAGGAAAAAAATTTAACACCATCTTTAACCGTACCTTTGGTAATTACTGCTACTGAAAGATATTCTACAAAATCCCTTGGATGTCATATGTCCTCAGTCAACTGAACGTGTAATCTTCAAAACATTATTCACTGTCTGGAAGCTATTTAATTCTACTGTACACTATACATATTTTAATGATGCTACACACCAAAGGCTGCAGATATGAGGAACTAAAAGATTATCAAAATATATAAGGCCCAGGAAAGATAATTTAAGGGATGACACTATATGAAAAAAGCCTTAAAATGTTCTCTCACACACACAAAATAATAATTTTATAAATCATTTGTGATTTCAGTAGTACATGAGGAAATACAACACTGCAGTGGTAAAATAATTGGGTCTGGTCTGAACAAAGAACTTTTCTATCTGCTCCATGATATATAATGATAACTGCCACTCTTTCTAAAGTCTTTAAAATAAATAAATATTTAAACTTTTTGTGGAGGAAAAAAAATTGCTCAACAATCAGTAAGACTGCACTTTTTTTTAATGGGCTGCATGTTCCTCTCACTTGGAAAGTATCACATTTCTTGGAAATTAATTTAGTGATAAAAAGGCACATGTTTAACAATTACAGTTTCATTATGACTACAAAAGTTGATTTCACATTATAGAAACAAAACAACAACAACAAATCACCAAGAACTGAAATGTCTGCAAAGCTGAAAATGATGCTCACCATGATTTAAAAAGGAAAAACTGCCAGGCCCTAAAGAGTTGATTCCTGTGGGAATTTTCACATTATCCACCAGATGTAGGTTAAAGCCACAGCAAGAACTATGTAAATTCAGCAGCAGTGGAGTCTCCAAAGGCTTCATTACAAGGCTGTCCTGACTACCTGGAAAAGCTTGTACTGAAACAATGAAAATAAAGCTGGTGACCCTTCCCACAACATGGCATTCTAGCCACACCGATTTCTAAATTTCAAAGTGAACCTGAGCCAAAAGGAAGATTTAACTGGTCAACTGTGAGCACTGCACTAACAGAACACGAGGCAGAAAGGCAGCAGATTAACTGTGACCAAGCTCCTGTGCCTGTCTCTCTATAAATAAGGGAGGGAAAGCATTTAGCCAACGTATTGCCCTGAAGGACAACGGACTACACATGGGACGTGTCTTCACTTAATTATCATGAAACACTGAAAATACCCAATCCCCTGGGCTCTGCATGGGGTATATAGTCTGTCAGTGAAGTGGGGCTAACATTTCTGTGATGAGACCAGCATGTTTTACACTTTGACCATAAGCTTAAAAACAACCACCAAGACAACAAACCAAAAAAAAACCCCAAACCCCCTTCCCACGGAAAAGCTAAACACAGGAGAAAATGTAACAAACTATGGGACATAGTTTACCTTTCACCAAAATTCTTAACAGAGAAGCAGTTAAAGGCTTTATTTTCATTTCAAGAAGGTATTTCCGTCCAACTGAATTTCTGTTTTTATGATACATGTTGTGTCTATTTTAGAGACCAGATATGAAATGTGTTAATTATAATGATGATTGTGCTTACAAAAGGTATTATGTCATTTATAAAAATGTCTGTAAAATTATGCCATAACGTTTTATGCTTGGGGCAATCAACATTTACCAAACCAGAGTAAAACGTAACCTGACATATTTGGGCAGTGGTTGTTTTATTTTTGAAGTATGATGGGTAAAAAGAAACTATACAATGAAAATAAATACATTTTTAAAATCCACAATCAGCATTTACAGTTTTTATGGGCTCATAGTTTAAGAACACAGGATAACTCAAAATGCTGCCTTGTTAATGCTTTATCCAAATGGCATTTGCAATAATGATGTGGAAAGGTAAGGGACTAATGTCAAATCTGAGATAAACACTGGTCAAAAGTAAATGGGGGGCTTCCCTGGTGGCACAGTGGTTGAGAGTCTACCTGCCGATGCAGGGGACACAGGTTCGTGCGCCACTCCGGGAAGATCCCACATGCCGCGGAGCGGCTGGGCCCGTGAGCCATGGCTGCTGAGCCTGCGCATCCGGAGCCTGTGCTCCGCAACGGGAGAGGCCACAACAGTGAGAGGGCCGCGTACCGCAAAAAAAAAAAAAAAAAAAAAAAAAAAGTAAATGGGTCTTTAAAAACAGGAAGTAGGGGGACTTCCCTGGTGGTCCAGGGGTTAAGAATCTGCCTTCTAATGCAGGGGACGCGAGTTCGATCCCTGGTTGGGGAACTAAGATCCCACACGCTGTGGGGCAACTAAGCCTGCACGCTGCAACTACTGAGAACATGGGCTACAACAGAGAGCCCACATGCCACAACTACAGAGCTCACGCACTCTGGAGCCCTCGTGCCACACCTAAGACCCGACGCAGCCAAAAATAAAACAAATAAATATTTTTTTAAAAATAGGAAGTAGGGACAAGCAGTGATATGACTTTTTACAGAAACCTACAGACAAAATTCATAAACAAGGGAGAAAACTACTAACAATATAGACATTTTACCTGATCAATTTTCTTCCCTAAATTCCGAAGTATGGTCTTTGCATGCCAATAATAATTAATTAATTAAAATACTTATTCATGCATCTCTGTAGAGTTCAAGAGAGGAAGCTAAATTATTATCAAATAATTTCATTAGATAAAGATATCTTGTTTTTAATCACTGACGCCTTCTCTAAAAGCAATTCATAAACTCATTTCAACAAGTTGAATTATGTGATCACAAAATTTCTCTTGATTTGTTGTTTTCTTTATTGGAAAGATATATTCTCATAACACGATACAGAATAATGGCATAAGATAAATTCTGAATAATGCAGAACAGGACCGTATCTATGTCCAAAATAAATATTTGAGATTTTTATCTGCCAAGATAAGGGCAATAACACATGACAATACAGTCAACATCATTAGTCATCAGAGAAATGCAAAGTTAAAACCACAATGAATTACCACTACGCACCTATTAGACTGGGTAAAGTTTTTTAAATTGACCATACCCAGTGCTGGTGAGGATGTACAGTAAATGGAGCTCTCATACACTGCTGGTGGGAATGTAAAATGGCACATCCACTTTGGAAAAGAACCTGGCAATTTCTTAAGAAGTTAAACATACACCTGTATGCGAGCCAGCCATTTCACTCTTAGGCATTTACCCCAGAGACACAAAAACGTAGGTCTGCACAAAGACTTGTGCACAAATGCTTACAGCATCTTGTAATATCCTAAAACTAGAACCAACTTCAGTGTCCTTCAACCGATGAACAGATAAACAGATTGCGGCTCGTCCATTTGATGGAATACTGCTCAGCAATAAAAAGGGAAAAATGGTGATAAAGGCAGTGATGTGGATGAAATCTTAAAATCATTTTCCTAAGTGAAAAAAAATCCAGGCAAAAAGTACATACGTACAACTTTGTTTATATAAAACTGTAGAATATGCCAACTAGTCTACAGTGACAAGAGCATATGAGTGATTGTCCAGAGACAATGGTGGAAGGAGGATGGAGTACAAGGGGCCCAAGAAAACTTTTAGGGGTAAAAGAAATGATTGTTACCATGACGGTGGTAACAGTTTCAGGAGTATACACGTATATAAAGACTGATCAAATTCTACACTTTAAATACGTGTACGCCAATAGAGTTAGCAGGGATGGGGGGGGAGAGAGTTAACAACACCCTAAATTCTGCCTGTTGTTCTTTTAGGAAGCTTAGAGGAAAACATTTCAAACCATGGTAATAAGAAGGCGACTGGAGCTCAAAACATGAGCCAGCTGCGAGCCACAAAGCCAGGTCTTCTCGTGTGCGCAGCCATTGGCATCTTCATTTTTCTTTATTTAAGGAATCCAACTCCTGAGGAACCAGAGGAGGAACCCACCTACCCAGCAGTAGTGGAATGTGGCTTTTATCCAGATGAACTGTGTTCGGCTTTGTTTGAAGGGAAAGAGATGGCTCCCCAAATTGCAAAGTTCTGTAAAAACCCTCATGGATCTGAAATACTTGCTCATTTACACAGACCAGGAAATTGTTCCAGGCTATCCCAGGAGTTGCATTTCATAACCAGACCCCTGTCTACGGAAGAGGGCACCTTCCCTCTGGCATATATTATAACTATTCATAAGGAGATGGCTATGTTTGTGCAGCTTCTCAGAGCTATTTATGCGCCTCAAAATGTTTACTGTATTCATGTTGATGAAAAGGCCCCCAAGGAGTATAAGACTGCTGTGCAATCTCTGGTTAATTGTTTTGAAAATATTTTTATTTCATCAACGAGAGAGAAAATGGCTCACACTGGCTTTAGGAGACTACAGGCAGATATTAATTGTATGAAAGATCTAGTCCATTCCAAATTTCAATGGAACTATGTCATTAATCTTTGTGGACAAGATTTTCCAATCAAAACTAACAGAGAAATCATACACTACATCAGAAGCAAATGGAATGATAAAAATATCACTCCTGGAGTAATCCAGCCACCAAACATTAAATCTAAGACAAGTCAAAGCCATCCCGAATTCACCCCTGAAGAAGATATCTATGTATCTCCAAATGAAAGATTCAAAGATGAACCACCCCATAACTTAACAATTTATTTTGGAAGTGCTTACTATGTACTAACAAGGAAGTTTGTAGAGTTTGTACTAACAGACACCCGCGCAAAAGACATGCTTCGGTGGTCTAAAGACATCCACGGTCCAGAGCGACATTACTGGGTAACTCTGAACCGACTGAAAGGTAAGAGCAATCCAGCAAAACAGCGTCTGTTCAGGCCAGAGGCAACAACAGGAGAAGTGTATCCTTAACTGAAGATTCTTTCTATTTCAGCTCTCTGGCTTGGTAAACGGCTCTATATTCTGTAAGACCTTCCACCTGGGTAGTCCAGGAGGCTCTTTGCTTTTAGGGATCTGAGGTTTGCTGAGAGAGCGCCATGTTCCCAGATCAGGCTGCCTGCTTTTGCTCCCTCTCCAGAAGGAAGTACCAGCATTGTGCATCTCCTCAAATAGAGCCTTTTGAAAATTCTGAGCGCAGATCTTCGGAAAGTTCTTCCTTTCTTCCTTCACTTATTAGATACTGCTGGATACCTACTAGCGCCAGGTATCGTGATAGGGGCTCATTAAGAATGGAAAATATTAAAACTAGTCATTTTGTTTGCGGCTAATATGATACTTCAGATAGGTTTTCTTAGAGGCAGAGGGAAATCTGAGGCCTTCCTTTCAATGGGCTTATTTGCTCTTTCTATAAAGCTGATTGTTGCGAATGTGGCTTCAAGCTTGAACAGCTAAGCGAATCGGTCAGTCCAGGCGACAGCGCAAACAATGAAATCCAGCAGAAATGGGTTAGGCGCTTTTTAAAACCTCTCATATCCACTGAAAATCCTTTCAAATCACCCCCAGAGAGCTGTTGCGGAGAAAACGCGATCCAAAGAAACCCAGCATAACATGCTGTCAATACTAGGTGAGTTACTAGGGATGGAGGAAGGGATGAAAAGTGAAATCTAAGCACAAAGACGGAATACGGGACCTCGCTCCACCCCGATACTACCACAGGTGCAGCACACACCCCGCCCCCAGAAGCGTTAGACTTTCATCAGATGAGAACATGCATTCTGAATGAGGCTGGGCTTTCCCTTCATCTGCTCACTGTATGCCTGCACGTGTTTTCCCTTAGATGCTCCAGGTTCCACCCCAAACACTGGCTGGGAAGGAAACGTTCGAGCCATTAAGTGGAAAAACAAGGAGGGAACTGTTCATGATGGCTGCAAAGGTAAACACAAAACCCAAGGGGTTTGTTTCCCTGGTGGCCTAGTGGTTAGGATTCTGGGCTTTCACTGCCGGGGCCTGGGTTCAGTACCTGGTCTGGGAACTGAGACCCTGTAAGCCGCGCAGCATGGCCAAAACAAAAACGAAAACAAAACCCAAGCCACAAAACACCTTCAAATTTTATAAAAACTGTACAACTGCTGCCTTGAAAACAGTGGGAGAAGACTGGCAGTCACGTTTACTTCAATCTGGAAGAATTAGTGATGATCCAACTAGCACGGTGTCAATGTTTTTAAAACTTTCCTTTTAATTATAATATCCAGAGAAGTAGACAAATTCTAAGTATTTGAGTCGATAAATTTTCACAAAGTGAACACACAACAGGGCAGCAACTTTTAAAGTTTTAAGATAAAAACACATGAGCTATCTGGCTTTTCCCACCTGCTCCTAGAATTCAAACCCTAACATTTATTTAAAATGAGCTCTCTGTCTCCCTGGGTCTCTTTACTAGAACAGACACCTGAATAACACAGGTATATGCTCCTCGGTGGGGTCAGCCAGCTGCCCCCCATACTTCTTACACAGTTCTTGCTGAAAAAAGGTCTCTTTGCTTTGCCCTCAGGAGATTCTCCCTGAGGGACTGTGAATTCTTTTGCCCCTTTGTCTTGTGTGCCAGAGGTTTTAGTGACCAGGGCAATACACAAAAGCCAGATCTGGGGTGGAGGAGAGGACATCTCTGTTCTGTGAAGAGTCTGGAAGAGAACTAGCTGGCTGCAGAGCAGCTCTCAGGTGCATCAGTTCGGGGAAAACACCTCCGGAGTCGAAGAGCTAGAACTTGGCTCCCGGGAAGTTATCCGTGCCTCCTCTCTGGGGCTGGCGCTCCGCACCCCCGCACCCCCAGGGTGAGCAGACAGTCTCAGGGAGGAAACGATGGATGACACACAATTCATAGCATGATACGGATGAGTCCAGTGGAAAGATGGCAAGTTCTCTGGTGTACTCCGGGGAAGGAAAACAGAGCGTGCTTGACGTCTCTGGGGCCACAGCTGGTGGTGGACAGAGAACGCGGGAAGACTGGAGCAAAGCCGTGTGTGAAGGCGGCTCCGGCAGAGCACGTGCTCTCCAGGGATACCTGGGCCCTGCGCTGTCTGTCCACAAGCAGCTCCCTAACCACCACGGGAGCTACTGCAGAGATGTATAACCTATTTTCACAAGGCATCTGGTTACAGTCCTCGGGTCTGAATACAGTATATCAGATAATGCAAAATAAACTAGGTTCGCCCAGTTTCCAAGATGATTTGAAGACTGACCTGAAAGAAACAGGTTGTGGACAAACAAAAAATGGACAATCTAATACCAGAACAGTTCAAAGACAAACAAGTCCCGCTGCCATGTGCACAGCCATCCTCCTGACAGGTACCAGGTCAGAAGGACTGGAATAATTTTCTAGTATTTTTAAAAAGGTAGATATGATTCAGCTAGGGGGATAGTCACATAGAAAGAAGGTGACAGTTAAACGACAGGCTAACAAACAACCTTGGCCTTTCTTCAGACAGTAAGTGGCTCACTATCATTACACAGGGGTTGACAGGACTGGCGGATAAATGCTCAGAAAAGGAGAGGCTGATCAGATTCTTCCTGAAAAAGTGATTCACCAATGGTATATAAGATGTCATGAAGGGTTGTGGCTGTCAATGATAAAGTAATGATTCCAAATTCTTAGAGTAGCAAAATCTGAGTATTTTAATAATGTTTGCAAAAAAAACCTAGTCCCTGCGCGTCTTAACGAGAATCATTATCCCTACAAGTGAACACTTCAGAAAGTGCTTGCCTTCACTAGCTTCACTGTGCAAATGGTTCTGCTAGCAAAGCAGTACAGGGCCAACCCCGGCCAGCACTCAGTCAGTCCCGACTTAGGCCAAGCACTGTTGTAGGGTCTGTGGTAAACCCTTCTGGAACCCGGCTCTGGGCCTGCCGTCGATGCTCACAGCGATCTGCAGGTAGAAACTATCATTACGCACACTTTACAGATGAGGAACCCCAGACTCAGAGACGTGAGGTCACTCCCAGAGTCACAGGATGTGGCACAGGAAGTGGCAAAGGCAGTGGCAGAGCTGGGTCTCAAACCAGGTGCGGCTGCCTGGTGCCACGCCACTGGGGGAGCATATGGCCCAGCTCTGCACACAGTGCAGAGCCATCCCATTGCCATCAGCAACAAAGAGTTTGTTTATTTTTAATCACCAAAACAGCATTAACCCAATTCTGACAAAGTCCCATTTATTTGTGTTCCCTTCCAGTTCATAAGTACATAAACTATAGAGTATGCAGTTACGATCAAGGTGCAGTTGATTCCTCTTTCACTATGTTCTAAGCTTTTCATACTATCTTCATATTTACAGTTTCAACTGGTTAAATGTAATACTACTGAGATTCTGTGACATCGCACCAAGAGTCTATCAGTTAAAAAGATTCTGATCACGATAACAGCTTTCACGCATACAGTGCTCACCATGGGCCAGTTCTAGGCCCTTTACTACACGAATGCACGCTTAGCAGGGAAAAGATCCCTTTTGATTTTTTTCAGTCTTACAAACAACACTGGACATTTCCATGCATGCAGTTCCAGCCCTTTTAAATAATATTTCCTTAAGATAGGTTTCTGGAAGTAGGATTACAGTATCAGCAGGGGGGAGAGAGCATGGCAGCACCGAGCAGAGAAAAGAGCAAGGTCTCCAAAATGAACAGAAGTTTCCGTTACACGCAAACTGAGCACTCCTGCCTCTGCGAACTGAAGGGGATGACAGAAACCACCTCCCACTGTGGGTGGGAGGACTAAAATAGAGTAGGAGGGGGCTTCCCTGGTGGCGCAGTGGTTGGGAGTCCGCCTGCCGATGCAGGGGACACGGGTTCGTGCCCCCGTCCGGGAAGATCCCACATGCTGCCGAGCGGCTGGGCCCGTGAGCCATGGCTGTTGAGCCTGCGCGTCCGGAGCCTGTGCTCCGCAACGGGAGAGGCCACAACAGTGAGAGGCCCTCGTACCACAAAAAAAAAAAAAAAAAAAAAAAAAGAGTAGGAAGAGTCAAGCACAGTGTCAGACACATAAAACGCGCTACTGAGTTCACCTCGAAGGAGTCCAATCAGTACTGGATTCAAACTAGAATTCCAATTTTAATTACTTCTATTTATATCAAACTCACTCTGCAAAACCAATAGAAGGTTGAAGCAATGACTTATTAAAACCAACACAACCCACAACCGAGGAAAACAGTTGAAAAGTTCATGGAACTTAAAACAGCAGCTATCAGAATTTAGGTGTTATCTGGCAAATGATGGCTGTTACTTCTCCCTCGTGCTCACGACTAGCTAAAATTCTACAGTATTCACCTAAAGTAGCCCTTAAACATTTCAGAAATCACTAACCAAACGAATGAAAGCTTCCCTTCCATCATGAATTCAAAATTCAACATAAAAGCCCCTGTCAAAGCGATCATGGAAACCCCATTTAATCTGAACTGGCATGAAGCAGAGAGGCCGTACAGATGACCTTAGAAGTGCATCACTTTTCCAGGTGGATGTAAACTGACGCGGAAACAAAGGCAGCTAAGTTTCTGTGTTCCCTTTGCAGGCCACTATGTCCAGGACGTCTGTGTGTACGGACCAGGAGACTTGCCCTGGATCATTCGATCACCTTCTTTGTTTGCCAACCAATTTGACTCGACCGAGCCTCTTGTGGTCTCATGCTTGGAGCGGTGGCACAGACTTAAAGTTCTAGGGCAGGCGGAAGTCCCTGTGGAACCACAATGGCATTTCCAACGGGAGAGTCATTTTTTTTTTTTTTTTGTTTTTGTTTTTTTCCTTTTTGCGGTATGCGGGCCTCTCACTGTTGTGGCCTCCCCCGTCGCGGAGCACAGGCTCCGGACGCGCAGGCTCCGGACGCGCAGGCTCAGCGGCCATGGCTCACGGGCCCAGCCGCTCCGCGGCATATGGGATCCTCCCAGACCGGGGCACGAACCCGTATCCCCTGCATCGGCAGGCGGACTCTCAACCACTTGCGCCACCAGGGAGGCCCGAGAGTCATTTTAATAAGAAACTGAACCGCTGAGCTGGAAGTTACAGAGAATGTTTGCTTTCTTACTGGTATAATTCTGTTTCCCTGACTTGAAATCAGAGAACATTCAACCAAAAAGAATGGGAAAATAATTCCTTGACACAAGTTAGTCCTGAAATGAGTTTAGAAACGTGCTACCAACAAGACTCTGCTATTGATTATAGGCCACTTTTACGGCTTTGAGAAAGAAATCACAAGAGAAAAAGTAACTCAAAGTCCCACTGGTGACTGGGTAAGTGACCTGGAGGCTCGACTGCTTCACTTAACAGCTGCTGAAAATCAAAGTCCCCCAGACACTTAGATCCAGGCTCAGGTTAGAATAAGAATACATCTTGTCTTAAAGATATACTACTGTGGATGAGATTCTAACAAAGAACAGACTCCCACAGAAAATGGGAGAAAATATGCTTATCTCTGGCTGGGAACAATGTAACTTTGTTCTGGAAATCCTAGAAAAACATGGAAGAGTCTATTTCCTTTGGGTAAAATAAAATTCTGGAGTTGAAACACAACTTCCTACAAGGCCGCCCTAGGTCCCTGCAGCCGTGAGGCTGTGATGATGCAGTGGTCTACGTCTGCACAGTCTGATACCAGACACGACCACGGGGAGAGCTGGGAACCTGAAACGTGGCTGCAGTGGCTGATTAAGTGAACCTTAACTTTTATTTTATTTATTTATTTATTTATTTTTGCATTACGCGGGCCTCTCACTGTTGTGGCCTCTCCCGTTGCGGAGCACAGGCTCCGGACGCGCAGGCCCAGCGGCCATGGCTCACGGGCCCAGCCGCTCCGCGGCATGTGGGATCCTCCCGGACAGGGGCACGAACCCGCGTCCCCTGCATCGGCAGGCGGACTCCCAACCACTGCGCCACCAGGGAAGCCCCTTTAACTTTTAAAATTTTAAGTAATTGAAATCTAAATAGTCACATGTGGCTGATGATTACCATACAGAACAGCACAGGTCAAAGGCATAAATGGTCTTAATTCTCTCTACTCACAGAGTCAGGTCTGCCAAAAGTCCACGAATCTTTGCTGTTTTGTCGAGGACTTTTAATATACTCTCTTTCTAAAAAAGAGCTCACAGTGTCATACAAGGCTGGAAATATACAACTATTAAATAGCACAACTTAAAACAACTAAAATAAAGGAAAAACAGGAACCACAGGAGAGGACACTAAAGAAATAAATGTATAATTCAAGGGCGAAGTATAACCCTTCAGTGAACTGACGCTTCCCAAACAGAGAAATGAAATGAAATCCACTCAATGAAAATAGCCCTTGAAAAGCAAGAAAACTACATAGAAGGAAAAGAGGCTCTGAAAGCACAGCCCACAAATCAAACCCGAGCTAACCACAGCATATTAAAAACTCTGTTTAAACAAACCTTTCTTCCCCAGAGATATGTAATCCCAGGGAGAACACACAGTAGAGGGTTAAGACCGTCAGAGAAGGGCATGAGAGCCCCAGACAGCTCGGTGTAGCCTCCCTGCTCACAGGCAGACACAGCTCACGGCCGTGTTCTGACTGGCTGTTCCGAAAGCTCAGGTTCACCACAATCATGTCCCTTACGTTTCATCACAACTCATTTGCAAGTAAGTGTACACCCCATTACATTTTTTAAATTAAATAAAATAAAAAATAAAAGAGAAGCTTAAATCTTTTCAAGTTACTTAAAAGATAAGCCTTCCTTCATCTCATTTCAACGTCAACTCATAGAGCCCAAGTTCAAACACATACCTGCCCTCAGAGGGCTCAAACATTATAATGGGAGAAGTCACCTCAGTGAATCCTTTCAGTAACAGTGAGATAAAATAAAGATAATAAAATAACTTAAAGGCACGGTGGAATGAAGCAGCACGAGGTTCAGGGAAGCACAAGCTGGGTTTCAGTGGAGCGTCAGGGGACAGGCCAGGGAGGCCAAGGTAAGGCAGCAGCCTCCGTGGGCATCAGAACCAGCAAGAAGCTGCTGCTCTCTCTACCCTGACTCAGCCTCTGACTGGACTCATTCATAAAGTAAAAGAACAAAATTAAATCATATGTAAAACATGTCTGAAATACACTGCTACAGACTGTAACGTAAAGGCAATCTTGAGGGTAACAGGGATACTGAGATGATTTCTCTAACTTTCTGGGGAACAGAACCTTCTTGCTAACATGCAGAGTCTACTCTTCAATTTTTCTATTGTATTTTTCTTTCATGTAGAAGTTTATGGCTGCCTGTGCTGTATGTGATTTCTTGAGGCTTAATATTCACAAAGACCATAAAGACAGTAGAAAGGAAAAGCGTGAAGGAGGCTGGGCCCGAACAGCAGAATTCGCCAACCGCTTTTGAAGAGACCCCCTTCCTTAACTTATTTTCTCCCCTTTCCACTCCACCCCCTCCACGACAAGTACTCAAAACAAACAAACAAACAAAAGGTATACGAGTGTCAATTTTTGTTTCACTTCTGACTTTAAAACATCCCCACACCGCACTCACCTGTCACTAAGCCTAAATAAATGAAGCCAGAAGGCTAGCAAGTCAAATACTGCTGCCTACACCTCTAACACCCAGATCAGCTTCTCAAGCTTTACTGTGCATACAAATGCCCTGGGGCTCTTGTTAAAATGTTCTGCAGGTCTGGGGAGGGGCCTGGGAGTCTGCATTTCTTAAAAAACAAAAATAAAAAAACCTCCCAGGCGATGTCAATATTCGCAGGACCATGAACCGTGTTTTGAGTAACAAGCACATCATTTATTTTGCAATCTGTGATTACTCCAATGGGTTTCTTCTTATTACAAGAAGGGAAGAACACAGTGGGGAATACAACTAATTTTTTGGCTAGTGCTTTGTTGACAGTGAAAACAAAGAAACCTAGCAACTACATCTCTTTGGACTCTGTTTACTGAAATCAAGTGTGCACACCATGTGTTTTAGACACAGAACCAGAGCTACTTCAAACCCTGGAGTCTCTTCTAGTGAACTGAAAAGCCAAATGTTGATGGAACTACACAGGGAAAAGCAGAGAACGTGCACACCCTCAGTATCACGGAGGCTCCTGACACTGTTCGTTTTTTTTGTTTGTTTTTAAATATCACATTCTATCGTGTTTGTTTACTTGTTTATTCCTTTCTGTTCCCAAGGGAAGGTGTCTTCCTTTTTTTTTTTTTTTTTTTCCCCCTTTGGCCATGCCACGCAGCATGCAGGATCTTAGTTCCCTGACCAGGGATTGAACCCGTATCCCCTGAAGTGGAAGCACGGAGTCTTAACCACTGGACCGCCAGGGAAGTCCCTGACACTGTTCTTATGATGTTGGTTCCTCTAAATTTCAGACATTACCTAAAACATGAAAATGTTTGCTTTCGACTTTGACACTGTGGCCTTATCTTCCACCATTCACGTTTTCACAATGCGCTACAGCTCCTGAAACTGCACCATCACTCTTCCTCTTGCTAGTTTGGCAGAAGTGGCTCCTGTTCACCTCTTCTTCCTGGGCATCCAGCTAGACTATAATCCCCAGGCTCCTGCATGTAGCTGTGGTCACGTGACTGAGTTCTGGCCAATGGAATGTGAACAGAAGCATTAAGTAGGCCTGGCCCATAAAAACCTCCTAAGCTAGATGCTTCCTTCTCTGTTCCCATCAGCCAGCTGAACGGAGAATACCCTAAACACCAGAGGAGGTCAGACCTACAGGACAGAAGAAGCCTGAGTCCTTGAGTTTCCCTTAAAAGAAAGCTGCCTAACTAGGAGCTCTCACCGTTATTAGCCACTGGAATTGGGGGGCTGTTTGTTACAGGACGTAGCCAACCTTGACTGATGTACTTAGTATTACTAAACTTTAGGGACTTGAAATTAGAAGTACGAGCTTGATTCCTAATGACAGTATACGAATTTGTCATTGGATTTTTTCTTCATTTAAAAATGTCATTGTTTGGAATTTGGGTCTAAAAGGAAAGCGTCCAAGAATTTACTACAATTCCTTTGTTTTACATACCAGAATCTGAAGCCCAGAGAGGTGAAGTGACTTATACTCCCAAGCCAGCCAGTGCTGGTGTGTGAACCAAAACTGATACATATCAGGCTCTCAATGTTGGTCCTGTGAGTGCCCGAATGAATGACTCCCACTCAACTGTGCCACTGACTGACTGTCCCATACTCTCATTTTCTAAATTGTATAGTGTTATCAGTTGAAGTATGCTCCCCGCCCCCGGCAAATGTGGAGGTCCTAATCCCCAGTATGTTAGAATGTCACCTTCTGCAGATACAATTAGTTAAGGTGCAGTCACTAGCGTGGGCCCTAATCCAACCCAACTGGTGTCCTTATAATTATAAAAAGGGGAAATTTGGACACAGGGACAAACTCCACAGAGGGAAGACCATATGAACAGACACAGGGAGAAGCGGCCATCAACAACTCAGGGAGACAGGTCTGGAACAGATCCTCCCCTCACTGCCCTCAGGAAGAACCAACCCAGCCAGCATCGTGACTGCAGACTTCTAGCCTCCAGAACTGTAAGAAAATAAATTTCTGTTAAGTCACCCAGTTTGTGGTACCAGGTTATGGCAGCCCTAGCAAACTAATACGCAGAGTATTCAATCCAGCTACGCTGCGAAGGCAATTTTTAAGGAGATTATACAAGTGAGAAGAGTAAAATATTACTCTTCTGACAAAAGATTTATTTTTAAGAGAATTTTGTCCCTGAGGTGTTCCTGGACTCCAGCCAGGGTCCTGTCTTGACTGCAGGTGGTCTCAACAGCCCTGGCAGCCCCCATTAGGAGGTTGGAGGAGCTGGTGTCCGGTCCTCGTCTGGTCTTGGCTTCCTGTGCAATCCTGATGCAGTTGCTTCCCCTTTCCTCCTACTTCCTTCCTTTCCCTTGAAGTGCTCTATGTAGAGTTCCAGAAGTTTACTAGCACTTTGTTCCCAGACACCAACAAAATGACTTCACAGTTCCCTTGCAATGTTGCATTTCCATGAAATAAAATCAACTTCTCTGCAGAGCTGTGAGTAGACACTCCTACTATTCTGCTGCACGTCTGTCAAGATGCTTATGGATGTCTGAGGTCAGCCAGTGAAGAGGACAACTGCAAACCAATCTAAGAAGGTTATCCCTGTGGGTCGGGGACAGAAGCCTGCCTGCTTTCGACCCCTGAGTCCCCCAAACCTGCCTGCCCTTTAGAATTATTCTGGGAGCTTATATAAAGGTGGAACTCCGTGCGGGCTCCACACTAACCCTGAAGATTCTCACGAGGGGCCTGAGGTGGGGAGTGGGAACTTAGCAAACCACTGTGGTGATTCTGCAGTGCAGCCTGGGTTGGGAACCACTGATTCAGGACATTTGGCTGCTTTAATAAATTTCAGCTTCATTTCCCGCCTTCTCATATTTATATTCTTTCACGGAAACTTCCTCAGTGTACCTGTGAATGTGTCTAACTCTCAGACAACGCCTCACGCACTATTTGTGAAAACACACACACACTTGGACACAGAGCAAATGCGAGCGAGGTTCCTTTCCTGCTCGCAGGAAGCCCAGGCCAGCGGAGCTCCCTTTCTTTCACGGTACTTCTCTCTCGGGCTCCTTCTCCTCACCTGCTGTCAGATTCTTGCTCTTCTTTAGTCTTTCCCCGCTGCCCATACTGCACGGACCTACACCCCGCTGCTCCCAAGGCGCTGTGCTGCTGCAAAGGCGTCAAGGGCCGCCTGCTGCCCGCCCCCAGAGCTGCCCCTCTGCCTGGCACTCAGAGCTTCCGCCAGCAGTCGGACTCACATCTCTGGCCTCTCCCTGCTCCTGAGCGGCTGGGGCACGACTACCCCTTGAGGCCCCATCTTCACAGGCTGCCCCGGCACTTCCTCCCCTGAGTGTGACGGCAGCTCTCCTCTCCCACGTGTTCCCTTTGCCCACAGCGCACCCACCATCACTGACAAGGGCGTCTCTCAAACTTCAGGCGTTCCGCTGCCTAAGGTACCGTCAGTATCTTAATATTTTTCGTTAAATCTGCCCATTGTTTTTACTTAAACTTACTTTAAATGTTGACTTTATATTCATACCATATGTATAAAAACAGTACCCCTTGCCATAAATGTAAAGAAAGCATAACAATGCAGAGAACACAAACAAATCTCTCGAGGCCCTGCCTGCCAAAGCTCTGAGCGTAAGGTCCGCTCTCTCTTGGGAGCTCAGTGAGATGCAGTAAAACCATCCGAGGACCAAATGGAGACTTTCTCCGCAAGGCAGGCAGGCACACGGGCAGAAGGTGCGCCAGAATGGGAGCTACCGTCCTGCTGTGCAGTGTCTCACAGGGACGCCTGGGGTCCTGTCTGTGGACCCCTCACACCAGCTTGCCTACGACAGCAGCCATGTCCCACTCTCTGGGAAAGCCTGACCCGTGAGAACACGCTCTGCCTTCAAGGCCTAGAACAATGTCTCCTCCCATAAAGCCATTTCTCACCAGCACAGCCAGAAAGTTCTCTGGCCCTTCAACTCCAGTAACATCCTTACATCCACTTGGCAACTGGCCTCAAAAAACAAAGCAGAATATGATTTTTCACGTAACCTGATTCCTGCACGACTGCAGTCTCCTTGGGCACAGGGACTGATTCCTTCACATCCCATCCTACCTGGGAACACCTGTAACATCATCCTGAACACAGGAGACATAATAAATACTGGACAATAAACGACATGAATCAATTCCTGAATGCATTTTTGAATTTCTCTTTTTTTGGCAAAAGCTTAATGAGACAGATTCCAAGTTCTCTGATGGCTTGATCCGTAATCACCCCAAACTGGAAACAACTCCACACCCCTCCCTGACTTCTTCACTACCAATCACCTTTTGTCTGTCTTTGAGTCTCAAATAAATGGAATCACATTTGAGCGTATCCTCCTCCACGTCTGACTTCTTTACAGAGAAATCATTCTGAAACTAAAGTACATCTGGCCTGGCCAAAAGCTGCCCCCAGCTTCCCACTGCTCTTAGGGTAAAATCCACAAGTCCCAGGGCGGCCACCTGGGCCCTAAAGAAGGTGGCCCCTGCCTGACCCTCAACCTCATCTGCTTCTCTCCTGTCCCCACCCTCCACCGCACTCTCTGCTCCTTCAACTAGCGAAGTCCTCCGTCACTTCTGAGCTTTGGCTCAGGCCTTGCTCGGCTGGCTGCTGCTCACCTCGGGTCTTAGCTCAAAGCCCCAGAGGCGCCTCCGGCGACCACCACTGAGGAGGCCTCTCGCCCTCCGGCACCTCACCCTCTGCGCTTCCTTTCTGGCAGCTGTCACAAGCGGTACTGCCTTGCTCAGTTACCTAAGTGTCTCTCTCTCCAACTGGAATGTGGGTGCCACGAAGGCAGGGACTGGATCAATCTTATCTACAATGTACGCCACCCCACGTGCCTAGGACGGTGCTGCCCATGGCAGCCGTTCCATGATAGCTACTGGATCAAAGAATAATTCACAACAGGGAGAAACAGTACTGGGAGGCCTAAGGAAATCCAAGCAGAATTACTGTGGGTGAAAATGCAGCCAGGAGTTGTTGGTATCCATGACATTAAAGTAAATGCCAGGCTCCCCATGGACCGGCGGAACACCCAGACACAGATGTCCTGGGCTGCAGCAGCAACCCCGTGAGGGCAAAGCCCTCAGCACCGCCCTCACGTGAGTTGAGCAGGCGCGCCCTCACGTGACGGGTTCGCTCACTCCCGTGGACATCTACTGAGGACGTGCGCCCTGCCCTGGGGAGAACCAGGCCGGCGGGGTGAAGGGTGGACAGGCTTTGCCCTCGCTCTCAAGCACTCACAGGCGGAGCACAGGGGATCACGAGGGCAGCGAAGATACACCACGTGAGGCTATAAGGATGGATACACGTCATTATACACTTGTCCAAACCCACAGAATGTACAGCACGAGTGAACCCTAATGTAAAGGGGATGTGGGAGATGATGGGGTGTCAACACAGGCTCACTAACTGGAACGAGTACACCGCTCTGGGGGGGATGCTGATAATGGGGGAGGGACGTGTGAGGGTAGAGGGTACAGGGGAAACCCCTTGCTTTCCTCTTAATTTTGCTGTGCACCTAAAGCTGCTCAAAAAGAAATAAAGTCTTAAAAAAAAAAAAAAGAAAGAGTTAGAAGAAGAAACCCTCATGGTCCAGTAGGGAAAGCACCACCTAACCAGCAATTACACTGTGATGAGATCAGTGGGATAAAAAGGTGCCCAGGGAGCAGGGAAGGAGACTGAGCAGCAAGGTTCACACAGGAAGCAATGGCTCTGGAACTAAGGTTCGGGGAGCAGGACCCCTCCCGCTGGCAGGTCACGGTGGAGGGGACAAAGGCACAGGAGAGGACAGGTGGGCAGGGACACATCACAAGAGGTGGTCTGAGTCTCTACTTCCAGCAAGGACGGGAGGAGAAAGGTTTTAAGCAGAGAAGCAACTAATTAGATTCATGTTTCAGAAGGAATGGAAAGATGTTGAAATGACACATGGAGGGGGGACCCCAAACCATCTGATTTCTTCATCTACTGGGAAGGAACAAATGATGTATGTCAACAACTCACCGTGTGACAAACTTCTGTTTTTATCTCTTTCAGGGCTCGTTCAGAAAACACGCAACCACAGCACCGCAGGAAACAAAACCTGGAGAAATAATCCAACGTGGAGAATGACTTAAATAACAATTTAAAAATTATTACCCACGTTATCAATTAACATTTGTTCTGTTTACACAAAGGCCAAGAACCACAAAGAAAAAAATGGTTATATTTGATTCCATTAAAAAAAAAATCAGTGTGTCCTAAATAAACAAAGTACTTAAAACACACACACACACACACACACACACACACAAGCACTCACACACACCCCGCTTTCTGAAAGTTTTCTTTACGCCACTTCATTTTTACGAAAGACCTACATTAGTACCTATTTTCGCTAATGGAAAGAAATCCAAAGTGGATTTCTGCTTTTATGAAAAATGGCAAAAACTAAAAAATGGCATTCAGCATTTGTTTTGCAGCGAGCTGTTATACAGGCAGCTCGCACCCCAAGCTCCTTCTAGAGGAACTACACTCAGCATCTCAGTGTCAAGCTGCCATAGCTTTGAACTGTGTCTGTGACCATCTGTGCTTTATCCCTATTTATTTTGTGCATCTGCTAGCAAGATGTATCTTAAGGGTAACTGCTTCTTCAATTTACGCCATTTCAGCTTAGGAAAGTTTTCTTAGTCACTTAGGAAAAGCTCTACTTTTCAGAGAGAGGAGAAACTTGTGTGCTGAAATTAAAACCACAAACATAGGCCAAAGTTCCACTCCTACCCCCTTGCAATAATCCTTTGGAAAAAAGACCCTATCAATAAAAATAAATAAAGGCATTTTCTAAAAACACCACAAAAAGTCAAAAGACAGAATAGGAACTCAGGGAGAAAATATTTTTAAACACATATGAGGTTCAGAGTTTATGAATATTCAAAGAGGTCTTTAAAAGCAACAGTACACAATATAGAAAAATGGGTAAAGGGCATTAACATGCAGTTGACAAGAGAAATATAAACAGCCAACACACATAAGAGATGCTTAATCCCTACTGTTAATTACAGAAATGCATTTCAAACAAGGACATACAGTGTTTTACCTATCAGGCAATAATGAAAGAGTTTGAAGGTATCCAGTTGGAAACTGTCTGAGCAAACAGGCACAATTGTTGGTGGGTGGGTACAACACGGTACAACATTTCAGGAGGACAACTGGCAGTAGCATCAGGTAAAGCATCACTCTGCAGACTTTCTCCTACAGAAACATGCCCGCAAGTGTGCACATGCACAAGTATGTATTTATGAAGTTATGCAGTAAAGCAAGGAAGAAGAGGAAGCCACCTAAATGCCCATCAACAGAGGACTGGTTAAATAAATATGAACTCTTACACAGCTATTAAAAAGAATAAGGTGGGACTTCCCTGGTGGCACAGTGGTTAAGACTCCATACTCCCAAGGCAGGGGACCCGGGTTCGATCCCTGGTCTGGGAATTGGATCCCACATGATGCTGCAGCTAGGAGTTCACGTGCCACAGCTGGGGAGCCCGCGAGCCACAACTGAGGACCTTGCCTGCCGCAACTAAGGAGCTGGCGAGTTGCAACTAAGGAGCCCGCCTGCCGCAACTAAGACCCGACGCAAAAAAAAAAAAAAAAAAAAAAAAGAATAAGGAAATCTGTATGGCCAAGAAAATGTTTAAATTAGACAGAGAAGTAGAAAAAAATACGGTTACAAAATATGTGTAATATGATTCCATGCCAGTGGGAAGCATACATGTCTATTTGTATCTCTCTTGCAGAGGTGCAGGGAAGTGTGTTGTGTGTTGGGGTTGCAGAGGTCTGTAGGGGGCGTTAGACACCGAACAGCTAACAGTGCTGTCACTGGAGGCTAGGATGGGGCAAAGGTGCAAAAAGCACTTTCACAATTTACTTCTTTTTAATTTACTTCTTTCTTTATTTTTTATTTGGCTGTGCTGGGTCTTAGTTGCAGCACGTGGGATCTTCGCTGCGGCATGCGAACTCTTCAGTGCAGCATGTGGGATCTAGTTCCCCGACCCGGGATCAAACCCGGGTCCCCTGCATTGGGAGCGTGGAGTCTTAGCCACTGGACCACCAGGGAAGTCCCTCACATTTACTTCTTATGTTCCTCTAAAACATGCCACCATAGAAACTTTCTCCAAACTTTTCACCATAGAAACTTTCTCCAGTTTCTCCATAGAAACTTTTAATCCTAGGGATTACAGCAGATGCAGATTGCTCTAATGAAAACCAAATTAATAACATTGTATTAATATTCATTAAATGTTGTTTAGGACTAAAAAAAACGCTGCTTTATGAATGCTTACTAAGTATTAGTGATTTAGGAACTGGTTTTTCTTTAAACAAAGGCTAAATGTTTTTATTATACCAATAACCTATTTCTTTTTTTCTATACACTTAAATCTTTATTATACAAACGTTATTAAATATACAAACTAACCCCAAAATCAATTTTCTAGTGTGGAGGCCCTATTAACAGCAAGAGGGCAAAGCCAAAACAGGCAAAGCTCAATTAACTGAGAAGAGAAAAAGGAGAAGAGATTCACCAGCAAATGAAAGGGAAAAAACTAGGGGAAGCCACAATCGGAGCAACAGGCTACAGGTAACCCCTGCTCAAGACGCCAGAATTGGGTCTGTTTCTGCTAAGTTCCTCTTTTGGGGGTGAACCATGGTTTTCTTAAAAAGAAGTGGGAAGCCAGATACAAAAGGTCACATATTGTGTGATTCTATTTACATGAAATATTCAGGTAAACCCACTGGACAGAAAGCAGATTGTTTGCTGCTAGGGGCTGGGGGGAGGGGGCATGGGGAGGGACTGCTTAATGGGTAGGGGGTTTTTACTTTGGGGTGATGAAAATGTTCCGGAACTAGATGGAGGTGATGGTTGCACAACACTGAGAATGTACTAAATGCCACTGAAGCATACACTTTAAAAAGATTGTGAATGTTATGACTTTCACCTCAAAATAATGTGTACGTATGTACGTACACGTGTACACACACACACACACACACACACACACACGTAGGACAAGGTTAGGTACGTGAATCTCATTCCCCAGAATATCCCTCTTGTGAACTTTAGCCTTTCATTTGGGTATGAAATGAAAGGCTTTTTTCAGCTTTATTTGGGTGTAACTGACAAACAGGAATTGTGTATATTGAAGGTGTACAACTTGATGATCTGCTCTATGTAGAAATCGTAAGACGATCTTCACAATCAAGCTCATTATCATACCCATCACCTCACAGGGTCAGCACTAAACGGTAAACTTTAGGAGGGGCCTAAATGATTTCCTTTCAACATGTAATATGTTAGATGGAAGATTCCAGATGACAGTCTGGACTACCAGCTATTAAAGATATTTCTAAATGGTGGGAAAAAAGTTTAAAGCTTTGGTAAAGTGAGACATCCTATAAAAAGGCACCTACTAATCCACTCGACATTCATATTTTTTTTAAGGGGGAAATATACTTACTTACTTACATTTGCAATATAAATCTCAAGCTTAAGATTTCTGGTGCTCTAGCCAGAGGATCTGTTAGCTACAAATTCAAAGCAAGTTATCATCATCAACTGGGCCTTTCACTGACCGATCAACCACACGTTCTGTAAGACCGTTTTCTACTGCAGAGTTTTAAGCAATTATAAGGAAATGGGATTTGTTTGATGGAAAATATCTGTCCTTAACTTTCTTTCCCATAGGAGAAGACCAAAGAACTCAACTCAAGCCTCTTAAGTGTCACAAGACAGATTTTTAAACTCCCTCTTTACTTTAGGTTCTCCTAACCTCAAGAACAGAAAGCTGCAGACAACAAAGAGGCCATGTTACACGTGGCTGGTAGGGAATGAACACGGTCTTGTGCACTACCCAAACCAAAAGACACCTTAAAGAAACCCGTGTGATTATTAAGCTTCGGCACAGATCCTAACAGCACCGGGATCACTCACTCAGACTCCACATCCATTACTGACCTGTGTCGGCCATTCATCTCCAAGCCCACAACGGGGCAGATGAAACGTGCCCGCTGGAGGTCATCGTGTTTGTCACCTTTAGTGTTTCCTTTATCTCCTTCCCAGGCGGGGTTATCAGAAAGCCTCAGTTCTGTCACATTCTGTGAAAAAAAAACATGAATATTGTAAGAGTTCCTTTGACAAATGGATCATCTTTGGCCTTAATTATTATTCCAGTCCCTTCCCATCCAAACCTCTTTTTCTACTTTCCTTTAACATCAATGAACATGGATATAAAATTAAACCATAAGTTGTGATAGAAAACAAAATTTTTTAAATGCACTGTCTAGCAAATAATTAATTTCTATTTTACAAGCATTTTGCTATATAAGGCAAAGTAACGTCAGACATGAAAATTTACCCCACTAAGAGAAGAAAGCTTTGTATTAGTTTCATCCAGAAAGGAACACTTTCTTTCCTGGCTGATGAAGCCTCACTGAGGCTGTTCATATTACTGACCAGCCACGTGTATTTAACAGCTAAATAGACGGTAAAATCTGTGAGGCCATGGTCTAATGAGTCCAAGGCAGAATATTTTTTTTTTTTTTTTTTTCTTTTTGCGGTATGCGGGCCTCTCACTGTTGTGGCCTCCCCCGTTGCGGAGCACAGGCTCCGGATGCGCAGGCCCAGCGGCCATGGCTCACGGGCCCAGCCGCTCCGCGGCATGTGGGATCCTCCCAGACCAGGGCACGAACCCGTATCCCCTGCATCGGCAGGCGGACTCTTAACCACTGCGCCACCAGGGAGGCCCCAAGGCAGAATATTAGCCAGAGATTACTGTCATACTCCAAGATCCAGCTGTTCCGGTTTTCAAAATTCAGTTTTACAAGGAGTGACTTAACAGCCCCACTTTAGCATTTGAAGCATTTCTTCATGTTTAACCGCACCATTTGATTTCAACACTCCAGAGGGCAGCTGAGAACCTTGAAAGGAAAGCCACCACACACGGGGTCGGCTTCCTGCTTGTGTGCTCATCAAGCTCTCTGCTCAGAGTATCTGTGGACTATTGACTGCAGTAATAATAACCTTTGCATTGTTTCATGTGAATCCTTTTGTCTTTATAGCTGTGATTTCTTGGGAAAAAAATTTTTGCATTAAAATTAAAAGTTCAATCACATACATTATATATATTGTGTTTTAAGTATAGACTTGTATAAGTTAATTGCAGTGATAATCACATTTTTGAGATAAGATAATAATGCTATTATGGGTTTTTGAGAAATGAATTCTCTTCCCAAGGAAACAACGACAACAATCAGCATGGTTACTCTACAGCACTACCAACGGCTACATCTCAGAATCACTAATTTGTCTGAAATAAATATATTCTGTAATTACCCCAAGAACTCAAACAAAAAGCCTATTATAATAATAAAAAATTTTTTTAAAGAAAAAGAAGGAGGAAAAAATTCAAAGCCTTAGCCTGGGAGTCAGGGGCTCTGGATCTAGTTTAAGCGCCCCACTGACTAGCCATGAGGCCTCAACATGTCATACACAGTGAGTGTTTTCACCTGTCAAGCTTGGTGGTCCTCAAATTCTTCACTGCTTTGATTTTTCTCCTACTGACCAGATTTGAAAGATTTTGTCCTCTCAACAAACTTCCTTTACTAAAAAGCTTGTTTTGGGCTTCCCTGGTGGCGCAGTGGTTGAGAGTCCGCCTGCCGATGCAGGGGATACGGGTTCGTGCCCTGGTCCGGGAAGATCCCACATGTCGCGGAGTGGCTGGGCCCGTGAGCCACGGCCACTGAGCCTGCGCGTCCGGAGCCTGTGCTCCGCAATGGGAGAGGCCGCAGCAGTGAGAGGCCCGCATACCGCAAAAAAAAAATAAAAAATAAAAAAAAGCTTGTTTTTCCACTTTTATGAAAGAACTTTCAGGACCTCTAATCAGTAGGAGATAACCACAATGATTGAATAGTTATCTACCTGTAAAAATCTCTAATTCTATAAAAGTGTCTTCCAAACCAAAATTCGAGTGGCTGAGTTTTAACTATAAAAATAATGCCTCCCAACACCTATACAGCACAATATACAAGTTTCGAAGTTTTGAAACTTGTATACTACCGTTTTGAAGTTCTTTCACACATATGAACTCACAACAGATTTATAATCCAGGAAGTATGGGTGTGGGGACTTCTGGTTTGAACTGCAAGTGACCTGCCCCAAATCACACCTTTATTAGGTGGCTGGGTGGGACTGGAATTCCAAATTTCCAAGTTCAGTCTAAAATGTATATGAATTCTATAAAATAAACCCGAACCACTGAAAGCCCCGGAGCACTTCAGAATCGCCTGTCTTACCTTAATGCTTTTAATGTGAGAGGCTGCCTTCCCAAGAGCCTTTTCGGAAGACTTGTCCAATAAAAACTCAATGATGGCATCTTTGTTGTAAAGTCTGCAACAATAAAGATCAGTCAAAACATTCTGGCAATTATCAACCTTCACCCAAAGGAAGGAGACTAAATTGAGTACGATCCAAAGTCATTTACGTCTGATAATAGAAATGCCCTGCACTCCTAAAAAAAAGTAAATTTAATCCTGTATCAACCATTTCCAAAGCATACAAAGAAAGAAACTAGTTTAAATAAAGGGCTACAAACTGGCAGTCTGAGGACTGAATGTGACCTGAACAAGGCTTGTTTTAATTGGGAAATTTAATATAAAAGTACACATTTTCAACTTTCCCTGAAAAAAAGAAAAAAAAAATCAGATGTCCTGGAATCAGTCTACATTCTTGAACTGTAACAACAGGCTGGAACTGAATAGCAGCTACCCTTAATTTGCCTTTTTTGTCAGCCGTGCAGCACAGCTTGTGGGATCTTAGTTCTCCAACCAGGGATTGAAACTGGGCCCTTGGCAGTGACAGCATGGAGTCAGTCCTAACCACTGGACCACCAGGGAATTCCTGCAGCTACCCTTTAGACAGATGTGAACTCTCCAGTTTCCCCCAGTCCTCACCGTTCCCTACTGACCCCACATGGGTCCTTCACGCATTTATCTTTATAACTTAACTCCTAATGGCCCCTGAGTTTTCAACCCATGGATTAAATAAACCAAACTGAATAGAAAAGTGCAGAAGTATGTTCTGAGACAGGGAATGATAACCCAGGCTTCAGAAATTTGCTGGAGATCATTCACATTTGATTAATCAAGCACAGCATTTATACATTAAAATTCTTTTTAAGATCGTTTAATGAAAACTCGTCTCCGTTAAGTAGAGGAACCATACCTGCCAAGTTCACAGGCAACTATTGGTCGTCTTAATATTTCTTGACTTAGAGTACAATAGTTCCACTGGGCCACTAACTCAGCATCCTTGTCAACCTGAGAAAAGAAAAAAAAATCCTGTCAATTAATTTTCACCTCTGAAAGACACGTGGTCCACAGTTCCACATATAAAGGCTTATTCAGTAATACCACACTGTGACAATTTTTTTGTTTGTTTGTTTTAAAAATATTTATTTATTTGGTTGTGCCGGGTCTTAGTTGTGGCTCACCAGCTCCTTAGTCGTGGCTCGAGGGCTCCTTAGTTGCGGCATGCGAACACTTAGTTGCGGCATGCATGTGGGATCTAGTTCCTTGACCAGGGATTGAACCCAGGATCCCTGCATTGGGAGTGCGGAGTCTTAAGCACTGCACCACCAGGGAAGTCCCACGATTTTTGTTTTTTAAATCAAAGATAGTGACACACGAAGTCGGGATTTAAAAAGTCACAAGTAACCGACACTATGTCAAATAAAGGCCTCTCTATACATGACATGTACAAAGAAACAGTTTACATCAAGTCATTATATTGCTTATGCTAGTTACATATTAATATCTGTACCTTAACAGTAACTCAGGAAGGCCATACAGAAAAAACAAGCAGTACAGGTTAATTCCTAACAAGGGGAAAGGCTCCAAAGTTGTAGCAGAATTTAAGGACAAAGAATTGAGAAGATAGGCATTTTTTTTTAAAAACCAGTTCAGCACAAAGACTGTATAATTCTTTATAAAATCAGCAACTTAACAAAAGTGTTTTTTGCCAACTGCTCACTATGTGGCATATCAAGCCATTATCCACAGTATAAAGATCCAGATCTGAGACCTTCCATAGCCCTCAAATGATATTTTCTCCTATTTAATATTCCATGTCCCACTCTTTCCTCTTCCTAAAATGTCAAACCTGAATAATGTAACAGGATGGCACATTTGAAAATTTTAAAGTCCCTTAAATTTAATTTTTGCAGGAACAACTACTTAAGTGTTTACTGTGTGCCAGGCACTGTGCTAAGCAGTTTCAGTGACTTGTCTTTTAGCTCTCATAAAACCTTCTGAGTTAGGATTTTTACCTTTGTAGTTGAGGAAACTGACATACCAAGAAGTTAAGTTACATGTCAAGGTCACAAACACACAAGCAGACAAAGGAGCTAGGATAAAAAGCCAGGCAGGGGACTTCACTGGTGGCACAATCGTTAAGAATCTGCCTGCCCATGCAGGAGACACAGGTTCGATCCCTGGTCCAGGAAGATCCCACGTGCCACAGGGCAACTAGGCCCGTGCACCACAACTACTGAGCCTGCGCTCTAGAGCCCACGAGCCACAACTACTGAAGCCCACGCCTAGAGCCCATGCTCCGCAACTAGAGAAGCCACCAGAATAACAAGCCCACGAACCACAACCAAGAGTAGACCCTGCTCACCGCTCAACCCAGCTAACAAAAAATCAATTTAAAAAAATAAAAAGCCATGTTCAGCAAGTTTAGGATCTACTTTCTAGATTACTCCTTGCCCAGGAATTTAAAAATTGGTACCCCCCAAACTTCTGAAAACATTTATTCTAGGGTCGCTCTTTTCAGGGCAAGGTCTCAAATTTGAGTAATGTTTTGCGCCAGACCCAACAAACCATATGAGTGATCAACAAATGTTATTATTTACCTATTTGAAAATGTAAGCTCTACAAGGGCTGGACTCTGTTTCCTGCTGCATCCTCAGGGCCTAGAATGGTGTATACGGTAAGCACTTAATAAGTATTTGTTGAGTGAATTAGGATAATAAAAAGCCATCCTGCCTGGGCACTCTAGTTGTTTCAGATCACTCTTTTTCTTTTCTATCCCCTTCTGACACCTATTCCTTGCCAAGCCTTTCATTAAGCTACTTCTTCAGCTCTGGGCACAAGTTAACAAAACTGAGCTGAATATTCTTTGGGTAAAAGCTCTCGCACACAAGTGGTAACTACCCAGCATTAATGTCTGCACGTGTAGGTATGATCAGAGGGTACGCTCCACCCTCCTGGGTGTTCATTCACTCTCAAATTCCACATATTTGTTGGGTGTCTACTGTGTGGCAGACACATCATAGGGGTTGCAGAAATAAGACGTACAAGGACCCTGTCCATATAGGAAATAGACAAGACAAATATAGTGATAAGCACTATAAAGAAAAGTAGGGACTTCCCTGGTGGTCCAGTGGGTAAGACTCCACGCTCCCCACTCAGGGGGCCCGGGTTTGATCCCTGGTCAGGGAACTAGATCCCGCATGCATGCCGCAACTAAGAGTCCACATGCTGCAACTAAGACCGGGCACAGCCAAAATAAATAAATAATAAATAAATAATTTTTTTTTAAAGAAAGAAAAATAAAGCAGCAGAAGAGGATAGAGTGATCAGAAGTGAGATGTATTTTGGCTACAGTGGACTGAGATAACATTTGAGTAAAGAACTGATTGATGTTAAAAAAAAAAAAACCCAAATGATATGACTATCTCAGTGAAGACCATATCAGGTTGAGGAAATTATACTCCAGGTTGAGGAACAAGGCCTGTGTAGCTGGAACAGAATGAAAGGGTTGGAGAAGGGCAGAAGATGAGGTAATTACATCAGACCCTGTCTGACCACACAGGGTCTTGTGGGATTCTTTTTCTGAATACAATGGGAAGCCACTGGAGTGGTTTAAATACAGTTGATATGTGGAATTTATCTTTACAAAAGACTTCTCTGGCTGCTGAATGGAGACTCATATGGACCATCCACAATGTGCCAGCCACTTGTATTAGGTACTTTATACACCTTCTATTATTAAAAAGTAATTACTGGTGCTAACTTTGAAATCCTGAATAACTGGATGTGAATCCTGGCTTCATTACCTACCAGTTGCATGATCTTGGTCACGTTACTGACTCAATTTCCCTGTTAGTAGCATGGAAATTATAATACATAATTTGCCCAATCACTGGTGAGAACTAGGGATTATCCACTCATTCATTTATCCACTATATTTACTGCACCAGGAGCTGTGCTAGTTGTAGAGGGGGGAAAAGGTGCAGGCTCTGCCACCAGGAGCTTACCATCCTCTGAGATCAACATTAATCAACCTGAAAGCAGTGTACATGGTTGTTAGATAGTTTTTAAGAGGAGAACCTGGGGACTTCCCTCGCGGTCTAGTGCTTAGGGCTCCGCGCTTCCACTGCAGGGGGCACGGGTTTGATCCCTGGTCGGGGAACTAAAATCCCACATGCCTCGCAGAGCAGCAGGGAAAAAAAAAAAAAAAGAGGAGGATCTAATTTCATAGGTAACGGTTTGAGAAGACTTCACTGAGAAAACGAAGTTAGTATGCACAAAACTCAACAAACAGCAGCCATTTGTATCACTGTTACTAGCAGCAGACAGACTTCAAATCCTGGTTCTGCCACTTACTAGCTCTAAAACTTTCTCCTCCTGAGCCTCAATTTCCATGTCTTCTGACAGTATGTACCCGTAGAGCTGTTTTGAGAATTACGAGATACCCCATATTACGCGCACTGCCGGGTGAATAGCAACAGCACGCACTAAATAAAGGTCCGTTATTAATACTGTGGTTAGTCTTGAGTTCTTTAAAAGGGATAAATGAGCACAGTTGCGTGTGGAAACCCGCTGGCTCCCCCTCCCACCTCCTTTCGCTCCCTGGGGGCGTCCGCGTGCCCCACTACCCCCGGGCCCCACTGGGCCCATGTCACTGACCTTCTCAACCTTCTTCGGCCCC
Source organism: Mesoplodon densirostris (assembly GCF_025265405.1). Classification (NCBI taxonomy): domain Eukaryota; kingdom Metazoa; phylum Chordata; class Mammalia; order Artiodactyla; family Ziphiidae; genus Mesoplodon; species Mesoplodon densirostris. The sequence continues at coordinate 6,685,313 of NC_082676.1, forward strand.
TTCACCAGTTCATGCCTCTTGGGGATTGTTCCCCCGTCGCAACCCATCGCAAGCCGGCAGTCACAGTCCAAAGTAAACCCCTACAGCGGCAACTTCCGGGCTGCCTAGCGCCTGTAGCAGTCACTTCCGGCGCGCCGCAGTGACGCAAAACGCCCGTCGCATCGCGGCGGGGTGGGGTGGGGTGGGGCGGGGCTTTTGCCCAGCCCTGGTTGCCATGGAGAACATCGCTAGGCGTTGGGCGTGGCTCCGCGACGGGAGCTGCTGCAAAGTACTGACTGGGCCTCGCGTGCCGAGCAGGGTGTGGAGCGTTCTTCCACTCCACCGCGGCAGCCAGTCCCTTTGTCTTTCGGGTGGGCGCTGGATTTCTGCTGCACCCGCGTAATCGCTTCCCCACCCTCCGGGGGCGGGGTCCGGGGGGGCAGCGCGGGGGGCCCGAAAAAAAATATTCCAGGACTATACGGGCCTTACATGAAGTGGCCCCTGGCTACTCCTTTCAGCTCATGTCACTCTCTTTTCTTTCCCTCACTCAGTTCCAGCCTCAGGGGCATCCTCCTCTCCGTTGAACTCTCAAGGTGTACGTCTACTCTGGGCATTCACCTTGCTATTCCCTTTCCAGAACACTCTTCCCCATGTTTGCCAGGCCAGCTCCCTTCAGTGATGCATCACTCGGCTCCTGGTCCCCTCTTCGGAGCCATCTTCCCAGAACTCTCCATCTAAAAGAGCACGTCTCCTCCATCACGCTACCCCCTACCTTGGTTTAATTTCTTCCTTGCACTTCCCACCACTGATACCATGTTATAAATTTAAATTTTGATATCTTGTTCACCATGGATTTTTTTGCATTGATTTAGATTTTTTAAATATGGCATCAAAGTATAATTTATCTTGAGTACTAAGTTTTGGGGGAGCCCCCCTTACATTTTCCATCCAAAGAGAGTGCCTCACTCGCCTCACCCCGTTCTGGCCCTGCTTTTCCATCTCCCTCAGCTGGGATGAAAGCTGCATGATGCAGAGCCTTTGCTTTGTCCCCTGCAGCACCTCTAATGATCAGCAGAGGCCTGGGCAGATAGGAGATGCTCAATAAATATTTGTTGAATGAATGAAAGGAAAAGGGCATTAGCAAATAACCTACATAAATGGGCAACTTTTGCAAAGGGGCAGCTTCAGGAGACATGGGGTGCATACCTGGGGAGCACATAAAGTTTTTAAAAGATGCTTTGTTAAGAAAAATAGTTGCCACTGGGTGCTTGGGTCCACAGTGCTTATCACCCTAGGAGATCTCTAAACAAGGCTTCTTACCATTTCCATCTTCCTGATGAAATTGAACTTAATTGAGGTCAAGTTGCTACCACCACCATCACCACCATACCACCCACCATTTCCTCTTCCTACCTGGAGAGGAAATAGTACAGAAGTCTGGGCATTAGAGAAAAACACTTAGCCAAAAGTTGCTGAAAGCTAAAAAATATGATTTTATCCTACTTTACAGGTTTTTTTCAGAAGTAATTATCCTATTGAATTAATCAGTGGAAACTCATCCCACAACTGCTCTCTTTTAAAAAAAGGAAGGAAACACATTTAGCTAAGAGCAGCAGTTTTCATTATTTTAAACCCAATGGTTTTGTACTTTGTTGACAAAGGTCCTTGGTTTGAGCTCTTCTCAAAAAAAGAAATATAGATAGATAGATAGATACAGCTCCAGACCTGTGTGTGTGTGTGTTTCTCTCTCTGTCTTTCTCTCTCTCTTTGGCTCTATCTCTCCGTTGCTTGATCTCTCCACTCACATACATACATACATAGTATTCTGAAACCATTTGGGACCTGTTCATTACCTATTGGAGACTATGTCACTTCTAAAGGACTAAATGAGCTAAAACATCTAAAGCATTAGAACAGTGTCTGGAATATAGTAATCCCTTAATAGATACATCCTGTTGTTACCACTCATGTGTAAAACATCATTTTGCCCCCTGGAGTAAACACTTATTGGTGTCTCCCTGGAGCAACCCCTCCTCCTAACGCCATTGCTAACTTTGCTAGGGGCTCCAGCTGGGACACAGCGCTCCAAGGATCTCTCGTGTTTCTGCACATCTTCTGAGCAGAGGCATTGACTTGACATTTTTTTCTAGACTATCTTTTCCAGGATGTTTGTAACAAACTCCCTTGGAAGACAGAGATAACCTCTCCCTCCAGAGCAGAAGGGCAGGTTTGTTTGCTGTCCAATATGGTAAAAATAAGGTCTCCCTCCAAGGCAAAGCTTGGTCAGGTTTACACAGACACTATAAAAGATTGGGGCTTCCTGTGTTCAGGGTTTTTTTTCTTTGGCTTTGATGCAAACCCACTGTGTGCACAGCATCACATGCGCCCACCTTTGCATTGCCCCTGGGACTTGAGGGATGTGAGGAAATGATGCAAAGATGAAATATAAGCTGCTTGCGAGGCTGTAAGAAAAGCCCCTTGACTGTGCAGGAGAGTTGACATAACAGGCCTGACTAATCTCCCTAGAAAGGCCTGCTTGCAAGGTTGGCTTTGGTGGTTGGATAGGAATTTGGACTTGAGGAGGGTTTTCACCATCCCCAGAGTTGATAAGGATGGTGCAGGGCCTAAACTGTTTGTACAAATGATATGATTCATGCTGGATGCCTGCTTTCCTTTGGAGAGTCTGGAATTTTGGTCCACGCCACACAGAGGCTGCCTGCATGATCAGCCCCAGTGAAGGCACTGGGGGCCAGGCTCTCAAGAGTTTCCCTAACCGTCAACATTGCCCATGTGTTTGTCACAGCTCGCTGCTGGAGGAATTAAGTGTGTCCTGGGTGACCTCTGGGAGGGGAGTCTCAGCAGCTTGAGCCTGGTTTCCTTGCTACTTCACCCACACACACCCCCGTCCCGTGCGCTTTCCCTTTGTCGATTTTGCTTTGTCTCCTTTCACCGTGATGGCTCAGAGCTGTGAGCACAGCTATATGTGGGAACCTGTGAATCCTCCTATCGAATCACTGGACCTGGTCTTGGGGACCCTAACAAAGTCTCTGACCCCAGAGTCTCGTGTCTTCTCTCAGCATTCATGAAATTGTCACAGGCTAACTTGTGAATTTGAAGTAGGAGAAAATCTCAGGCATGTCACAGTTCTTGTCAGATCCATCCCCTTACCTCTCTCGGGACACATGGGAGTGTGTGTGCGTGTGTGTGTGTGTGTTTGCGTGCGTGTGTGTGTGCGTGTGTGTGTAGGGGTGAATTCCAGGTCTAGGACAACTTGGGTATTACATGCCCCTGTCATCATGGCGCTTTCAGGGGCAGGCATCTGATCTAAACTAGTCCAAGCACAAATCAAGACTCTTCCCCATTGACCACAAACCAAGAAGGACATAACTCAGGGAAGCCACCTGGCAACCATGAGAGCTAACACAGAGAGAGTGGGACTGAGAAACTGGGCCTTGATGATTCTGCTGGAGGACCCCAAACCAGCTGTTCTTTTTAAAAAAATTTTTTAATTAAAAAAACATTTTTATACAGCAGGTTCTTATTAGTTATCTATTTTATACATATTAGTGTGTACATGTCAATCCCAATCTCCCAGTTCATCCCACCCACCCACCCACATTCCCCCCTTGGTGTCCATACGTTTGTTCTCTACATCTGTGGCTCTATTCCTGCCTTGCAAAACGGTTCATCTGCACCATTTTTCTAGACTCCACATACATGCATTAATATACGATATTTGTTTTTCTCTTTCTGACTTACTTCACTCTGTATAACAGTCTCTAAGTCCATCCACGTCTCTACAAATGACCCAATTTTGTTCCTTTTTATGGCTGAGTAATATTCCATTGTATATATGTACCACACCTTCTTTATCCATTTGTCTGTCGATGGGCATTTAGGTTGCTTTCATGACCTGGCTATTGTAAATAGTGCTCCAATGAACATTGGGGTGCATGTGTCTTTTGAATTATGGTTTTCTCTGGGTATATGCCCAGTAGTGGGATTGCTAAAACCAGCTGTTCTTGAAGCCAGCCTGCCCCTGGATTATTTTAAGATGAGTCAATAAATTCCCTTTATTGCTTAAGAGAGAGTGTATATGGTTTTTGATCCCTTGTAACAGAAGGAATCTTAGCTGATACAGATCACAGCTGCTCCCAGAATGTGGATCTCTCCATTCTAGTGTAGGGAACCAAGACTCACAAAGATGGGATCCTTCTTTAGGGACCCCGAGACTAACTCAATGAAAATAATTAGTCTTTTGGCAGTCAACAATTTAAAAGAACTTACTAAGTAGCAGATAGGAACCGGAGCTGGTACCATTTCAGGTGATTTCCAGCCTGGAGATGCTTTGTGGCTGAGGTGCACGTAGGAGACATGAAGACTTGAAGTGATGATGTAACCATAGCAATGTAAGCTAAAGCCCCAGCTACAAGGAAAGGAAGAGGAGGTGGTTTGACTTGCGGGGGTGGCAGGGGAAGCGCTGGGCCCTGCTCAGATCTGTGCCCAGCGATAGGGATCCTGTTTATACCACACTTCCTGGCTTTGCTTTTCCTGAGCTAGCCTTGTGCATGCGAACTTGGCCTCTTCTGTAGCTCCTTGAACACTTTGGGGAGAAGCGTTTAAATGACACAAGTAAACATGTTGCTTTGGTACCAGAACCCAAGTGACACGGATCAAAGACTTTTCCAAAGAAAAGATTGCTACAAAGGATGTTGCAATTCATGACTGTATTTACATAATATTATAAATGGTAACACATTTGAGACCACTGAGGTATAAACCTTTTATGATCCAACATACTGAATTTATCAACACAGAACCTATAATGTACAAAATAAATTAGTAGGGAACCCAACAGAACATGTTATGTTGCAAATTTATTGCTACTTATAACATGCCTGTTTTACTAATTTCAGATAAAATAGCAATATATATATATATATATATATATATATATTGGTGTAAGATGCAGATACATAATTTGTACCAATCTCACAGAATTAGTTTAATCCAGAATGAAAAACTTATTATATTTTTTAGCAGATGCAACAGAAATTAATCGTTTGAAAATAATCTCTCCCCGCTTCTCCTACTTATTTTCTCCCTAGTACCTAATACATTGTGAATGTATTTCTTCATCATTTGTCTGTCTCCCCATTAGATTGTAAGCTCCTTGAGGGCAAAGCCTCAGTCTGATTCAGTGCTATATGCCCAGCACCTAGAATTTGACATATAACAGGTACCCAATAAGTAAGTACTGAATGAATGAGTTTAAAACAGGCACACATTTAGCCAATATAAAAATTGATTTCTATAACTTCATTTCACACACTGGCCCTACATGATAGGCTAAAAACTTTGGTCCTTAGTTCACACCTGATTCTCTTCTCTGACTCTCTGTGGGATAAGCCAATGTCCTGGGGTTGCTCAGCCACTTGGTAATACCGGTTTGGGGCACCACGGCTGTTGCCACCCCTTGGTGTATCCCCAGGCTGGCTTTTTCCAGAGCACAGACTTGCACAGGTTGTGGGTGTGAAGCGGAAGCGAAGAAGTTAACACGGAGAAGGAGGGAGGGAGGAGGCTCATTCCAACGTCGCCCTGAATTGCTGCGTGTGCCGCTCCAGCTTTTTGGCCTCGGCCTGGAGGTGCCGCAGGGCGGCGGCGCTGGGATGCTGGAGTACGGCGTGCTTGGTGGCCAGCGCCAGGTCCTTGAGCAGGCTGCAGAGGCAGCAGCTGCCGCGCAAGATCTCGTTGCGCACGTCCCTCTCCTGGGTCTCCTGGCACAGCGTGTCCACCAGCTTCTGCCCGACCATGATGACTAGCTTGCTCTGCGTGATGAAGATCTCGGGGGGCTGGCTGCTGCCGAGACTGCTGTGCAACACGCCGATGGCTTTGAAGAGCGCCCCAAAATAGAGGCGGCTGTGTTCAGAAAGGCGGATTTTCTTCTCAGGATTCTGCTGACTCAAAAGCCGGGGGCTAAGGGAGCTAGGATTCTAGAGAAGGGAAAGGAAACAACGGATAAGAGAGAGATTCCATCGACAGGCTGTGGTTGTCTCGCTTTTCCTGTTTTTGCTCAATTTGCTAGACCTTTTGTAAGAAAAAGTACAGTTTTGTTTGGGAAGCCCCACAGTGCAACATTTGCCTAAGAAGTTAATGTTAAGGTTTGCAAAGCACTGTTACATATAAATTATCTCTCAGGTATATAATTTTATATATTGCATTATATATATAAAATCATTCATATTAGATACATATAAAATCGTATTCAATCCTCTCTACAAACTGTTAGAAACCCATTCTAAGAAACTCGTTGACAATGACTAAATTTATAACTTTAAAAAAAATGCAGAAAACTGGATGGTGAGATTTTTAAATTTACTCAAAGAACAGGTTTTAAAGCATTTTAAAAACCCTTCCTAGTTCCAGTATCAGAGGTAAATCTGAATCCCCCAGATTTCCAGAAGAAATAAAAATATACTGACTTATCTGCTTTAAGATTAAAATATTTATCTTACTTGCTAATTAAAGTTTTATTTAGAATTTTACTTTCGTGAATTTTATTTTCTGGAATGTGGAACCAAAGCCTACTCACTGTTGAAAGATTCTCAGCATCAAACTTAGTGGAAATCCTACTCCAGGTGACAATCAAACACACTGCTATATTTAAATTGGATAACAAACAAGGACCTACTGTACAGCATGGGGAACTCTGCTCAATATTATATAACAACCTAAATAGGAAAAGAATTTGAAAAAGAATAGATACAGGTATATGTATAACTGAATCACTTTGTGTACACCTGAAACTAAGACAACATTGTTAATCAACTACACTCTAATATAAAATAAAAAGTTTTTTAAAAAAAAAAGCCCCTTTGTTAGGTTATAGGTGAGGAGACTGAGGCTTCCGGAAGAGAAGAGGCTGCCTAGGGTCACTCTATTAGCAAAATAAAGATCTGGAGCTCTTAGCCTAGTCAGCGAGTCTGAAACTCTCATTCTTTCTATTAAACTGTGCACTCTTATCAACCTACGATCTTAAAACACCCAGCTCAGAAGCACTCAGACAGTGTTATAGTCTGACTGTGTCTCCCCAAAATTCATATCATGAAACTCTACCCCTCACTGTGAAGTTATTGGGAGATGGGGCCTTTGGGAGGTGACCAGCATTAGATGAGGTCATGTGGGTGCGGTCCCCAGGAATGGGGTTAGTGCTCTTACAAGGGTTGCCTGAGAGCTTGCTTCCACCCTCTGCTCTCTGCCAGGTGAGGATACAATGAGAAGTGGGCAGTCTTCAGCCTGGAAGAGGGCTCTCACCAGAATCTGACCCTGCTAGCACCCTGATCTTGGATTCCTAGCCTCTAGGACTGTGAGAAATAAATTTCTGTTGTTTATAAGCCACCCAGCCTATAGTACTTTGTTGTAGCAGCACAAACAGATTAAGATAGACAGGTAAAGGGAAAAAGACTGGGGTGTTGGTTGAGATGGACTCTCGGGGGGCAGGGAGCATGAGAAGAATGCATCAGAGGCTAGAAATGAGGAGCAACCATCTGGACATTGGAATGTTGGCATCTTAGCTTGGGAGTATTACCTGTAGGTAAACAAAAATGTACTATGATTTTTATTCTGGGCTGTTGGAAATCTCTGGAGGTATTTTTGGTTGTCACATTGACCAGGGAACACAACAGGCTACCAGTGGGCAGGGGGCTAGGGATGCTGAACAGTCCATCCCATGCAATGAAGAACTGTCCACCTGATGGTCAGTGGTCCCCCTGCCACCCCCACTGAGAACCAGTCAGTCTAAAGCAGGGTTTTTCCAAGGGTGGTCCTTGGACCTCCAGCACCTGGGAACTTGTTGGAAAAGAAAATTCTCAGGCCCTTCCCTAGACCTACTGAATCAGAAACGCTGGGGTGGGGTCCAGCCCTCTGGGTTTTAACAAGCCCTATGGGAAACTATGACCCACTCTCAGGTTTTAGAACCACTGGTCCAAGGCATACTTCATGCTGAACAAAATAGCATGACTTTTAGCAATCTGACAGGCCCCAAGTTTTGGGTTTGGGGTTTGCAGAACGAAGCATCAGGACGCCTGGGTTGTTATCTTAATTGACCTCTGAGAAGGCAAACAATCTTGTCCACGTCATTGGATATCTCTGTCCCTTCTCGCCCATGCTGCCCTCCCCACCCCCCATCAGCCAGGAGGTTGAATGGGTTCACTGGTTCCCAAGCTTCAGTTATTCAAAGAAAACCTTCTCACATTACGCCCTTTCTACCTTCCTCTTAACTTCGGTCAGCTTCATCTTTGTTTTTAAGTGATCAGCTGTTTTTACTTAAGTAAAAACTTTGAAAATTGGTAAATGGAAAACTACTATCATTTGCTATTCATAGGAGGTGACCAATGAAAAATAAGTACAATGATAACATTTTTGATTTAAAAAAAAAGAAAGAATATCAAATGTCAAAGAGGTGTTGAAGATACACAGGCCCCAAACCAAAATGTTTTTTCTGTTGTAATCAGAAACATTAAAAGGGAATGTCAAACAGGTACACGCACAGTGGGAAGGTCAAGTGAAGACCCAGGGAGAAGACAACCATGTACAAGCCAAGGAAAGACACCTGAGAAGAAATGAACCCTGATCTTGGATTTCTAGCCTCCAGAATTGTGAGAAAATAAATTTCTATTGTTTAAGCCAAAGGGGGAAAAATGTCAACAAGAATGTGAGTCCGTGCGACTTCGTGCCATGTCAGTATCTCCTGTGATAAACTCGCAGAGCACCTAGAATTATTTCACTGATGGTTAAAGGACCAGGTTCCACATTTTGGGGCTCATTGGACTTGCTCATCTCCAGGGTTCCTTCTATTGTAAAAAAGGAAGAACTGTCACAAAACCAAGTCTCCTCCCATGTGGGTCCGGGCTGTAAAGCTGAATTATTCACAACAGGAAACATCCCTGGGGATAAAGCCTATTAGTCAATCAGAAGTATTGGAGAGTCAGCATCATCGCTTACCTGTGTTTCTAAGTCTTTGTTTTTATCCAACCTTTGTACCAAGATGGGTTTTTCTTTCTCTTCTAGGTTAGGCAACTCCTGAAACATAAAATCCCTTCAAATTACCAACTAGAATGGTCTTTATACTATTATATAGCTGTTTAAGTCCACTTTAAAACTTGAGCATTCCTCGTTATGTTTTTGTTGATGGTTCTACCTAGTGATGACTTTTTCCAACAAAGGAGACTTCAGCAGCCCGAGGGCTGAATTTTGCCTACCAACACGGCCTAATATAATGACACACAATTTTATTGGGAAATGAAAAATATCCAAATTTCCAGCTTCTCTAGAGTGTGTTAAAGCTCTTGCACCTCCAGGCATGTCAGCAGAAAACCAAGACTGGGGCTGAAAGCACTGAGTTATCTCCGTGACACAGGCCCCAGGTTACCTGCTGCATTTCTTGCAACTTGCAATTCTTTTTTTTTTTTTTGGCTGTGTTGGGTCTTCCTTGCCACGTGTGGGCTTTCTCTAGCTGCAGCGAGTGGGGGCTACTCTTCATTGCGGTGCACAGGCTTCTCATTGCAGTGGCTTGTTGAGGAGCACGGGCTCTTAGTGCATGGGCTCTAGTGGGCAGGCTCAATAGTTGTGGCTCGTGGGCTCTAGAGCGCAGGCTCAGTAGTTGTGGCTCACGGACTTAGTTGCTCTGAGGCATGTGGGATCTTCCCAGACCAGGGCTCAAACCCGTGTCTCCTGCACTGGCAGGCTGATTCTTAACCACTGCGCCACCAGGAAAGCCCTGCAACTTGCAATTCTTGAACTAAGGGTCTCTTTCTATAGTGTCTAGACTCATGGAGCAAAGTATTCCTAAGAGTAACTAGGGTCTGGAGGCTGCTAGGACCATGCACAATTTTGAAGAGTGTTTACAGTTCCTCTTCTGTTTCTAAGAAACACACTGACAATGACTAAATTTATAACTGTCAAAAATGCAAAGAAACTTGGTGGTGAGATGAAAAATTTTGTTCAAAGAACAGGTTTCACAAGGTTTTCAAAATCCTTTCTAATCCTAACATCAGAGGTAAGCCCCAAATCCCAAAATTTCCAGAAGACATCCTGTCTGCCTTAATATTAAGATACATATCTTACTTCTTACAAGAGCTCACCTTGGGCTTCCCTGGTGGCGCAGTGGTTGAGAGTCTGCCTGCCGATGCAGGGGACACGGGTTCGTGCCCCGGTCTGCGAAGATCCCACATACTGCGGAGCGGCTGGGCCCGTGAGCCATGGCTGCTGAGCCTGCGCATCCGGAGCCTGTGCTCCGCAACGGGAGAGGCCACAACAGTGAGAGGCCCGCGTACCGCAAAAAAAAAAAAAAAAAAAAAAAAAGCTCACCTAGACTTTTACTTCCATGAATCTTATTTTCTGGAAAATGGAACCCTTGTCTCCCCAAAGACGATAAAACAGATTCTCATCTAAGTTACTGGTGACCACTCCAGATAAAAATGGAAAGTCCCCTTATAGTATACCACTCTGAACTCACCTGTTCACAAACATTTGTCCTATTTTTCTTTAATAGTTCAGGAGGGTGTTCGCCTTCCCTTTGTTTCTGAAAAGGAGCATTCCTTTGGTATGATTCAGTCTCCTTTTGGGGAAGCCGGATGGATTTTGCAAGCTTAAATTCTGCATTTGAGGTCAATTGCACGGGGTCTTCCTTTTCACAGTTCGGCTTGAAAAGGAGTCTCCCGTTGGCAATGACGAGGGAGGCGAACCTCTTGATGTCTTCTGGAACCATCCGCGCTGTCAGGACAAATCTCTCCAGGTCATCCAGGCTGTTTTGGACTTTGTTGGTCACGAGGACTTCCAGGGACCAATCGCAGCTCTCCAGACTTTCCTTTGTTTCAAGCAGGATTTGGTAGGAGTTGGAGATTGTCTGTAGCTGATCCCTAATTTTGGCCTGAAGTTTACTGTCGGTGAGGTTACAGGCAGTCCCACAGACGCCGCAGGCGAAATCCAGAAATTCTCTCAAGGATTCCTCTGTGCAGTCGGCAGCCCTGCGGATCGCGTGGATGTTGGCCTCCAGGTAGTCTCTGAACCTCCACTGTCTACTGACAAAGAGCATCAGGCCCGCGACAGACTTGTCCACCTTGTGTTGCAGAGTTGTGACTGTCTCTTTGGCCAAGTCCAGGTCCAAGGGGAGGTCTTTGGCTGACTCCTCTGAGGAGCTAGAAGAGTGGCTAGACGTGGAGGAGCATGAGGAGAGGACGCTGGCTCTGCTGTCAGAACTGGAAACGGACAAGCCGTCTGGCTCAGGAGACGGCGATGCTGCCCGTCCAGAGAACCATGAGGAATTATGGTCCACGGAATTCTCTGAAGGCCCATCGGCTTTTCCCAGCTCTTTCCCATCCTGGGGGACACTTGGCACTGCTTTAGGGACATCGTAGATGTTCAGTTTGGTGTTCTGCTGTTCCACTCGGTAGATCAGAAAGCTTGAAGGGATCTTGTAGCTGACACCTTCATCCAAAGGGAATGCATCCCTGGGTGGTGGAAAGCTATAAGAAGGAATCTCTGGAAGGCTGAGTTTTTTCTGCATGGGCACGTTTTTCCACGGGTGTGGACTGAGGGTCCTTGCTCTGCTGTTCTGAGGGCTGTGAAAACTGGACATGTACCCGGGGAGAGCACGGTGCCCCGATTTTTCCACAAAGCTGCTTAGAGATGCGTTTCTTACATCAGCCTTTTCCGGAGACGCTGGCGTGTCATAAATCCATTCGGATGTCTGAGGGCTTGGCAACGTGTTGCAGTTGCCTCTCCTTAAGGCAATGCTTGACATCAGGGGAACACTCTGCTCCTGTGAAAAACCATACAAAGTCACCCAGTTTAGGAGCAACAAGAAGGCAGTATGAGCGACTCAGGTGACACATGTGTATTATACTGAGGACCCACCAAGTGCTGGGCCCTGTGCTTCTTAAAAATCTGATCGACGCTCCCCCACTCAGCTTCTCCTGTGGCTGCCCACTGCTGCTATCACGCAAGCCCTTCGCAGTCGGGCTCCAACCTCCTTTGAGCCTTCTTGCTCTCCGCTTCTGCCACCACCCTCCTTAAAGGTCCAGCTCCTCTTGCTGTTTACCTTCCCCTGAACACAGAATGCTCCCTTGAACTATATTTAATTTTGCCCCAACTGGTTCCTCTGCTTTAAATGTCTTCCCAACCCCTTGCTTTCTGTCTAACAAACTCCTATGCATCCTTCGTGACACTGCTGAGTTGCCACCTTGGGCACAGGTTTTTGTTTTTTTTTTTTTTTGCGGTACGCGGGTCTCTCACTGTTGTGGCCTCTCCCGTTGCGGAGCACAGTCTCCGGACGCGCAGGCTCAGCGGCCATGGCTCACGGGCCCAGCCGCTCCGCGGCATGTGGGATCTTCCCGGACCGGGGCACGAACCCGTGTCCCCTGCATCGGCAGGCGGACTCTCAACCACTGCGCCACCGGGGAAGCCCTGCATTCCTAATTTTGACCAAGCAAACAACATTTCCCAGAGGCCGTTCAGGTTTGCATAGCATCGGATCTCAGCGCCCGTCATACTTACGTTTGGTTGGCTGGCAGGGGGACCAAGTGCTGCTTTTGGGGGGCTGGGGAGGATGTCATATAGCTGCTGCTGCTTCCCTGGCTCCTGGGGAAAGACCGCAAAGAAGGACAACTTGAATGTTTCCCTCCTGATGGCTGCACATCACAAACTCTCTCCACTCCAGCGTTTCTTTTCTATTTTCCAAATGAAAACACAAATCACTGAAGACTAGGGGATTTCAGTCATGATGATTTTATGGTGGAAGTGTGTGCTCTACTGGGTATATTTTCAACAATGGACTCTGTGCTTTAGAAAAGGTGACTCCTCGATTGAAGGTGGGGACAAAGTATAGAGAGAATTAGCTGCAGCTGCAGTTAAAAACGGTAGTTCAGGGCTTCCCTGGTGGCACAGTGGTTGAGAGTCCGCCTGCCGGTGCAGGGGACACGGGTTCGTGCCCCGGTCCGGGAGGATCCCACATGCCGCGGAGCGGCTGGGCCGGTGAGCCATGGCCGCTGAGCCTGCGTGTCCGGAGCCTGTGCTCCGCAACGGGAGAGGCCACAACAGTGAGAGGCCCGTGTACCACACAAAAAAAAAAAGGTAAAAGAACTAAATAGACTTTTCACCAAGGAAGACATACAGATGTCCAAGAGACACATGGAAAGATTCTCAACATCAGTAATTATTAGAGAAATGCAAATCAAAACTACAATGAGGTATCACCTCACGCCGGTCAAAATGGCCATTATCAAAAAATCTAGAAACAATAAATGCTGGAAAGAGTGTGGTGAAAAGGGAACACTCTTGCACTGCTGGTGGGAATGTGAATTGATACAGCCACTATGGAGAACAGTATGGAGGTTCCTTACAAAACTAAAAATAGAACTACCATACGACCCAGCAATCCCACTACTGGGCATTTACCCTGAGAAAACCATAATTCAAAAAAAGACATGTACCACAATGTTCACTGCAGCTCTATTTACAATAGCCAGGGCATGGAACCAACCTAAATGTCCATCGACAGATGAATGGATAAAGAAGATGTGGCACATATATACAATGGAATATTACTCAGCCATAAAAAGAAATGAAATTGAGTTATTTGTAGTGAGGTGGATAGACCTAGAGTCTGTCATACAGAGTGAAGTAAGTCAGAAAGAGAAGACCAAATACCGTATGCTAACATGTATATATGGAATCTAAAAAAAAAAAAAAAAAGGTTCTGATGAACCCAGTTACAGGGCAGGAATAAAGATGTAGATATAGAGGGTGGACTTGAGGACGCAGGGTGGGAGGGTGAAGCTGGGGTGAAGTGAGAGTAGCATCGACATATATACACTACCGAATGTAAAATAGTTGGCTGGTGGGAAGCAGCTGCATAGCACATGACCTAGAGGGGTGGGATAGGGAGGGTGGGAGGGAGGCTCTAGAGGGAGGGGATATGGGGACATATGTATGCAGATGGCTGATTCACTTTGTTGTACAACAGAACTAACACAGTATTGTGAAGCAATTATACTCCAATAAAGATCTATTTAAAAAAAAGACTCCACACTCCCACTGCAGGGGAACAAAGATCGCGCCTGCCAAAGTAAAAGTGCTTTGGAAACCGGAAAAAAAACCCAAGAAGTGCAGATATGTGTATGTGTATGTTTGTGTGTGTACATGTGCGTGGATATAAAGTATCTATTACAAATGAAAAGTTAAAAAGTTTTAAATATTCAGAATTCAAATAGTAGTACTATTCTCCTGAGCAGGTCTGGGCTCCCTGGGCACAAAGCTGGTCTCTGAGCGAAGATGTGTCCTTTGGAGTCAGGACTGATGCTCCAGGAGATATCTCAGTGGTAAAGCTGAAATGCAGGGTCTGCGTGACCCTGAGACCCCACGATGGATGGAGAGGTGTGGGAAGAGCAGGGCCACGGCTGAGACTCACCTTCAGGGCTGGGAGGCACCGGCTCTGGGCAGGCACATCGTACACCTGGCAAGGCAGAGCTGGCAGTGAGGTGCGAGCAGGTCTGGGAATTGTGAAGAGGGCCTTGGGGAGAGGAAGAAGAGTTGAGGGAAAGAGACGTCACCGCTGAGCCCACGGGTCATGAGACGGCAAAGGCAGCCCTGACCTCTAATTGGAGACCCTTCGCTCTGAGTCTGGGAACAGCAGGACGCGCTGCTGGGGAGGTCCATGGTGGAGGGCAGTCTTCCTCACATGCTGGCCCATAGCTGCCTGCATCAGCCTCACCTGGGAAGCAGGTTGGAATGCAGATTCCTGGGCTCCGAGTCCACTGTATAGCATTTCTGAGTCTTGATGGAGAAACTGAAAAACTGCAGGATCATCAAGTTTCCCGGGTGATTCTGATGTTCTCTAGGGACCCCAGGCTGTGATTCGAATGCTGGGTTATTAATGTTTGTCTCATGATGCTGAGGATGCAGCTGTGAATGAGGCAGGCAGGGGGGCTTTACAGGTGCTGCCTGATCCTCCGCTCTGTGATCCCCTACACTGCCGCAGATTAGTAAACCGGACTTGGTCCCTGCTGGTCTTCGGCTGATCTGTCTAGGACAAACTCAGCAATGGTTCCCCATTATGCTCTGGGTTAATTCCAAGCTCCTTGCAGGCCATGCCCTGCCCAGCCCCAGGGACTATGCACGGTGTGTCCCCAGTTGTCAGCCGTCACCCGCCTTCCTCCCTGCCCACCCCACCTCCTTATTGGAATACACCGAGCTCTCTCCCACTGCAGAGCCTGTCCAAATGAGGTTCCACTGCCTACCACTCCCCAATCACCACAGGTCCATTTTATTTATGCAGCTGCCTTTGTGGGTCACACTTGCCCAAGAGACAACCTACAGACTACATGGGGACTTTCCTGTGTTTGGAATTTTAGGTGGAAAGGAGTCAGTTCAAAAATGCCCAGTGTGGGGCTTCCCTGGTGGCGCAGTGGTTGAGAGTCCGCCTGCCGATGCAGGGGATACGGGTTCGTGCCCCGGTCTGGGAAGATCCCACATGCCGCGGAGCGGCTAGGCCCGTGAGCCATGGCCACTGAGCCTGCACGTCCGGAGCCTGTGCTCCGCAACAGGAGAGGCCACAACAGTGAGAGGCCCGCGTACCGCAAAAAAAAAATGCCCAGTATTTCTTGGAAAATGTAGACGGCAGTCAGTTAAGGAAGCTGTTTTGAGAAACGTGGTTTTGAAAGGTTTGGAGGACAGTTCGAGAACTAGAGGGTCTAAAAGCAATTTCATCAGGAAATCTAACCTTTTTACTTGAAATACAAAAGATAACCCTCTCTGAATTGAAACCAAAATCAAATACCTTCTTTGTACGGTCATTTTATTTTATTATTTTTTTAAGAGAGGCTGGCATGTTATATTAAGGAAGTCGGAATAAAAAGTAAAACAAAGCTCAAGACAGTGGTTACGCTGGGGGGAAGTGGGTGGGAGAGGTGGGAGGGGGCTTCTGGGATGCTAGTTTCGTTCTTTTTCTAGATCCGGATACTAGCGAATGAACTATGTACCCTTAGGATCTATAGGTTAAACTTCAATAAAACAAAATAGATAGCGTCAGCCACAGAGCCAGGTGAACAAGATCAAGGGTAGGCCAAGGGCTCTGCCTTGGGTGTTGTCAGTCCAGGGGTGTAGACAGAGACAGACACAACAAAGAAACTTTGGTCTCTGGTATTCATCAGGGTGTGACCCTGGATGGGCCTTTCACCTCCCTGGGAATCAACTTCCTCATTTTTAAAGCGAAGAGTTGTTCTAATCTGCACGGGTCTCTTCCAGCTAGAAAGACGGAGAATCCCTTATTAGGACAACTTGAGACAAGTGACATATTTCCACCTTCTTGGTTTTTAATTTTTGGCCAACCTTAATCTAGAGATACTCAACCCGGGGAATCTCTGAAATGGGTCCCCCGGGCCGTGTGCCAACCCTGTGAACAGCCCGTCAGAAAACAGCTCAAAGCTAATGGCTAGACGTGCTTGGTTTTACCAATGTCCGCTTCTGCTCAGAATGTAATATTTTCTGGGTGGTCTCAGACTCAAGGCTCACTGCTAGATTACCCGAACGGGGAGAAGATGTCTGCCTTTTCTGTGAATCAGAAGATTCTTAACTGATTATCATCTTGCATTCTTCTAGCTCCTTCCTTCTTGTAGTAGAGGAAGAAGCAAAATTATTCAGAATCACCAAAAGGTACAACTTGAGGTGAACTTAGAAATGATGGAGCCCCACCCTCTCTTTTTTTTTTTTTTTTTGCAGTACACAGGCCTCTCACCGCTGTAGCCTCTCCCGTTGCGTAGCACAGGCTCCGGACACGCAGGCTCAGCGGCCATGGCTCACGGGCCCAGCCGCTCCGTGGCACGTGGGATCCTCCCGGACCGGGGCACGAACCCGCGTCCCCTGCATCAGCAGGCGGACTCTCAACCACTGCGCCACCAGGGAAGCCCCGTACTTTCTCTTGATACAGAGCAAGAAAGAGAAGTCCAGAGGGGTGCTGGGATGTCTCCAATCACCCAGCATAGCTGTGGCTGCCCCCAAAGCCAAGTGAAGCTGGACTCCTGATTTCTAAGCCACAGATGGCATCTCTTGCTTTAAAAGACCCCCAAGCACGGAGAAGGCAATAAAAAAGGGAGGGGGGAGGGAGGAAAAATATAGACAGGGCAGCGATGGAGGGAAAGTAAGCAGGAGTGAAAGGCAGGAAAGTTCCCCAGGTGTTTTACTGGGGCCACAGCAAGACCTGCTTGAGTGATGAGGAATCCCTCGCTTCTAAATTCCCCTTTGGCCGCCGTGGTTTCTGTCCATGGCCGCAGCCTGCACCAGTGAGAGCTCCACGCTTCACGTCAAGGACAAATGTTACAGCTAATGCTCTGGCCCTTTTCTGAGTTAGGATGGTAAACTCATCTCTCCTTTCATACCATTGTCAGTCTAGGAGTTGACAGTGAGTCCGCGGTTGTGAAGCCTTAGGTTGGATCCGGTCGTTTCATTCCTTCCGTAAATGTTTACAGAGCATCTTGCAGGAGCCTGGCACTGCGCTGGGGGGTTGGGATCCCCGGGGAACAGTGGACATTGCAGCTGCTGTCCTTTTAGGGGGCCTTTGATTTTTTTTTGTTTCTTTTAGTGGCTTTGAAAAGCAACTCAATTAACTTCAGCCCAGGCCACTTGTTGTTCTCAGAGAAGCCAGCACCGAGTCAGCTGCTCAGATGACAGCTGAGTGTGCCAGGCCTAGATCTGGGCCAGTTGTTCCCGAAAAGTGACCTGGGGTCCACCCCACGGATGGCTGCTGGAGACTCAGCTGCCTCCTTCTGGTGTTTGCAGCCAGTGCCTACGGGTGGCAGCTGCTCTGTGTAACAGCTGGTTCTCTGCCTGGCGGCCCCCGGGAGCTAGGAAATCTGAATTACTCAAAATCTCTTAAG
Source organism: Mesoplodon densirostris (assembly GCF_025265405.1). Lineage (NCBI taxonomy): Eukaryota > Metazoa > Chordata > Mammalia > Artiodactyla > Ziphiidae > Mesoplodon > Mesoplodon densirostris. The sequence goes on from NC_082676.1 coordinate 6,703,222, forward strand.
GAATCAACACCTTCTTGTTTGAAGAAGTTAGTGTGGAGGAGGCCTGGAGGGTAGGTGGGATGTTGCTCGGGGGGTTGGGGGGTGGGGGCCAGCACATACATGGGAGGAGTGGCCCTTCCTGGACACGGACCTCGCCGGGACTTCCATGCAGAGCTGGGGCCGGGTGGGATGTGTCATCTGAGCTGAAAGCAAAGTGTGTGACGGCAGGAAATGCCTGCAGTGACTGAAGACCATGCAACTCTGTTCTACACTGTTAACACTTCATGAAGGCCAGGGCTTGGGGAAAAACAGTACATTATTTTTCTCTTCTTTTAATTCCTTTCCTTCTTTTTTAAAAAAAAGTTTCATTCTGCATTTACTGAGCGCTTCTTTTCCTCTGTTTTTTTTAAAATTGTTATTTAAAAAAATTACAGATGTAACACATGCTCTACATAACGCACAAATCAACTTCCTAGTCTCTTTGTTCATCAAATATTTATCAAGTACCCACCCCATGCCAGGCATGGTCCCAGATGCTGGGGACACAGGAGCGAATAAAATAAAGGTCCCTGCTTAATGCCTTCTTTCACTTTCTCCTTAACCAGTTCCACTTCCTAAGGGTAACCACTGTTGGTGTGTATTCTTTTCAATGCACACATACATGCACAATTTTTTTTTTGAGCTTTTCTCTGTTAGGTTGGTTTTTATTTAAATGGTTCTTTGTCCCCACTTATAAATACCTTATAGGACTGCTTCATCTTTTTTTCACAACTGCATAGTAGCTCATCATAGGGTTATGCTGAAATTTATGTAACAAATACCCCATGAATACACATTTAGGCATCTTGGATTTTTCCCTGTAACAAATAATGCTATAGTGCCTATGGCCTCCTCATCCAGATCTATTTCTGCCTTCTTGTATATTTCTGCAGCAATTCTGGAAGTAAAGTTTCTGGATTGAAAGGAATACATATTTTAAATCTGATGAGTGATTTCCTGTCTTTGACCCATGGAAATTCAACCCCTCCATTTACCACTAGCCATCCTAGTGTTCCTGTGTAAAAAAAGACCACCATGAATGTTGAGATGCTTTCATACACAGCTTGACTAAGCACTTAGTTTCCTGCAAAGTGTGGGTGTCTTGGCGAGCCAGGAACCGCCAAGGTACCCAGAGTGTTAATGACAACCAAAGTGGGCGCCAAACACAAGCTCATCCACTCACCCCGGCCATCTGGTTCCCATTTGTATGTTTGATCTCCTGACGGACACCCACAATTCAAGGGTAGTTAAGCCCCTGGGTGCTATGTACCCCTTGACCTATTTCTTCTGTCTGGAAACAGGCTTACCTGCTTTGGAAATCTTAGAGTCTTTTCACAGACGATTCTGGCGCTGGCAGGTGGGTTAGGGACTTCATAGACTTGGACTGTGGGAGGTGGAGGCCCCTCCACCCAGCTCTTCATCTGCTCGTACACAGGGCCTGGAGATGAGGGGTTGAGCAGGGTGGGCACTTCATAGGTCTCCTGGGAGCTGGTGGAAGCATCTTCCGGGCCTCTCAGGAAAGGGGGACAGGGCCTGTCGGCAGAGGCCTCCACGAGGATTTCAAGGCGGTTGGCAGGGGCCAGGCCTTGCCTCCCGTGAAGCAAACACTTCCACCAGCCCTCGCTTTCTGGCACATTTTGTTCCAGAATGGTCAGGATGTCTCCTCTGCAGAAAGCCAGCTCATCTGCGCCGTCGGGGTGGTTGTCATAAAGTGCCCTGGCCAAGAGCATCTGGGGGCAGGGGAGAAAGAATTCACGGTCATGATCATTGCCAATGACCACTGTAGCCATACCACTCGCTTAGCACCCAGTCACAGCTGCTCATTTATCTTGTTTCCTCGACCCCAGAGGCCCTGTCCCTGCTGTTTGCCTGATTTATTTCTACCCATCCTCGGGGAGTGTGGGGCGTGGTCTCAGGTGAAATGTCAGATCCTGCAGGAAGTATTACCTCCACCCTGAGACCAGGTCCAGTCTCTCCCCTCTCATGGTCCTGATTTAATTTATGACCCCCCTAGTTATATGGTAGAGGGCAGCCTAGCACAGAGTTGGGTTGAAATCCTGACTCTGTGACTTCCTAGCTGTGTGCCCTTGAGTAAATTAGCTCAAATTACTTAAATTAGCTCAAATTAAATTACTTTCTTTGGGCCTCAGTTTCCTTGTCTGTAAATTGGGAATAATAGTACTATCTACCTGATGGAGTTATTGTGAGAGCTAAATGGGTTGGTAAGTGTAGAAAGCTCATTGAACAGTGCTTGGCATTTGCTAAGTGCTCAGTAAAGCTTGGCTGTAAAGTGTCAAAATGATTCTACTGCTCTTTGCCTGGTTGTTATTTTTCCCCTGACTGGAACTAGAAATTCCATGACTTCTGGGACCAGATCTCACTCGATTTGCTGCTCTCTCCCCAGCATCAAGCAAGTACCCAGGAGCATAGGCGAGGCTCCATCAATGTTCATTTATTCACGTGCAATGAAACAAAGACGCAGGGAGTGAGTGACTAGTCCATACAGCCAGGATCAAAACACGGGCAGTCTCCTAATTCTCAGACCCATGCCCTTTCTGTAAGTCACACAGTCCTCCAAAAAAAGAAAAACCACCTGTTGTAGCGACAGCAATGGTAAAACCCCTTCTTACTGGAATTTTCTGCTGTAAATAAAAGAATGCAATTTGTTCCTGTGGGTTTTAAAGTAATCGCCTCCTTCCCTTATTATATCAATGTATTACAGAAAAATTAGGAAATGTAGAGAAGCAAAAAGCAGAAAATGAAAATTACCTACAATCCCACCACTCAGAGGTAACTATTTACATCATTTTGGTATACATCCTTCCGGCTGCCTTTTTAAAAAAATCAAATTTAGTTAATTATACTTTTTATACCCACTAGCCCCTAATATATACAGTTTATAAATAAAGCAAAAACGACCAATCCTCCCATTACATTGGTTGAGAACTGATGCAGTTTTTTTTGCCTAATAATGTTTTTTTTTCTGTCACAAAAATGGAATTGGATGGCCAACTGCTGAAAAATACCATCTTAAACCCACAATAGGGTCTGTGGATTTGGGGAAACACATGCATGTATATCTGAGAAGACTAAGTAGAATCAAATCCTCCTTGCAGGCAAATAGGCACTGAAAATCCTCCATAAAATCTACAGCAGCTGAGATCCTAGGAGATCATGCACATTTTTGTACATGAGCCTTTTTTTCCTTGCTACAAAAGCGATGAAAGTTCATAAAAGAAAGAATACAAAATGATGATAAGAAAATAGAAAAAACCAAAAACACCTACAGTGCCACCAACCACAGGTCACTACTATTACTTCTTTGGTTGTGTCTTTCCAGACCTTTTCTTGAACTTACATGTTCATATACATACTTAGAGTAACAATTATATTTTAACCTAGGGGCAGGAAAGGAATAAAGACGCAGACGTAGAGAATGGACTTGAGGACACGGGGAGGGGGAAGGGTAAGCTGAGACGAAGTGAGAGAGTGGCATGGACATATATACACTACCAAATGTAAAATAGATAGCTAGGGGGAAGCAGCCGCATAGCGCAGTGAGACCAGCTTGGTGCTTTGTGTCCACCTAGAGGGATGGGATAGGGAGGGTGGGAGGGAGATGCAAGAGGGAAGAGATATGGGGATATATGTATACATATAGCTGATTCACTTTGTTATACAGCAGAAACTAACATCACTATAAGCAATTATACTGCAATAAAGATGTTTAAAAAACATAATAAGAATCTATGATACATCCAGTTTTATAATCTGCTTTTCCCCACTTAAAAATGGATTGTGAACATCTTCCTCAGCCTATAAACAGTTTTCTTCACTATCCTTTTAAATAGCAGAATGGTTTTCCATTGTATGAATGACCCATACTCGAACTTCCTGATCTGGGGACGTTTTAGCTAATTCCAGTTTTCAGCGATTACAAACAATGCTGAAATGATTACCTTGATAGCCAACTATCTGCAACTCCCCCTGTTATTTCCACAGACACATTTGTGGGAGGGGAGTTGCAGGTGGAAATCACTGGGGCTTCCCCTTCCGGGCTGCTCACGGCCCACCAGCGAGGTCTGAGTCATTTCCACATCTGCCCACCCTGACCCTTGAATGAAACTGCCCAGTTCCTTGCACGCTAACATACCCTGTGCATCAGCTCTTTGTTGGATGGCGCATTCGTTTTAAAATCTTTGTCAAGAAAACTTGAAATGTTTTTGCAGTTTGGGAAGGGCGTTACCTCCCTGGGGCATCTCCACTGTTAACTCATTTGTCAAAGAAGGAAGAAAGGCCTGAAGAGTTACGGGCTGGTGTACAGTGAGGGTCATCGCTGCCTGTGGAGAGTTTCTCTTTCATCCATGGTGAACCACAGATCCTCAGCTAGAGGGATGGTATGAAGCCTTACTTGTCTGGGGTTGAGTGAGTTTATGAGATTAAATTGGACAGCAGAGAGCTGAGTTAGAGCTAACAGCCAGGGATCCTGAGAAGCATCCCCTCGGGTCAGCCCTGTGTTCCTGCCAACGTTTACTGAGTATTTACCAGCGCTGTTCCCAGTGCTGGACTTTCCAGGAACACAAATTCTGATCGTGTCATTCCTCACCCTATGGCCCTTCGATGGCTCCCCAGCACACTTTGGATGAAGCCCCAACTCTGCCAAAACTTCCAGGCCCCTGCTCTCCTGTCCAGCCTCATGGCATCACTTCCTCACCAGCCACTCAGGAGCGCCACCCTTTTGGGGTCCTCGAATCCTTCACACAAGCTGTTCCCTCTACCCAAAACAGTTAGCACCTTCCCCCCCTGCTCCCCGTGAAATCCCTCTCATCCTTCCAGATTAATTTAAAGTGTCCTTTCCTTGAAAGAGGATGCCCTGTTACCCATAGTCCTCCAGACTCAGCTAGTTCTCCCCATTATTTTTTCTTAACACCTTTCCATATCAGGATTTATGACCCTTGTATTTAATGTATTAAGTGGGCGATCATCTATTTGGTATCTGTCTCCCTGCAGAGCATAACGTCCAGGAGAGCAGGGGGCCACACTTTCCTGCTCTTACTGTATCCCCAGATTCCAGCACACAGTAGGTGCTCACTGGCTACTTGGTTAGTTAATGGGTGCTTAAGGATGAGTGATGTGATGCCTTATGTTCAAGTCTTTGGAAGGTAAAGAGACACCCAGCACCAAGGTGAGAGCTCCTGTTTCTGTCTAAGAAGAAGGAAGCTCTCGGACTCTCTGGCCACTCTTTTTGATGGCTTTCAGTAAGGATGACCCCTGAGATGTCCAGAAGATGGACCCCGAGGCCTGGCCGGTCTGCCCACTCTAGTACTGTCCCCTCAATGTGCCGTGAGTTGGTTTCACATGAATATGGGTGCTCAGCTTTGGAGAATCGAGCAGAGATGAAGCATTTAGAGGGAAGAGAGGTTTAGAATCTTATAAAGGGTCTTGATTAAAGGTCCTGACTTAGTAAAGTTACTTGCTACCTTGTGGATTTTTTTTTCCAGTTAAAGAAGCCAGTAACTTCTGTTCAGTAAGAAAAGAGAACCTGAAATGTTAATGGTTTATTATCTTGTTGGTTGGATTTTAACCAGATTTGTGTCTAGCCCTGCAATCCTATCCTAAGATTCCTGTATTGAATTGTCTCCAGATACCTAGATCCTCAAATGCTCTTTGACCTGATTTTAACTTTTTTTCTGGTTCCTTCATTAATTACTCAGTTTAATAAAATCTTTGACATGAGTTCATTTTATATTCGCACGAGAGTCATGATTTTACCTTTATGAAAATGATACTGTAACTGTCCACACTGGGAAGAAATGGGAAAACAAAACACAATCTCCAACCCATCATCACAATTCCCATGAAATACATCTAACATAGTCTGAAAAGAAAAAGCCCATCATCTGAAACGTGCTTGCACCTGTCTAGAAATAAGATCGTGTGTATCTTTAGACAGAGCAGTTGCTTCAACATGGCAGTTGCTTTGAAGTGCCCAGACTGGCATCATTTTAGCTGGTGGATTTGCCTGTTGCAAAAGGCGGGGATGCTTGTCCAGAGAACAATGGGCTTGTGTGATCACTCACCCCATCGGGCACCCACAGCTGTCCAAAATGGAGACACAGTTTACTTTGCACTTGCAGCCTGAAGCCTTCAGAGCAGCAGCCAACATCTTAAAGGATATAAAGTCCTAGCAAAGGAAAATCCTAAATATGTTGCTATAACATGATTCCCTTCAGAATAGTATTTCATTATAATTGGTCCAGAGACATCTCCTGCAGTCAATTAATGTCTTAGAGTTTTAATAACAAAGACTATGAAAATTTGTGTCGTAAAAGAATTTTTAAAATGTGAGAAATCTTGGGGAGTTCCTCTCCCAGAAAAGGTAGGTAACAGTGGACTATATTGAATGGGGACTTGTTTTGTGTTGGGGGCACTGAAGCCATTATGTCACTTAATTTTCAACTGCCTCAGAGGTAGGTTTTCTTATTTCCATCTTACAGATGAGGAAATGGAGGGTCAGAGAGGTCAAATGACTTGTCCGAGGTCACGTAGACTCTAAGCCTTCTCCTCACATCTGTTATTGCACGCTTCCCCTTACAATTCAGTCTCTAGACACCAGCCAGAATGATATTTTGTATGATATTTGTCTTTCTCTGTCTGGCTTACTTCACTTGGTGTGATAATCTCTAGGTCCGTCCATGTTGCTGCAAATGGCATTATTTCATTCTTTTTATGACTCTGAGTAATACTCCACTGTATAATGTATATGTACCACATCTTCTTTATCCATTCCTCTGTCGATGGACATTTAGGGTGCTTCCATGTCTTGACAATTGTAAACAGTGCTGCAGTGAGTATTGTGGTGCATGTATCTTTTCAAAGTATGGTTTTCTCCAGATATATGCCCAGGAGTGGGATTGGTGGATCACATGGTAGCACTATTTTTAGTTTTTTGAGGAACCTACATACTGTTTTCCGTAGTGACTACACCAATTTACATTCCCACCAACAGTGTAGGAGGGTTCCCTTTTCTCCGCACCCTCTCCAGCATTTATTATTTGTAGACTTTTTGATGACGGCCATTCTGACCAGTGTGAAGTGATACCTCATTGTAGTTTTGATTTGCATAGAATGGTCTTTTATACACATAAATCAGACTTTTGGTCTCTTGTTTAAAAATGTCCAGTTGCTCAGAACCCCATTTAGAACAAAACCTAAACTCCCTACCAGATTGCCCTGCCTGATTGGCTTCCTGGGCCGCTACTACTCCCGTTAATTTCCCTCCAGTTGCATCATTTTCTTACTTTTCTGCGATGCACTAAGCTTGCTTCCACCTCAGGACCTTTGCCCATGCTAGTCCTCCTGCCCTGAATGCTCTTCTGCCAGATCTTTGCACGAATGACTCATCCTCCTTCAGATCTCAGCTCGAGTCACCTCCTGAAGAGAATGTCCCTGACCACATGCTGGAGGCTGGGCTCCTCCACGTGCATCCACGGGACTTGGAGATGATGACCCTCTAGGCATGTTTAAGAAACAGTCCAGTCGGGGCAACCCAGGCTTTTATGGACAGGCTGGCCGTGTGGGGAGAACAAGAAATAGCAGCCGCAGCAAACAGGCATCGTGAACCCATGCCCCGGCACTGTGCTAAACGCTTTATAGACAACAGATGGAAGGGACTGACGAGGACTGCAAAGCATCCTGATAACAACTGCAATTGTCACTGAGGCCACTCCCAAGTTATTTTTTAACAGGGTGATAATTTGGCAACATTCGTGTAGATATTTAAGAGATGAAAGAGGGCATATGTTTATATTTTTATTCTCTTTGGGCACAAAGACAGTTAGGTTCTAGGTACAACGGAAGAAACCTTAACCAATTTCCAAAAAGGACATTTCCCCCAAATGCCCATCTTCATACAACAGTTGGGAGAAGGGAAAGGAGACTGGGGAAACGAAGGCAAATAAGAGATTCCCTCTCTGGGGAGACGTTCACACAATGGCCAGGTGCAATGTGCTAATCTATACTGGATCAGCAATGAGTCATGGGAGTAATTAGCTAGCTTCATTCATTCATTCATTCAATCATTCATACATCAAGATTGCGTTGAGCATCGACTATACGCCCAGCACTCCGCTAGAGATACAGCGGTGAACAAAACAGTTCCTGATCTCATGCCGGTGTACGCCCTAGCAGAGGAGACACATTCCAGTCACATCAGAAATAAACGTAGGGTTTCTACTTCTCTTAAGTGCAATGAAGGAAGATACAGAAATGTATGAGGAATTATGAGTGCAGTGGGGAAGTGGGGATGGATGAGGGCTTAGGGAACGTTCCCTTGAGAAACGGGCCATGGAAGTTGCAATCTGGGAGTGAGTAGAAGTTAGTCAGATCAAGAAAGAAAGGGGGACAAATCATCCAGGCAGAGGAAGAAAAGTGGGGGAGGGAGGGAGGGAGTGAATTTGTGTGTCTATGCGAAGTGCATTGTGAGTCGGGGAAACTGAAAGATGACCAGGTTGTCTGGAGAGAAGTAAACAAAAACCTGGGGCTTGGGTTCCATATTGGTTGATGTTTATCTCTGATTGCTGGGTGGGAAGGGGATTCCACGGAGCCAGTGTGAAGCCAAAGAGGCTCATCAAAGCCAGCAGTCCAGTCCAGGCGGGAGATGCCTGAGGCTCAGATGAGGGTGGCAGTTGGCTCTAGGAGTGCTGCCAGGAGGAGTTGGCAAGGGATTGCGGGCAACCCTAAGGTGAGTCTTGACAGAAGGGCAGGATTGTAACTGCCAGAGAAGGGAAGAGAGGCGCGCTGTGGACCAAGGGAAGTAAGATGCAGAGAGACAGATTTGGTTCTCATACTTTGTCTTCTGCAGTGATGTGAAGAGCCAGCAGCTACAGTTCTAAGCAGAACCCCATCAGGTGAGCCTGTAGAAATGCCACCTGCTGAAGCTTCTTTGGGGGCTTCTGCATCATTCCCACTGCCAGGATGGTCATCCCCTCTCTGGGCTGGGAGGGTGGGCACAGCTCCGCAGTGACTGCCCCATGCTGGCTCTGCAAGAGCCTGGCTTGCCTTCCTGCTTTACTTTCCACTTTTCTTCAGTTCACTTGAAAGAGCAAAGCTGCAGAGACTCAGAGTGTTCGAGCTGGATGGGGTGGGGGTGGGGGGCTCACTTGCTGTGTTGGCCTCATTTTAGAGCTTTATGGTGCCCGAGACTAGGAGAGGTTAAGGTCACACAGCAGCGGTCAGTAGAGTGGGGATTCAAACTCGAGTCTTTCGGACTCTGAAGCCTGTCAATTCAGTGCACAGCCTCCCCGAGTCCAAGTCAATTTCCTACTCTAATCTGCTAAAGTCTAGATGCATGTAAACTTAGAAGGAGCTGGGTCAATGACATCTATGGGCAGGAGAGGCAAACTCAAATGGTCATAGGAGCCGGGCAAGCAGTATTATGTCAGGGAGGCAGGCCAGGTGTCAGACGTTTGGGAGTGGTGGAGACTGCGGCATGCTCAGGCAGATTTCAAAAGATGACTACTTGGGACAAATGAAGTACTCTGCGGCTGAGTCCAGCCCACTGCTGGGCTCTTAGAGGCCCCACACTGGTTTCCTTTGCAAACTCGAAGTTAACAAGCAGGGGCTGGAGCATTTCTGCCCAGTGCAGGACTCCTCTAATGGGCAATCTGTTCTGAAGCCCCCCGTCACCACCACCCTCCATTATGTTATCCAAGACTATGTGCAAAATGCTCACAGTCTGAGGCTCTCTCTACCCTCCCCTGCTTGCTCCCCTCTTTCCCCTCACAAGGGTCAGATCAGCATCACAACCCAGTCCTGCTTTCTCCTCGTTGTATCCTTCACAAGTGCTCCCCCGGCCCCCAGACTCTTGTATTCTTGAAATGACAGAGTTAGCGGCCAGGGGATAGGAGAGTAGAGATCCTGGAATGTTTTCCATTAAAGTAGCCAGAAAATCTTCATTTCCTTGGGAAGGTAAATCATACCACAGGGACACCAGCTCATGGCAGGAAGTAGTAAATAAATAAGTGTCCCAGACAGGAAGAGAGAGAGATCATAAGTGTGGAAGGAACCCTGAGCAGCAAGCTGTTGCTGGGTCCCTGCTCTGTACGACATCGTGGAACCCCATTAACAAGACGGGCATTTTTCTTCTACTAAGATCCTTCTTTGAAAAGCATCCATGTTTAGCATTTTAGCTTCCTTCTCACAGATTCCATGACTTACTTCCAAGAATTCTTGGAAGTAGTAGTTAGTTTTAGGGGAAGGTGATGGAATGATTGATACTCCCCCTCTGAGGGCCATGAAAGAGAATAGTTATACATAAGCCACAATTTTTTTTAAATGCATGCACTGTAAATATTTCAAATCCTGTGATGTATGGGAAATGTGAACCCCTGAAGTTCATGAAGGTCTTCCCTGGATGTAGGAACTTTTTCTTTGAGTTCAATGAGATATTCTCTTATACATCTTTTATGAGGCTGCTGAGGCCAGACTCAGAACATAGGAGTAAACGCAGAATGGAGAAAGCTCTTTGATCATCTCTAAAGACAAAGGTCTTCCCTTCAATGTACTTGGAAGTATTTCATATTATATAAATACATAGATAGGCTTAGAAAGATCAAAGCAGAGAGAATGGTGCTATCTGTTGGCTTGAGAATGTTTATTTTCCATCATATTTTAAAACGCATATGTTAAAAAAAATAGAGAGAGGAGAGAGAGAAAGAAAAGATTCCAAGAGCGTAAGAAAAATCCCCTCACCACCTCCATTTTCCCTTTCCCACCCACATTCTCCAAAAAGGGAAGAAAGACAGAGGAAGGAACACAACCCTGAGGAAGAAACAAAGTACCCACATGACTCTTTTTTGATGAGAGATGTGGATGGGTGACAGCATTCTGCAAGGCAATCTCGGGAGAGATACGGGAGGGCTCAATGGGCTTTAAGGAGTCACAGCAAGGACTATCTGGGAAGGCTCCCCACTTTGCAAACCCCACATAACTACGCAGACTTCTTACACACTGTATGTGTCAACTAATATTAAGTTCCCATAATTAACCAAAGAGAAAAAAAATCCTCTCTAATCTTTTGGATGCATATTGAGTCACGTTTGTATTGTTGTTCACTATGTAGCAAATGCCTCATTAATAAAGATTGCTCACAGCTTTTCAACCCTGTTCCAGGGATAAGTAATTAACATTGATTATCTCACATGATAGTCACAATCCCATAAAGCAGGGACTGTTACTAATGTCCCATTTAAAAGATGAAAAGTTAAGGCACAGAGAGGGTGAGTGAGTTAGCCTAAGGTTGCTCGGAGGGCAGCGAATAGAACCAAGATTGGCACACAGGCAGTTCTGACCCTGGAGTCTGCCCTCTTAGCCTACAAATCATAGTGCTTAGCATGCTAACCTTCATGAGATGGCATGTGCATTTTGATGGATGAGCAAATGACAAAGTGTGCCTCTGGAGAGAGGCATGGTAAGCTGATAATAACATTTTTAACTCAGTTGGGTAAGTTGTATGGTTAGAGGATCAGAATTAGATTCTCCATTAAGAATTTGGGAAATGGCTTCAATGTAATTACTGGCAAATAATGACACATTTGTATAATGAAATACTGTACAGCCATTAGAAATAATGAGGTAGAGTTTAAATGAGCCAAAGTGGAACATTCTCTAAAATAAGAGTATTAACGTTTTTTTTTTTTTTTTTTTTGGCTGCATCATGTGGCTTGTGGGATCTTAGTTCCCTGACCAGAGATTGAACCTGGGCCCTGGGCAGTAAAAGTGTGAAGTCCTAACCACTGGACCACCAGGGAATTCCCAAGGATTAATATTTTAAAAAGCAAGATGAGAAACTGTGCAGACAGTATGTCCCCATGTATGCATTTTTTTTGCGGTACGCGGGCCTCTCACTGCTGTGGCCTCTCGCGCTGCGGAGCACAGGCTCCGGACACGCAGGTTCAGCGGCCATGGCTCACGGGCCCAGCCGCTCGGCAGCATGTGGGATCTTCCCAGACCAGGGCACGAACCCATGTCCCCTGCATCGGCAGGCGGACTCTCAACCACTGCGCCACCAGGGAAGCCCCCCATGTATGCTTTTATGAGTACAGCATCTTTCTGGAAGATGATCTTTCTGGGGAGTCATTGGGGCTCCCCCTCTGGCTAGCTGAACCGGAGACCAGGAAACTACAGAGCTCTGGGATTAAAGGAAAACATGCTTTCAGTCCATGTTCATTGGTACAGTTGGAATGTTTAAAGCCATATGTACATGTTTTGCTTTTTCAATATAAAAATCTAGTGTTTCAAAAAGATTCTGTTCTGTTAGAAGAGAATTGCTTCTGCGTTGGTGAACTTGAGCTCCTGCTTTCCATGATCACTTAAGCTTGTTCTACTCCCAGATTTGATAGAAGGGAACCTTGACCCAGTCAGTCTTCATCTCAGCCAAAAGCAGTTTGCCACACAAAAGCATCTGGCATCTGGGGAAACCCTCTGTGTACTTCCGGGATAACTCACACCATTGATGGAACTCTATTGCCCATCCATCAGAGGACCCTTTACAGCGTGGAAAATGCTGAGAAGTGCTTGGACAGTTGTTGAGAACCAGCTGATTTTGTGAGTGTTTCTTTCTCCCCAGCTCCTTGAGAGTAGGGCCACAGAAGACATCCAGAGAAGGCAACAAAAACCTACCACTTAAAGGCAACAGGGTCTCACCGCAGGTGTGTTAAGAATCACACAAGTTTAGGTGGGGCGAAGCTTTAAGGGTTTTTCTAGCCTGGCCCAGGCAAGTTAGAGAGACATCGAATAAGTCTCCAGGTAAACAGGGGAGGCTGGGTGCCTTTGCCACCAGTATGCCCCCTCCCCTGAGGTCAGCTGCAGAATGACATGGTCCTGGGCACAAACACCTGGGCCAGGTGGGAGGGCCCCCCCATGAGGGGACTGTTCCCAAGACCAGAAATTAGGACCAGCAGCCCCAGGACACTGTAGCTGTGCCTTGCACTCCCGTACCACTGGGGAAGGCGTTGGGATAACCATTTGCTGCTTTCCTTCCACATGGAGTTGTATTATGAGGTCTGCAGCTGAGATGGGCCCCCAGGCCATCAGGCCTCCTCCTCTTTCTCTTCTCTAAGTTAACTTTTCTTTCCTTTCGTGAATTTCAGTAGCTTTCCATAGCCACATTTACATTGAAAATTAAAATTCCACAAGTTACAGGGAACTGAGTCACTTAACATAGCAAAATGGTATATTTCACAACCAGAACTTGCCTTGAGATTTGCAACTATATTAAATTATTTCCTTTTAATGTGTCATGCCTAACATGGTGCTGTAGAACTTGACACAGCTCGGCTGCAATGATCTGCATTTCATTTTCAGAAATACTTAGAATTTTTTTTTTAAATGAGGGGACAGCTAAGTAATTTCTTGCATCATCCCACAGCATAAAGAAGAGTTGCTTCTCTTGGAGCTATTTTTAAAAAAAACTTAGCAAAGCAGTTAAATGAGAGAGGCTGAGGGAAAACTGCTGTCTTTCTTGTGGTTAATATTAATTTGCCAGATAGGCTAGAAAATAACTGAGTTTTAGCTTCAGCTCCGCTTTTGAAAAAGTTGAAAAGTTCTGGACTAAAAGACTCCAGAAAGTGTGTAGAAAGTGATCTGAAGTCATTTAACTGAGATACTGAAATGCCCTTTTCCAGATTACTTTTATATTTAGAGTCACCTTTAAGCTTTAAAAAAAACACTTAGGGCTTCCCTGGTGGCGCAGTCGTTGAGAGTCCACCTGCCGATGCAGGGGACACGGGTTCATGCTCTGGTCTGGGAAGATCCCACATGCCACGGAGCGGCTGGGCCGGTGAGCCATGGCCGCTAAGTCTGCGCGTCCGGAGCCTGTGCTCCGCAATGGGAGAGGCCACAACAGTGAGAGGCCCTCATACCGCAAACAAACAAACAACCCCAAAAACTTAACTGAGTAGAATAGAGCTTTCTAAACAAAATTCTATTTCTCTCTTTTTTGCTTCAAAACGTGGGACATAAAACAACTTTTGATAATTTCCACTGATGGGATATTTGCTTGGGAAACATCATTACCTACTTCCTTAACTTAGTGGAAAAAATGCAGAATAACAAGTAATGGATGCATTTACACAGTTCACTCTGAGTCCTAAGCAATTGAACTCTTGCAGGAAATGGATTCCAGAAGAGAGAAACTCAGATACTCACATTCACCTTCGTCTTGATCCTTTAAAGAAATTATTTTTAAAGGTGATTAGTCCATACCCTGGAAAACACTGGCAGAAATCACTTCAGAAGGGAACTCCTTCTGTAGTAGCTGGCGCTGGCATACTGTGAGGTTTGGGGTCTAGAACACTTGTGCCTGAGCACTGCTCTTTCTGCAGCTGTCCCTACCGGAGGTGGGGTGGGAGATCTGGGCTGAAACGAACAGCCATGGGTGGGAAAGTTTGGGGCCGGTTACATAACACATAGGTTCTCTTCCACCCATCTGGATGCAAATAGCCATTGTCTCCAGCTTAGCTGTGGGCACTGGGGACTAAGAAGGGAATAAACCTGGTGAACTTGGAAATGAGAAGGGATATAAGAGAAAAAGCAAAACTTAAGTAAAAGAAGGATTCCTAGTTTTCCCAACACCTCTAAAAATGATCCTGACCATGGTTTAGTCAGTGAACACGCACAAACCTTAACTGATTTCTCCATGATAACGTTGAACTCTGATCCTTCCAGCTTTGAATTCTTCCTAATGGTTCAGATGAAAAGGCCTCTCGCCACGGAGACTTGGGTAGCCACAGAAGGCACTGCCGACTGATGAGACTTTGAGGAAGAGTCTGTGGTCAGAAAAAAATTCCAAAGCCACCCAGTGGAAATGAAACATTTTCTTCCCTGATGCCTGAATGCTGTGGTTTCCAACAGGTTTGGGTCCTGCTGGAAGGTATATTGTTTGAATATACTTCCCCTATTCATGGGACCCTCGCTAAAATGCACTTGTCTTGCTTCACTGATTTGAGTTGTTTATTAAGCACCTACTGTATGTCTGACAACGTGTGCTGGGGGGAGGAAGGTGAACAAGGTTCTGTTAGTCTAAGCTCAGGGTTGAAATGATGCAACAATAAAGATCTCCCAGGTCTTCTAAGTAATTGATATTTTTGGATGTGGCCCAAGACAGGTCCATGTTATACCAAACTGTTTCTGTAGCTTGTAGTGCCCTAGAGATCCAGCATATTTATTCATCCGTCCCCCAAACCCCCTCCCCACCTCCAAGTTCACTCCTTGCTAGACAAGTTTCTGAATTCTTGTTTCAGATATTTGGTTTGGGGAAAAGAGGAGTTGAGAGCAATGTTGGGCCAAGGTAAGTGTTTGAGAATTCAGCCCTCTCTTGTGAGAAACACATGGAGGGGGGAGGGCAAGTAGCTGAGAATTTTCCTGGGCCTCAGTATCCTCACCTGAAAGTGTAGGGTTCCCATCCAGCTGCAACCCCCTGCATTTTGCATGGTTTCTTGTCTTGCTCTTATCTCCTACTTCCTGAAAGCCATCAGAGGGATTAAAGAAAATGGAAGGTGGAATCTTTTCCTTTCTCATCTTTTCCTTCCTTCGCTTTTTCTTGTTTTGAAGCGTAAAGGGGATCAAAGGCATGGAGACGAAAGAAGGTGTTTCGTGTCCTTTGATTGGTCTTAAGCGATTATACCACCTTCGATTAGGAGAAAGCTTTGTCTAAGACTGTGTTTCTTAAACTTCCGTGTCTATTAACTGCATGTTTCCTGTCATATCCATGTGCTGTCTGTATATTTTTAACTTCAAGGAAAATATTAAATTAAGGCCATTAAAAAAAAAAAGTCTCCCAAAGCAATATGACCTATGAAATTACAAGTTTGATGAGCTAGTTTTAGGTTTTTCCAATGCACATTAAAATACAGAGCTAACATTAAAAAATGTTCTATCTGTGTACCACACCCAAAATCATCTTGTATGAATGCGGTCAAAGTCCCTGCAGGGTGTGATTATTTTCCATTTGATTGATCAGGAAGAATTCAAAACTGGTCCAAGCTATTTAATGGATCACAGAGAAATGAGTGAACATTCATACTTGTTCACCGAATTCTCCATTTGCTAGGGTCATTTTTAGGGGTGTTAGGAAAGCAGCAAGCCACCTGTTCTTTAAGTTCTTCTCTCAGTCTGTTGGTGGGCATTTATTCCAGTTCACTGGGTTTATTCATTTTGTTGTCAATAATGAGTCACAGATAAACCCATGGCTAGCCTCACACAAGGAAGGTTAGAGAGAATGTGCTTTGTAACTGTCCCTGTTGATTTCCCCAGGGCTGTTGATCCCCTCCATGTTGGGAAACATCCGTGTAGGACAGAAGCAACTTGACATTCTCGCTCTTAGTAATTCAGTCTCGTGCCCTTTCAGCCTCCTCTGAGTTTAAATTCTGAACCCAAGAGAACATTCCACAGGCACTTTTTACTTTCTGTGAACCAGATGGCAAGCGTCTCCAAGGGAGAGCCACCCTACTGCTTTCTTACCCCAATTCTCACCCCCTCCAAGCCCCAAAAGACAAGCTGCCTGTAACAAACAAAACTGCTCTTGATTCTAAGGAGAAGCAACAGTTTAAAGAAAAAGAACAATCGATTCACCCTGGAGTGGGTGGGCGGATGCAGAGCCCAGACTTGACCAGGAATAACATTTCCTAGAGTTTTAAGAGCCGGCAAAGCCTCCCCGCAAAGAGCCAGGAGATGCGGTCCCAGGCTCAGGCGCACATTCCGCCTTCTTGTTCCTATCTCTGTCCTCGCCATGTGCACACAGGAGCCCTCTTCCATTCCAGTAAACACATGGTTTATGGGCAATACGTTTGGAAATGGTTCCTAAAATACGTATTTCCCCTTTTTGCAACTCATGTTGGAGTCTTCGAATATCACTTGTAGTGGTATCTTTTTTCTTCTTTGTTACCAGCCTCCCACCTTCCTCCTTTGAAGCTATTTCCCCTCCAGGCTCTTGTCATTTCCCCCCTGAGTCATCACAGTTCCAACATGACCACACACATTTCTACGGTTGCTTCCTCATTCCATTATCATGCAGGCCACTCTCCTTTGAAAAGTGTCCTGGCAACTTTTTTAACTTGTAGTATAAGCAGTTGGTGTTCTGTCTGGCCTTTCCCGCACCCCCCACCCCCGCCCCACCATGTGAGCTCTATAGCAAATACAATGTTAAGAGAATAAAGGTTATGGACTTCCCTGGTGGCACAGTGGTTAAGAAAACACCTGCCAACGCAGGGGACACCAGTTCGAGCCGTGGTCCGGGAAGATCCCACATGCCACAGAGCAGCTGAGCCCATGTGCCACAACTACTGAGCCTGTGCTCCAGAGTCCCCCGAGCCATAACTACTGAGCCCACGTGCCACAACTACTGAGCCTGCGCTCTAGAGCCCACGAGCCACAACTACTGAGCCCGCGTGCCTAGAGCCTGTGCTCCGCAACAAGAGAAGCCACCGCAATGAGAAACCCGCGCACCACAACCAAGAGTAGCTCCCGCTCGCTGCAACTAGAGAAAGCCCGTGCACAGCAACGAAGACCCAACGCAGCCAAAAATAAATAAATAAAAATAAAATAAATTTATTTAAAAAAAAAGAGAGAGAATAAAGGTTACCGAACAGGGGAAAGAATAATAGAAGGTAATGGATTTTTAACGTTAATGACAGTTTATTAAATATTGAGAAAAGGGACTAGACTTTTGTCTTCTGTGGCATTTAGAGCAGCGTCTGGCTCAATATATTTGTGGAATGAATGAAAGAAAATGGAAATAAAGTTGGTGGAAAATAAACATCCGTTTCGTCAAAAATAAAGCATGCAGCCCATGTAGCTCAATAAAAGCTATTTATACCTTTATTTACTCTTCTTTCTGCTCACATCTCCCGACACTCTCAAACACTAAACGTTTTATTTTCTTCAAAAGACTGAGCAAACGGTGCTTCTCCATGTGCGCTGAGAACAGCACGGTACCGTCCAAAATGGAAAATGAGGCCCTGGCCCTGCCTCCTGACTCACCTCCCCGCTCCTGCTCTTTCCTACTGACTGTCTGTGTGTGCACAGCAGCCTTAAGATGTCTTAAAAGACGTAAATCAGCCCATGTTATCTCCTACTTTACACAGCCCAGTGGCTTGTGTAAAGTAGCAGTTTGCATGCAGTTCGAGTGCATTCTGCAGTTAGAATGCACTTCAGAGTACTTAAGGCGTCCACGGGGCCCTATGTGAACAGACCCTGCTTACCCCTCAGATCTTGTTTCTGACACTTTCTCCCCTTGTTAACTCTGCTCTGACAACACTAGCGTTTTCATGGATGCTCTGCTCTGCTGAATTCATTCCTGCCCTTGCATTTGCTGTTCCCTCTGCCTGGAAAACTTTCCCCATCATTCTGGTTTCCAGAGAGGCCCTTTCTGTGGATCATCTCTATCAGGTCATCCTGTTTGTTTGTTTGTTTTTAATTTTTATACTAATTTTTTTTTTAAATAAATAAATTTATTTATTTATTTATAGCGGTGTTGGGTCTTCGTCGATGTGCGGGGGCTTTCTCTAGTTGCGGCGAGTGGGGGCTACTCCTTGTTGCAGTGTGCGGGCTTTTCTCATTGCTGTGGATTCTCTTGTTGCAGAGCACGGGCTCTAGGCACACAGGCTTCAGTAGTTGTGGCACACGGGCTCAGTAGTTGTGGCTCACGGCCTCAGTAGTTGTGGCACTCGGGCTCAGTAGTTGTGGCTCACAGGCTCTAGAGCGCAGGCTCAGTAGTTGTGGAGCACGGGCTTAGTTGCTCCGCGGCATGTGGGATCTTCCCGGACCAGGGCTTGAACCCGTGTCCCCTGCGTTGGCAGGCAGATTCTTAACCACTGTGCCACCGGGAAGCCCTGTTTTCTTTGCTTTAGGGCAGTTGTCAGCACCCGAGATCATTGTGTCCATTTACTCATTTACCGACTGTCTGATCCCACGGGAATGTCGGCTCTGTGTTGATTGCCTGAAACCCCAGAGCTCAATGATTCTGTCTTGAGTGAGAGGCTAAACAGTGGACCATGAGTTGTGTTTTCAAGCTGGGTGCTGTGGTTACTTGTTTTGCTTTGGGAGGCAGGTGAAGGGATGAGGCTGCTGGATGAGGTCAGAGGAAGACCACAGGTCCTTGTGGCCATGACTTCAATTGCACAGGCTCAGATCTAAGGCAACATCTGACCATGGGAGAAGGAGGGGGGTAATTCTGAAGCATCTAGGTTGAGAGGCAGGTCAGGATGGGGCCAGGTAGGGGTTAGAAGAGCTGAGAGTCAGGGGTGACTTCTGTTCCCAGACATCTGGTGAGCAGGAAGTACCATTCCTGTCCTCGTGGCCACGTTGCAAGGGCTCTATCTGCACTCCCGGTAATCTCCCATTCATTCACACACGCACACCGACCAAAGTGTTTCTGGAACACCTACTATGTGCAGGCATTGCTGTAGGCACTAAAGATGCAGCACTGAATAAGAAAGGCCAGATCTGTCCCTCATGGAGCTGACTTTCCAAAGGGCGAAACAAAGGCAAGACAATTTCCAATCTTGATAACTGAGGCTGAGATGGATGATGAGAATGATGGGATGGGTGTGGAAAAGGGAGGTGGTTTAGACAGGGTGGTCCAGAGAGGCCTCTGGATGGGGAGATGCTTGAGAGGAGGACCCAGTGGTGAAGCCACAGGGAGAGAGGAGCATTCCCAGGTCAGGAACAGCAGGGGAGAAGGGCAAGGAACTGAGCTGGTGGGAGCTGGTGGGAGCTGGTGGGAGGGGCATGCGGCAGGGCTGGTGGGTGACGGTGAGTTCCCTGCCGTGATCGCACTTGCCCTTCTTCAACAAAGACTGAGTTGAAAGTGTCTTGCTCACCATCTGAGAGCTTTGAAGGTACAAGGAGAGCCTGAAATTGCTCCTCATTCACAAACGAAGCCTCGCCGAGTGTTCTTGCCCAGAAGCACCAGAGCAGAAGAGTCTTGGCGAGCAGCAGACTCATCCGATGCCACTGCAGCCTGTCAGGGTCTAAACTAACCCTGGGAGTGTTGGTGATTTTTTTTTTTTTATTATTCTGAGTCTTTACCTAGACCTTCCTTGAGTGAATCTAGAACCATCCCACTCAGAGTTGAGATGGAAGAGGACCACAGGATATTTGCGTTTTAACTGAAGCTGAATCTGAAATGTTGAGAACATTTCAGGACGTTTAAACGTTCTTAAAACATAAATATTATTTTGATCAGTGCTCTGGAACATCCACCCTTCAGTAACATGGTAAAGACACTTGGTTTGAAAACTCCCTTCAGAAAACCAAGTGAGCAAACAGCCTATGGCTCTATTTATAAAAGAGAGAAAATATATAGATTGTAGAGAAAATACTATGGAAACTAAGTTTTCAAATTTTAGAAGTTCTCAGAAAGTGATGGAAAACAAAATACCATGCTTATTTGACCCAGGATTCCTCTTTCATTTCCTGGCCATTCAGTCCAGGGAGACAAAGATGCCTGTACACAAAGATGCTATTTGCATCATCACCTCTAATGGTGTGGACATCTGCACGCACACACAGACACGTACACTCAGAAGTAAACACAATGTGCAACAAACGGGACCGAATCACTAAAATTCGTGCAGACTCTATTTTCATAAATAAGGCACTTTTGAAACAACCAAAAATCCAAAGCAAGGACTTACATATAGTAAAACCAGTTATTCACCTTGTCTTTCAGACCTCATTTTCCAGCGTTTCATGAATGGAGTTGAACATGGAGTCAATCAGCTATAGTCCAATGAGATGTTGGATTTACCACCTTGGCAACAACACAACGGTCTCTACCTTTTGCAATTACACTGTTTGAGACCAGTGTTTCCTAGCTCTAATATCACCATGTTTATTTTTCAGTTTTCTCTTCATTTTGTAAGACAGTTTGCGGAAACCTAATAAAAGTCAGACAATTACACAAAATCTGCTGTGCACAAAGGTGAAATTCTACTGACGAGGAACCCTTGGTTGTTTGTCAAGCAGCAACACTGGGGAACAGCCTGAAAGGGCAGGCACAGTTCACCACATGACGTACACAGGCTGACCTTGGGGCATGAAAGGAGTCTGGGTGCCCCTAAGTGAAAGTCAGGGTTGCTTTAAAGTCAGATGCACCAATGCTGAGAACCACTCACATGGTATGACTCCTTCAAGCACTGTGTTACCATTTAATCAAAAGCACCTAAATGACAACGTAGGCATTGAAAATACTGAGGTAGGTCACTGGTGCTAAAACAGATGGAGCTCTAATATGTACTGTTCACTGTAAAAGACAAGAAGCTCAACAGTTGTTCAGTTACCGCTCCTGTTCTTGAAAAACCTTTTAAAAAATCATATTATCTTATATGTGCATTGGCAGTTCTGTAGGGATACCCAAGAAAGCATGAACTGAGGTTGCCTCTGGGCTAGGAATGGAAGATTTGGGCTCTTGCCCTGGTGCTGCTGTTACTGGGTAGGGGGGGCATCCGTACGAGCTGAGACATCATTCATCTAAGACTTGGGTTGGCAAACTAGGGCCTGTGGGCCAAATCCACATGACCAGTCCAAGAGTTAAGAATGATTTCATATTTTTAAAGGGTTGTAAAAACAAAAAAGAATATGCAGCAGAGGGACTTCCCTGGCAGTCCAGTGGTTAGGACTTTGATCTTCCACAGCAGGGGGCCAGGTTTGATCCCTGGTCCGGGAACTAAGATCCCGAAACCCGAGGTGCGGCCAGAAATAAAAAATAGAAACAAGAATATGCACCAGAGATCAGAGGTGGACCACAGAGCATAAAATACTAGCTGGCTCTTTATGAAAAGACTGTGGACCTCTGGCCTAAGGGTCAGCATATAGTGAGCTGGTTAAGCCTGGGTCTGTGTCAGTCTGTCTGGGTTTGGCTCCTGGCGTTCCACTTACTAGAAAATGACCTTGGCAAGTCAATGAACCCTACTTTCCTCATCTGTCAAATGGGGATAAGAGTAACACGTCTACCTTATGGAGATGTCAAGAGGATGTAATGAGAAAAAGGAAGAAGCGCACTCAGCAGCAGGCCTGACAGATGGACAGTCAGTAAGGGTCGGCTGTTATTATCTGTATAATATCGATAATAGAAATTCATGGGGATGCTGGGACTACCAAATATATGTTATATGTATATATACATGTTAATTACACATATACATGTTACAATTACACATTGTAAAGTGCTATAGAAATTGGACAGAATAAGTGGCCCATTAAAAAAAAAAGTATAGGGCTTCCCTGGTGGCGCAGTGGTTGAGAGTCTGCTTGCTAATGCAGGGGACACGGGTTCGAGCCCTGGTCTGGGAGGATCCCACGTGCCGCGGAGCGGCTGGGCCCGTGAGCCACAACTACTGAGTCTGCGCGTCTGGAGCCTGTGCTCCGCAACAGGAGAGGCCGCGATAGTGAGAGGCCCGCGCACCGCGATGAAGAGTGGCCCCCGCTTGCCGCAACTAGAGAAAGCCTTCGCACAGAAATGAAGACCAACACAGCCCTAAATAACTAAATTAAAAAAAAAAAAGAATATAGATTTCTCTAAAAAAAAAAAGTATAAATCATTAAAAAATCTGGATATTTGTAGAGAATGTCAGTGTTATTAAAGAAATAAAAAAGTAGTGGACTGATGAAGAACCTAGGGGTAAGACAGGAATAAAGACACAGACCTACTAGAGAATGGACTTGAGGATATGGGGAGGGGGAAGGGTAAACTGGGACAAAGCGAGAGAGAGGCATGGACATATATACACTACCAAATGTGAAATAGATAGCTAGTGGGAAGCAGCCACATAGCACAGGGAGATCAGCTCAGTGGTTTGTGACCACCTAGAGGGGTGGGATAGGGAGGGTGGGAGGGAGGGAGACACAAGAGGGAAGAGATATGGGGACATATGTATATGTAGAGTTGATTCACTTTGTTATAAAGCAGAAACTAACACACCATTGTAAAGCAATTATACTCCAATAAAGATGTAAAAAAAAAAAAAAAGTAGTGGACTGTTCTAGATTAAGGATGACAGAGACCTAACAAACAAAATGTGTGATCCTGGAATGAGTCCTGGGTTGGAAAAAAAAACAAATAAACATGCAAAGAAATAATAACAGCCAAAAAAGCTAGAAAGGATGTTTTTGGATTTTTGGAAAATGTGAATGTAGCCTGTGTCTAAATATATACAAATAGATGCACACAAATGTGACAAAGTGCCAGGAATCGGTGAATCCAGGTAAAGGATACGCACAGGTTTACTGAATTTTTTTTTCTATTTTCCCAATGGTTTAAAAATTTTCAAAGAAAATAGTCAGGTACAAAATTCTAGGGTAGCAATCTACGTAACAGAGACTGTCATGGGTTATTCAGCTGTACATTTCACCAGTGACACCTATTGTTATTATTATAATAATAAATAACACATATTTAATCATATAAGCAAGCTCCCCATTTCATAATTGTTTCATTTTTTTTCCTGTTCTACTTAAAATTTTTAAAAGATGTAGCAAAATAACCCTGACCTTCACTTTTCCTTGTATCCAAGCAGTTTTCTTTTAGCAGCCATTTCAACATTCTAAACAGCAAATCCTTTTTGATTCCTGTCACAGACTTGAGCTCCACTCATGCATGTCAGTACAGAAGGTAACGTGAAAACAGCACTAGGAAGCCCCGCTGAGGACTCAGGGCTGGGGCAGAGACCCATGTCTCGCTCAGAAGTTTGTTAGAAGGTGAATGGATTCAAAGGGATGGGTTGTGTTATCAACTGCATAAACTGGGTTTTGCTAGAAAGTAATTTGCAACCATCTCTGAGTCAGACTGGTCAGGAGCTTTACGGCACATATAGTTTCTATACTTAAACTCACGTGAAACTTTCTCTTCTCAAACTTAGATGTCAGTGGTATTCATCTTTGACTTCATCAGAAGCTCAGCCCTGACATTGGCCGCTGTCCTCATAACACACACAGGCTGCTCCGTCTGCCTCTGCAGACAGCCCCGCCACTCACCTTGGGCGCTCCGTCCCTGATGCTGGCTTCTTTCATGTTGCTGGTGTGAAACGGTTCCTTTGAGCTCCACGGCTGATATCTCCGACTTCAGAGGTGGTTACGCAATGTCACTGCATGCCTCTGGCTGGTTCTCAGAAACTGAATTCTATGGAGCTGACTGCACAGGAAATTGTCAGAATGATTCTCCGAGCAGCAAACTTTCTGGAAAGGACGAGAAGAAAAGAGGTGAAGGAAGGGAGACCAGAAATCCAGGCCACACTCACTCCTCAATGTGTGATGTCTGTAAGTACAAATTGTCACACATTTGCTACGATAAACCACAAAAGGAAAAAAAAAAAGTCTTCTGCTTTATAGGGTGAAGTTCCTACTTATGAACGCACGGAATTCTCATCCCTTGAACGTGGTGGAACAACTCCCCCTGGACAGACCAAGCATATTTCTCTGATTAGACGCCGCCAGGACAAATTTGTGATAGCGGTCAGTGTTTCTTCCTTCTTGCCCCCTAAAACTTACCCTGCAACAGCCGAAGAAAACGAGTCCAGTGTGTGGGGGGGCGTGCCCAAGGGACCTCATCCCACATCTTTCCCCGTCAGGTGCACCCTTCCACTTCCCCCTCCTCTGACCCCCATACTCACCCCCTGGTCTTTGAGTGCTGGCTCTGCAGCAGAGCTATGCTGAGCACTTATCAATACATTATCTCTCAAATCTCACCGACCCACCCACTTGATGCCACACTAATTCACACAGTTCAGGACGACTTGCTAAGTCTTTCCACTTTCCTTAAGTTCAGACTAAACATCCAAAGAGGACCTACCCGAGAGCAGATTCCTTGCTAGGCATGTTCACACTTTTATTTCACATAAACAAACTAGTACCCATCCTTCCCAGCGGGGCTCAGCTTCCACCTCCAGTGGGCTGTCTCTCTCCTGTGATTACAGCACTGTCTTGTCTGCTGGCTGTCCCACATGTAGCCCCTACAAGTCTGAGCACCAGGAAGGATTTACAGGTGGAAATAGCTGACTGATTTCTGGCTGAGACAATCTATATTTTATTTTATTTATTTATTTTTAAAAAGATTTATTTAGCTCTGTCAGGTCTTAGTTGCAGCATGCAGGATCTTCTAGTTGCAGCATGCAAACTCTTAGGTGTGGCATGTGGGATCTAGGTCCCTGACCAGGGATTGAACCTGGGCCCCCTGCTTTGGGAGTGTAGAGTCTTAGCCACCTGACCACTAAGGAAGTCCCCACGACCTATATTTTAAATCGTTACCAGTGTTGGAAGTTAACTTGCAGTGCCAATTAATTGACATGCTGTTGATGGGAGCAGATAACAGGGAGGGAACAGTGATTGCACAGAAGGGTCACAAACTGACTTGGCAACAAGTTCAAGGTGGAGATCCATAGAGAGGAGGACAGAGATGGGAGAGTGGGGGAGTAATTTAGGGAAGGCTTCACGAGGAAGGCAAGGTACGAGAAGCAGGGGCAGAGCAGTATAGAGCCTGAGCTAACAAGTAGTTTATCCTGTTAGTCTTTACAGCTGAGACAACTCATTAAAGTAGTACCACTGCAATGCATGTAACAGGTGATATTTGTGAGGCAAAGGCCGCTGCAAAATAGCAGGTGATTTCCATGCTGTTAAATGTGAATCTGGGTGTTTCTCTTGGGTGCACCTCTTCCCTCCTGCTTTTTCTTCTGGCTCCAGCAGCTCCTCTGTGTCAGTGGCCATGGGCCATGTAGCACCTCAGATGAAGAAGAGGCAAGCACTGTCCAGCTAAGGCTGAGGTTCATGTTTCCAGAGTGGGAATTTATTAAACCAAGATTCCATGTTTCCACATACATATTGAGACGGAAAAATGTTATGATTGCATTTTAAAAAGTCCTTATCTCTCAGAGATATATACTGAAATATTTACAGATAAAATTTGAAAATTCAAAATAATTCAAGGGGAAAGCAGATAGAGGTATAGGTAGGACAATACTGGGCATGAGTTGAAAACTGGGGAGTCCGAGTGATGAGTCCATGGGGATTCATTGTACTGTACTGCTGATATTGAATTAAAAAAATAACAGCTTTATTAAGATATAATTCACATACCACAAAAGTACGATTCAGTGTTTTTTAGTATATTCAGAGTTGTGCAACCATCACCACTAATTCCAGAATGTTTTCGTCACCCCAGTGAGAAAGCCCGTACCCATCAGCTGTCATTCCTTGGTCTCCTCTGCCCCCGCCCCTGGCAACCATTGTTTCTACTGTATTATTGACTTTCGTATATATTTGAAAAAAAGTAAAAAGAAAGGATGGATATACTCACTCAAGGTCACACAGTGATGAACAAAAAAAGACAACAGACAGATTTCACACCAATTCAAGTTTAGACGGTTCCTATCACCTTCTCGAACTCCAGACAGTAATTCTTCCCTATACTGAAGGGCTGACTTCAAAGGTCCCTAAACAGATTAGAATGCTGTAATTTGCATGTATTATTTAAAAATTTATTTCGTTTATTTATTTATGAATAAATAAATTCATATGTGTTGGGTCTTCGTTGCTGTGCATGGGCTTTCTCTAGTGAGGCGCGCGGGCTTCTCATTGCGGTGCCTTTGTTTTGCAGCACGGGCTCTAGGCACGCGGGCTTCAGTAATTGTGGCACAGGCTTAATAGCGTGGCGCACGGGCTTAGTTGCTCTGCAACATGTGGGATCTTCCCAGACCAGGGATCGAACCCATGTCCCCTGCATTGGCAGGCGGATTCTTGACCACTGTGCCACCAGGTAAGTCCCTGCATGCCTTTTTAAGGAAAAACAATCAGAACCAAAATCCAAGACACAAAAGTAATAGGATTTGGCCTTGAAATTAAATACTCACCCCTACATAGATATTTAGTGTAGTATTTTGTGAACAAGGGGCTTGAGTTCTCAGACTCCTATTTGACCCTGCTAAGATTTTTCTGAATGAAAGCCTGTAGACATTTTGCTGCAATCCATTCATATTTACATCTTAAGGCAAATGAGTCTCTTGCGTGCACAAATATTGTGAGAGTTGATCATTCTAGAAAATTGGGTGGTTTTCACAATACACTGCAGGCAGAAGTCTGAAACAGTTAGAATTCAAAAGAACCAGGTGAGAGAGCTTCTAATAAGGTAATTCCCACCCCTCCTCTCTTAACTAAGGTACCACTGAGAACAGTATTTTTTTTTTTTTTTTTTTGGCTGAGCATCATGCAGGATCTTAGTTCCCCAAACAGGGATTGAACCTAGGCCCTCGGCAGTGAAAACGCAGAGTTCTGTCTTAACTACTGGAGCGCCAGGGAATTCCAGAGAACAGAATTTTGAATTGATTTTCTTTTCAGAACCTAGGGAGTCAGATCACCTCCACAGCTCCCAATCAATGTGCAAGAAGGCAGGGACTTCCCTGGTGGTCCAGTGGCTAAGACGCCATGCTCCCAATGCAGGGGTCCCGGGTTTGATACCTGGTCAGGAAACTAGATCCCATGTGCCACAATTAAAGATCCCGCTTGCCTCAACTAAGACCCGGCACTGCCAAATAAATAAATTAAAAATAAGTAAATAAATAAATGTACAAGAAGGCAGATGGCTTTTGTGTACTGCTCTTTATATGCTTTTATACTGTTTTCGTGTGGACTTTCAGCCATTCAGCTCCATGAGTGGTAGCTCAATACCTGACTTATTCAAGTCCAGCCAAACACCACTCATAATGTCCAGAGCCTTATAGGCCTGGCAGGACATTTCAGACTCTGCTGCTTTAAAATCACCTGATTATCTGGCAGATTTTAACTTCATGAACATAACTCGAAACAGCTCCTTTGGGCTTCCCTGGTGGCACAGTGGTTGAGAGTCCGCCTGCCGATGCAGGAGACACGGGTTCGTGCCCTGGTCCGGGAAGATCCCACATGCCGCGGAGCGGCTGGGCCCGTGAGCCATGGCCGCTGAGCCTGCGCGTCCGGAGCCTGTGCTCCACAACGGGAGAGGCCACAACAGTGAGAGGCCCTAGAACCGCAAAAACACAAAAAACAAAAAACCCAGCTCCTTTGGTCAAAGTAGGATTTCATAAATTGCCAACAAATTCATCTAAATACCCTAGTATAGGGATAATACAGGGAGGACTGCGATTCTACAGCTACTAATTATTAGTGAGAACTGAGCTTAAGAGCCTGAATTTTGATCCCAAGGTTGAGAGGGAAAAAGAGTAAGAGCAAAACTTGAAAAAACGGATGCAAAGGAAACACTGCAGGTGGAGAGGGGGTGTAAAGCTGGAGGAAAAGGCTGAATGCAGACAGGAAGATCAAGAAAATCCGGGGCAGAAAATGACACCACAGGCCAGTAGTCATTGCGGGTGAGCAGCCAGGAAGAGAAGAGCAAATTGGCCAGAAAATGACTGGGAAAGAGGCTTCATAGATGAAAACACCCACTAAGGGAGTAGCAAGGCAAAGGCAAAGGCTTTAGAAAAAGGGCAAAAACATGAGGTACGAAAGCTATGGACGTGTTGAATGTTTTACAGTTTTTGTTGTTCAAACCCACTTGGTTACTTTTGACGTCTCTTGATCCCGGGCCCCATTTTAGTTATTCTGTTTTAGTTCTTCAAACATATTCTACATATATATTGTGCATCTGCTAATTCCACTAAGTCTGACTCGTTTCTGATTCTCATCACAGTGGCTGTTTCCTATGTTCACTTGTGAACACGTGATTCTTAGCGCTCTCTCTGGGAGAAGGAATTGAGGCCCGGTGTTAAGATGTGCTCATCCATAAAGAACTGGTGCTGGCCTGTCTGGCACTCATGGCCACTATCAGCTGGAGTTGCTTGAAATTCTCAGCTTGCTTTTCTCCAAACCACATAGGTAGTGTGGATTGGTTCAACCTTGCTTGTGGGTGGGATTCTCGAAGACCCTCCCCTGTGCCAACACTCGACCCTTCCCTGCAAACCTGAGCCAGTAGTGTTGGGCCGCATTCCTCTTTCTCTGAGGTGGGGATTTTGTCCAGTTCACCCTTTTGCTGAGGGGCCACCTTTTGGATTCTGGGTTTTCTTTCTGGGTCTTCTTTCTGGGTCTTGATCAAAGTTCCTAACCCCGTGAAGACTCAGAGCCCAGAAATCTTTAGGCTACAAGGGACTGACAAATGTCCTTGGTGCAACCGGCAGCTCTGTCACTGTTAATCCTCTGGATTTGTGCTTTGTGTGGGGTCTGCCTCAGAAACCCCCTCACTTTCTTGCTAGCTCAGCTATCTACTTAGTGATTAAAAACAAATTCTATCCAGGTTCGTACTGAAAGGGTTCTGTCTGGCCTGCTGTTTTTTTTCAGTAGAAGTGTCCTGCAAGAAGTAAATGTTATTCCCCTCCCCCAATTCTGTTTATAGCATGTTTTTTTAAAAAAGGAGGTTCAGTGATTGAAGTGCATGTTGGGGATGATTTTGATAAAGTTCTTCAATCACAGAAAAGGAAGCTATCGCCTGGAAATGACTTGCCTGAGACTTAGATGCCCCCAACATCTCCTTTCCTAAGAGAAACCAAAGCTTAAGGCAAAAGCCAGATTTCTCTGAACGATCTAAAGAAATAGATTATACTAAAAATTGTACATTCATAGAAGAGGAAAGATACACAGCTAAAGGTGATTAAGCTATGAAAATCTGGCTTCTAGAACAAAGCACTAAAGAAACAGTGTGAAAAGTGTCAGTCCAAAGTCACAACTGCTGTTCGAGAACTTACGTTCAAATACAGAAACATTCAAGGCAAGCTCCAAAACCAAATAAACAAACACTAGCTTTAAATTATCATTATATACAAAAAGTTTATTTTAGAAATCACATATCTTTAAAAAATAACATAGATGTTATGAGTTCTTATCTTAACTGGATATTACTCACCATCTGAATGTCAGGGTGTTATGTGGTAAAATTAAGCGGTACAATTAATGATGTGATGAAACCAAGTCCATGTAATATCCCTGGCATTTACACCAGTTTCAAACATTAATGTGATTTTTAAAAGAAAAAAAATTTTAAAAGAAGTCTATTTTGGAAACACACAAAAGCATCTTGATCTTGTAAACAGAAGTCCTGAAACTACAGATCTATTGCTGAGACTATTCCAAAAGCTGGAAAAAGTAGGCAGTATCATTTAAATTCATGAACAGTTAAAAAGGTCCAATGGAACTTGTATCAGGCGTGCAGTGTGGTCATCCCAGTGCGTGTGCCAGAGAGAATAAGCAGAAAAGTTGAACCTTTGCTTTATAGTTTCATAGGCTGAAAGTTGGAAAACGTGGGTAGTTTTGGTTGGTAATTTTGGGGTAGAATTGGTTATCCTTGTTTCTATTCAATAGGTTTCTTTCGGTCGTACAAGAAGAGCACCCACAGATGGCCAAGCTCAAATACCACAGAATGAGAACACAAAATAAATTTAAACTCACTACGGACCAAAAAATATAGCTCTTTGGAAATCTGAACTAAAACATGTGACTTAACACGTTAAGAATGCTGAAAATGGTTTTATAAACCAAAGAGTTAAAATGATCCTTAAGGATGAAGTCTAAAGCAGAATTTTTATACAGTAAACTTCAGAAGACTATAAAATTCCTGTAACATAAGACAATTACTTTAATATATTTCATATCTTTATCAAATGATCCCAGACTGTATTTCTAGGTACTCCTACCCAGACCATGAGGTATTTGTATTGGGAGATAATGATAAACCAAAGTTTCTCTCTGTAAGGGGAGCTCAGGGCTCTCTGACCTAGCTAGAGTTGAATCCAGAGAACCACTGTCACTGCCTAAAAAGTTTCAAGAACCAGAAAACCTGTATTAGTTTGTTAATTGCAAAAAAAAAAAAAAAACAAAAACTTCTGAGAGTGCAGCTGCTGGGTGTATCCACGATGAGTAGTTACAGCTCATGCTGAAGGGAACTGAAAAATAAGATTTAAAATTACATAAGAACGAAGTCAATCGATAGTAATCATTCCTGAAGATGAGCAACACCTGCGAGCAACACCTCGGGCTCAGCGGGCTCACCTAATTTTGATTTTACACTGGATGTGTTTTCAATGTTTCCTATCAAATGGTAGTAATCTCATCAGAAACACATTTACTGAGGACAAGCATTTTAGGTTGTGAAAGGATAATGTGGGACGTGTGATGGGAGATATACCTTCTATAAATCTTCAGGAAAAGCTGGCCATTAGTTTCAATTAAGTGAAAAATGTGTTAACAGTAATGTCACAGATCTGAACTTTATTATCAGAATGATGTCACTTTAGGATAGAATTGATACTATCGATTTTCTAACATGGTTGTAATATGGCATAGAACTCTTGATTCTCAGAGCCATATGCCCCCATATCTGCCAAAATGTATTTTGAAAGGAAATGTACAAAGGGGATGTAGAACAGGCACAAAAGTTGACAAAATATCCAGATGAACATTCCTCATGACAGATCCACTTGAGATCTAGAAAGCACTTGAATACTCTATCCTTCTTCAAATGATCAAGGGAAATAGCAAGTCCTGTATTTACAAAACTGATGAAAATCACACTGTAATAATCAGTGACTGCAGAACAACCGTACAGATCTGTGTTTCCAACTTTTTCCACCATGATTCTCCATCAAGGTAAAAAAAATTCTTTCATACAAATCCCAGAAGGACGCAGAGGTGGCAGCGCAGCTGCCGAAGATGGTCCAATGACTTACTACTGAGGCTGATGACGGGACACACGGGCAAGGAGGGGCAGAGTCCTCGAGACAAGAACCCTGTTTAACGCCGGCGGCTCTAGTCCGTGGTTGACCTCCGGTACCAAAACCGCGCCCTGAAGTCGTCGCTGCAGGTCATGAAGCCGGGGTTGGTGGGCGAGTGCACGATACAGCGCACGATATTGTTGTGGCCCAGCGAGAGCAGGTTCCGGCGCTCGGCCGTCCTTGAGTCCCAGCAGCAGAGGCTGATGGTCCTCTCGTCAGGCAGCAGCACGTAGTCCTCCGTGTGGTTGAAAACGGCCTGCGTCCGGTGCACCTGTCGTCCGCTCAAGCCAGCACCTGTGCAGTGACCGAGAGGTTAAGGACTGGGCGCCAGGGCTAGCTTTCCAGTTCACATCTTAGAGCCCAGACTGTTCTACTTTTGTTATTAGCTCTGTTGACGTAAAAACTGCATTTTAAAATTGCTGAAGTAATATACATTTATCGTGCAATTTTGGTAACTCTAAAAAAAGTATGAAAAAGAAAATCACCTTTGGGCCCACCACCTAATGCAACTCTGTTAATGTTCTGATGTATTTTTAGGCATAAAAACACCTTAAAAAATACAAAAGTGGTGCCACATTATCTAACTTCATGTTGGATACGTTGTGTTTTTACTGGCTGCAAAGTATCCCATTGTTTGGAAGCACCATTAGGTAATGATTCTTTTCCTGCTAGGCAGTTAGTTTGTATCCAACTGTAATATTGTGACAAACATTCTTTGTGCGGAACACGTTATTTCTTTAGGACTAAATTCCTAGAACTAGAATCACTGGGATGGATGAACAGCCATTCTCCAAGAGGAAACTCTATGCTTTTTTTTTTTGACCATGAATTAAAAAAAGCCTATTTTATGTTTCAAGTATTATATGAACTATTAAAAAAAATCTGCCTGATAATTTTACAGAGTCAACATTTTGATGAATATCTTTTCCAAATATGTACGTGCGTTGTATACTCGTTTGTAATTTTTATAAATCAGGGCATACGGCATACAGTTTTTATTCAACAGTTTGTGGTGGAGACCTACAAAGAGGGAATATAGCTTAACGGATAAAAATACACACTGGGCTTCCCTG
Organism: Mesoplodon densirostris; assembly: GCF_025265405.1. NCBI lineage: Eukaryota > Metazoa > Chordata > Mammalia > Artiodactyla > Ziphiidae > Mesoplodon > Mesoplodon densirostris. The sequence goes on from NC_082676.1 coordinate 6,736,091, forward strand.
GTGGTGCAGTGGTTGAGAGTCCGCCTGCCGATGCAGGGGACACGGGTTCGTACCCCGGTGCGGGAAGATCCCACATGCCATGGAGCGGCTGGGCCCGTGAGCCATGGCCGCTGAGCCTGTGCGTCCGGAGCCTGTGCTCCGTAATGGGAGAGGCCACAGCAGTGAGAGGCCTGCGTACCGCAAAAAAAAAAAAAAAAAAAAAAAAAATACACACTTTGGTGCTGGATCTGGACTCAGTACTTATTAGCGATGTGACTTTGAACAAATGACTTAACATCCCTGGGCCTTAACTGTCTCCTCTGCTCTGCAGGGATAATTACAGCACCTGCCCACAAGATGTTGCAGGGATTAAAATGAGGTGTAATGCCCATTCAGCTCTGCAGTATGTGTTCAACAAACATTACCATGAGTGTTTATTTATTTATATTTTTTGCGGTACGCGGGCCTCTCACAGTTGCAGCCTCTCCCGTTGCGGAGCACAGGCTCCGGACGCGCAGGCTCAGCGGCCATGGCTCACGGGCCCAGCCACTCCGCGGCATGTGGGATCCTCCCGGACCGGGGCACGAACCCGTGTCCCCTGCATCGGCAGGCGGACTCTCAACCACTGCGCCACCAGGGAAGCCCTGAGTGTTTATTTTTAAAGGCTGCATGCCGTGAAAGGCCATGTAACAATTTACTCAGTGCTTCTTCTGGACATGTATATTCTATCTAACTTTCCACTACTCCAGATAATGCTGGGATGAATATCTTTTTCTGTGTGCACGTGCATGCTTCCCAAGAATCTTTTTAGGTTAAATTTCTAACAGTGGATATAGCAAGTCAAAAAAATGTATATTTAACATTTTGATAATATGACACCAAGCTGCCCTTCAGAAATATCTTACCAACCACACTCCTAACAACATTTGATTTCCTGGAACGTTTATCAATACTGTATAATACCGATCTTTCCAATTCCTGAAATCTGATGAGCAAAAAGATACTTCCACATTCATTTCTTAGGTTTATAGTGAAGCTGGTCATCTTTTCTTGGGTTCACTGAGCAGTGTCTGACCTATGTTTATTACCTATGCTATGAATTTTTTTTTCCCTAGCCAGCATTTAATTTTGTTTAGAGTGTTTTAAATTTTTAACATAAAAATTTTTAATGTTTACTTGATAGTTTTCCCTTTTCCTTCATTATTTCAAGAGCCCTCTGAATTCTGACTAAAGATTAAAACTGGAAAAGCAGATCCAAAAGTGCTGACATGAAGGGGTCTTAAACTGTGAATTAGAAAAAGAGGGAATCTGCATATAAATTCATTATAATCTCACTTTAAAATCAAATCCCAATTCTCCAGAAAAACAAACCAATCAGCCACATATAACCATAAAACATCCCAAACATTCATAAAACAAAAATGACTCTTCCCAAGACTTGCTAGCTATACCATCTACACCAGAAGCCAGAGAGATGGCAGGAAGCACACTCTGGTTACAATGAGATAAATCTACGGTAGGTTACGCTGCACCCTAGTGGTTCAGATGTCACCAACTCTTCAATTTTCTTCACTTATTAACATCCCAGCAGTCCCTTACAATAGTGCTGTTTTCTTGTGAGTTTTGAAGTTCTGGTTATGGCAATTTCAGCGTATGACACAAACATCTCACAACAGAGGAAACTAGCTGAAGTTTTCTACCAAACAGCCTTTGCTGCTACAAGGAACAGAAGAATGAAACACAATATTTTAATACTTACTATCAAATAATTAGACAAACACTGACTACTAGTGATAGGATAAATTGAAACAGATCTCATAAAAAGAGCTCACAGGCACAACTGTTACAATTAGAGACCAACGTGAATTAGACTATCAGACTAACAATTTTGTGTTTCTGTCTGAAGGGCCCACTTTATATCTAGGTTCAGAACACTTGGGGTCTCTTTTGGGGGCTCCTTCTCCTCTCTCAGGCATGAGCCCAGATCCTTCCTCTCGCTTACTGAGTCTCCTCTCTGGACTGCTTTCATGTTTTTGTGGGAAGTGGGCAGGCCGTGGGTCTGCAAACGGACCACCTAATTCTCAAGTGTTCCTTGCATGGAATCAGACCCAATTTGAGCTGTTAACCTACTGAGAAGGGCAAAGTGAAGAAACGGGGGTTCCATTGCCGGCTCTGCCTCTTGTTTGATTCACACAGATGTATTGTGTGGATCTAGTTCGAGGATCTAAAAGAGAGTTCTGGAACCTAAAATGCCTCAGAAGCGTGAAGTAATATCAACGTCTCACATACCTGTGTATCTGACCAGGGTTCGTCCTGTTGATATTTCCCAAAGTTTAGCTACAGAGTCTTTTCCACTTGACAGAATGTATTTTGAATTTTTGGAAAAGATGGCGGAACACACTTCAGCACCGTCATGTGCTTTCTCAAAGGTTGTGATGCAGCGGTTTGAAACCCCGTCCCACAGCTTGATGCAGCCGTCCTTGCTGCCGGTCACATACATATTGGCACTAGGATTGTAATTAACGGAACATATGGCATCAGTGTGTTGATCTTGAGGATTGCAAGAGACAAAGCACTGAAATGTGTTGATATCATAAAGTCGAAGAGTAGGATGCTGAGTTCCAACAAGTATAAAGTCTCCAGAAGGATGAAAAGAGATGGAGCGTAACATTTCAGCCTCCTGTTGGGAAAGAGACCAAGCGGTGAACAATTAAACCCAGAGGAAATGTGGAAAATATTGGGCTGATGCAAAGAATCCATAGAACGGTGACTAGATATTACACAGGTAAGAGAAGAACAAAGAACTTTCTGGAATACACAAAAGGACCATCTGAACAAAGATTTCCGAAACTATCTACTGGTGAGATTATTCCAAAGATCACAGGTGCGCTTCATCATTTGCACGTAAACAGTGGGTAAACTCAGAAGGGAATACTATCAATCTATGACACATTCACATACGATTAATGAATAAAAATAAACTATAAGAATGGTTTCTTTAATTTGTCCCAGGGCTCCAAATATTGAGGTGGAAGCCACTACTAAAACATTAGTCTTTCTGAACTGCATATTCAAAACAGAGCAACAAATGTCGCTTTTCCAGCAAACACCTGAGAATTTCAACTGAATAATTTTTAAATTCCCCTAAGTTAGAGAAGTTCGTCGTGTTTTGTCTTTAAACAGGAATCTGCAACCTTTAAAGAGGGATGTGGATTCTGAACTGTATCTGTGACCGGCAGCCATCCTCACTGGCCAGAGGAAGTGGGCGCATGATAGCACGAGAGCCATGCCATTTGCAGCGGGCGCTGCGTCCTGGCTGCCATCCTCTTTATTTACAGGATGACCACTGAGACGACTTTTAAAAAGAGAAGAGCCACACAACAGCTCATTGTATTTAGGGAAAAAAATGCATACAGCTCCTTTCCAAACATTCCTAACCTGAATATATTTGAAGGCTCTTTTTGCAGATGGTTTGGAATAATCAAATAATTTAAGAGTATAGTCCCTTGAACCAGAGGCAAGGATCTGTTCCGTTGGGTGGAAAGCGAGACACGTGACTTCATCCACGTGGTCGTAAAGAGTTCGAATCACTGGGTGGTTTTCCATGTTCTGCTGTGCAGTCTCATTCATCATGACCTAGGCCAGCAAGAAGAGAAGAGAATCTCAAAGTGTAAAATCTGTCTGGCTCAAAGTATACATTCTACAGCCATGCTAAGTTAAAACTGGTTTAAACTATGCTCTCATTCTCCCAAGAATGAATAACAAAAGGCAAATGGTAAGTACATTACCAGGATTTTTACCTCTATTGGCATGGCACTTTTGGCCAACATTCTTTCTGTGTCAAGTATTTTTATGGAAGCGTCAGCAGATCCAGTAGCTATTAACTGCCCATCTCTACTATAGGTAGCTACACGACATGGGCCTTTATGGGATGTGACATAGCATGTTTCATACTCTGAAGCCTCTGGGGACATAGTCTGGACATCTGCATCAAACTCCAGGTCAATTCCTGTGCCAGGGGCAACTGTATCTGACCGACCAATTGCATACTGAACTGCAGTATCATCGTTTTCCATTCCTGAAAGGAATAAAAATTAAGGGCATGAAAAAACGTTATTTTAAAAAGACAGGACAAAGTTCTGGATCCAAACTGGGAAAGGTGTTTGCTGATGTCAACTTACTCTTTCTTGGAGCTGCATGGTACTTAATACTGTACAAAGTTATGTATTGTGACCTGGGTGCACACACAGTGACAACGCTGTAAGGCAACAGGCGTTGTGGCAGGCTAGGCTCCAACAGGTAAAGTCACCTCCCCAGATACTTGCCTCCAAAAGTTTCTACTTTAACCACAACTACAGAAACTGAAAAACAGCAGTTCTGTAGTTAAATTGTCCATTTTTCCCCATTCCAAATTTTAATATTTTTAGTGTTGAGATCTGTTCGTAGCAGCTCTGAAGCTCATTAAGTCAGATATATCGATAGTAGTAACATTAATGAAACATCTTTGAAAGAATGTTGAGGTTTAAACAAACTGAAGTTTAACAAGAAAATGCACTTTAAATTGAAAAATAACGACATACCATATAAACAATTTTTATTAATATAGGAAAAATCAGAAATGCAGATAAAACAAAAAACAAACATAACCTTGTATTATATCACCCAGAGATAATTACTGTTAACATGGCGGTATGAATTCTTCTGGACCTTTCTCCACGCACACAGTTGCTTCATTTCTTAAAACACAAATAAAATTACGATATGTAATGTGGTGTGACATACTCGGTCATTTACTCATATGGAATAAACACCTGGCCAGTGTAATAAACGTTCACCCATATCATGTTGTTGGATCCAACTTTATGAATATGAGAACATGTACAACCAATTCCATATTGTTGGGCATTTCAGTGGAATTCATTTTATTTCCTCAGGCAAATTCGAACAGTTTACACTGCCAAGTCAAAGAGAATAAATACGTTTGGCAATTCTGTATTTTACTGAGTGCTTGCTATGACACAGGCAAGCACCTGGATACACTGTTGAACAAGACAAGGTTCAATATCTTTATTAAACTTGCAGTCTGGGACTTCCCCAGTGGTCCAGTCATAAAGAATCCGCCTTCCAATTCAGGGGATGAGGGTTCTATCCCTGGTTGGAGAACTAAGATCCCACATGCCGTGGGGCAACTAAGCCCGGGCACCACAACTACTGAGCTCATAAGCCGCAATGAGACAGCCCACGTGCTGCAAACTACAGAGCCCTCGTGCCACAACTAGAGAGAAGCCTGCACATCACAACAAAGAGCCTGCATGCCACAACTAAGACCTGACGCAGCCAAAATAATAAAACCCAAACCAAAACCCAAACCAAAACAACTTGCAGTCTTTTGGCAGGTGGTATGGATTGTGTGGGAAACGCAAAACAATATAGAAAATTTCAGACAGTGATTCTGTTATGAAGGAAATGGGATTGTTGTTTTAAAGCCCTTGGGGAGGTACGGGGAAGATGTTCGGGTTATTTTAGAAGAAATGAGGAGGACTCTGAGACGACATCTGAGCTGAGCCTTGAAGTCAATAATACAGCGGCAGAAAGCTCCAGATAATTCACATAAAGACCCTGAGGCCAGAAGCTGCTCAAAGCCTTCACAATCTGGACTTTGCCTTCTCCTTCAGTATCTAGCACTGTGCTCGACACATACTAGGCACTAAAACTAAAGGGCAGTAATCTTGAAAAACATCTGAAACCTTGTCATGGGCTCAATGAATTTGCGTTCACAAGTTACCTAGTTTGATAAGGTGCAGGAGCTGCTCCGAGGGTGCACAGACAGACTGAGGCTTGATTTCATTGATGAGGCCGTTAGCAATGCTGATGTAGCCGTCATAGAGCAGCTGGCTAATGATCAGCTTGTAGAGCTGCTGGCGATCCTTCAAGCCCACTTTGGTTCTGTACATCTTGGCGAAGAGGAAGATAATTTCCCTGCCAGCTGCAAGAGAGAAAACAGGTGATGATGAGGGGCAGAGGCACTAGTAAACCACAGAAGCAACACAGGAATCCGGTCAGCCTTTCCAGGGCTTAAATCCCAGCTCTATCAGCATTATCTTTGGTCAGCAACTATGTTTCTCTGAGATCAGGGTCCTCAGCTGTTAAATAAGTCAGTGAAAGCTAAACAAGATGATACATGTAGAGCATTGAGCACAGTAGCACACAGAAATGTTTCAAATCATGTTAGCCAACATTTACAGTAGAACCTCTCTTCACGAACATTTTTTCTCTGCTAAGTTACCCACCTGCAATTTTTATTCTTTACCGCTACCCCAGAATCTTCCATTTCTTCTGTTAATGAAACCCTGGCTAATGTTTGCAATAGGTACAACAGCTGCTACTGTTGGACGTCCAAACACTACTGCTTCCACCAGCTAAGCTGTTATGTTTACTAATGTCAGTTATGGTCATTCTTAAAACATGTTTCAAGGCAACCGAGCTTGTTACATTACATAATTTAATTACAGAATACTTTGGAAAGCATTGTTGAATAAAATATTGGCAAATAGGATATGGCCAAAATAACTATAAAAAATGGAAAAATTGGAAGGACTGTGCATTTAGATTGATTTACAAGTGTTTAAGCTCTCTCTCAGGCTCAGAAAGCAAAAGAGAAAATTACAGATGGTTTCCAGTTTATGCCAAAAAAAAAAGAACTCCAACTGGTTGACATGATTAGATAATCTGATTATAAAAATCAACGTCTGTACACGTGTAGATCTGTACAGGTATTGGAAGGCTGCAGGAGCTGGGGAACAGCAATAAAGAATAAAAGTCACAGGCAGACAGGTAGCTGTGGCACGGAAGAAAACTGGAAGGCAGAGCACAGGAGAGAGAGAATATAAGAAAGAAGGGCGGGGAGTGGGCAGTTAACACCACTTCACAGGGGTGATTCTGGAAGTGGGAGGTGCTGTAGGAAAGGGGCGGGGTACAGTGTTTTTAACTACCCAAGGCCCTCTGGAGAATTACTGAGGCTACTGATGATAAGAATAGCCAATGTTTCCTAAGTGTTTACCATGTTTCATCTCAATCCTCAACAACATCCTATAAAGGAGGTCCAGTAATCTTGTTTACAGGTGAGGAGGGGAAATAACTTGCCCAAGGTCTCAGAACTAGTGCCTGGAGGAACCAGCATTAGAACGCAGGCGGTTTGACTCCAGAGATGGTGTTGCTCTAATTGCTGCGTGTACTGCTCCTTAAAAACTTAATGATAAACTAGCTAAAATTCATTAGACATTCCGCATATAACACACATGGTGTAAGCAACTAATATGCATTACCTCATTCAATCTTCAGCTTATCCCATTTTAGAGGCGGGCAACCGGAGAGGCACAGGAGGGTTAACTCACCCAGGATCCAACAGCTTGTAAATGGCGGAGCCTGGATCCTAACCCAGAGCCTGAGCTCTTACTGTGCTCTACTGATGGGTATTAAGCAAATATATATAAATCCATGCTTGTGTAGACAACACTAGGACACAACAGAGATGATGAAACCGGCTCAAAGAGGTTAGGAAATACTGCAAGTAAAACGTGGCTGCGTAACTCGTCCAAGATTAAAGTGGCCACCAGGATTACCCACCCGAGCCCAGAGCTTAACCACTATTCCATCCTTCACTCGTGCCAGGCGCATCATAGGGCTACCAAGAGATTAAAATAGGAAAAGAGAGAACGAGCCCTGCTTCTCAACTCCCATAGAACGTCCGTTCGCTGCGCTAGAAAGCGCCTAATTACCGTCCCCAATTTGCAGGTGAAGGGTCTGCGGCCCGAAGACAGGAAGAACCCAGTCCAGGACTGGTTGTACCCGTAGTTGGAAGGAAGACCAGGGAGAGAACACAAACGCCCCCTTCACCGTACGCTCCGCTATGACCCCGAGCTAGAGGCCAGCGAAGAATGGAGTGAGGGTAAGAGGCCTTTGAGGAAGAGGAGGGACAGCGCGGACCCAGCCTGGCAACTCAGGGCGCATGCCGCCCCGCTCACTATTGACTCTTCCCGCCTCGCCCGCGTCCTTCCTGTGGTGCCCCAAAGGCGCTAGCCGACCGCACCCGCCATTCCACGCACCCCGGGATCCCCCATACCTGCTCGTCCTGCTCTCTCGGTCTCCCGCTCTCTCCTAGAAAAATGGAGACGCGAATCCTGCCCGATCGATCGCTCCGGGCGCACCTTCACTGCGCACGCACAAAGGGCACCGCGCCGAGCGCTGCGCTATCGATTGACCCCACTCGCTCCTGCCCTTCTCGCCATCTTACGGGCGTGTTCTAGAGATTCGTTCACCTTCTCCGACTTTATCTCCGACGCGACAACCCTGACGCCAAGGGACTGCTGCCTCACGGGCAAATGTCGGATCCGGAGAGCACCGCGGGCGCTAAAACGGCCGCGAACGTGGCGGGCCGTTGTCTCCATCACTTCCGGAGCCTTACGAAGCAAGTGCGCCTGCGCGCCGTCTCCGCAGGGCCGTGACTCAAGCCGTCGAGTTGGTTTTGAACCAATGAAAAGGCAGCGCCTCTCTAGCCCCGACCAATCAGCTTTCGGGTTCGAGGGTTTAACTCCTATTTAAAATGAAGACTTTGACTCCTAACGGCTGAGCTCTCAGGAGGACTCGGAGGCTTCGGGTTGGAGGTGGGAGGCCGTAGGTACGTAGACCTGGGGCATCTCTGTGGGGCGGGCTGGAGGACCCTGGGTGGCCTTTGGGGGTGGGTGGGAGGGAAGCGGTCTTTGGGGCTGCTGGGCCGGCGAGGGGAGGGTCGGGGCGAGAAAGCCTCCCTTGGTCCCCCAGTTCCTCCCTGCGTTCCCCACCCCGTTCCTCCCTGCGTCCCCCCGTGCTTTTCCAGCGCCCTCCCATCAGCTCCTGGGTCCCTAGACGCCCTGTAACATGCCGCCAGGTGTTTATTAAACACCTGGAGCGCGTTGGGTTGTGTGGCGTGGGTGGGGAGGCTCTGGGGGGTGCTTTCTGATGGGATTCTCGTGTTGATTGAGCATCTGGGTAAGGAAGTACAGAAGGTTTTTGCTGTCTTGGAGTTTACGTTCTGGGGGGTGGGGAGACAGACGATGAACTAGCAAAACTTCCACTAGGGATGAGCGCTAGGAACCGGGGGCTACTTTGGGTAGACTAGCCAGGAAAGGCCCTTGTCCGGGCGGGACGGATGAGTGGGTGAATAACTAGCTTCCTCAAAGAAGCCTTCCTGGGTCAGTGCTTCTCAAACCATAGACCTTGGACTACCGTTATCGGGATTATCTGAGCGTCCTTGTTAAAAATGTGAACCCACCTAAGGGATCAGAAGCGCTTGGGTGTAGGACTCAGGTGTCTGTATTTATATCAAGCTCTGCAGGTGATTCTTATGGTTCGTTGAGAACTAGTGGTCTAGCCCAGCCACATACTGGTCATCTGGGGGTGTCTTTGAAATGCAGGATCTAGTTGTTAGGTCTGGGGTTGGGCCTGAAAGTCTCCATTTCTAGCACATGTCCTCCTGATGTAGATGTAGCCATCACCCTTGACTTTCACTGTTTCCTTCTCATCCTTAACCTTGCTAGTTCTTTGAATTAAATGCTTCTCAGCAACATACTCATTTCCTCTCCACTCTCCTGCATCTGTGCAGACGTTTGCAGGTTTAATGAAGGAAGGAAAAGTCTCAACCCACAGTGCTATTAAATCTGTTTTGCTGTTTAGACTAGTAGGATCTCTGGTTTGAACTGCAGGGACCTTGTGCAGGTCGTCTGGACATGTGACTCCTGAACTGGGCTGCAGGCCAGAATCACCTGAGAAGCAGTCTTCTTGCGGCTTTCTCCAGAATTTCTGGATCAGAATCACGTTCCATTCCGTTATTGTTCTTCCTGAGAAGGAAAGTGCATTACATTGGAGTGAATGTCTGTAGCTTCTGTTGAAGACTGTTGAATCAGTGTTCATTGGCCTGTGTGCTCTCGTGAGCCTGCTGCTTGTAACTGTTAGGGAGAGTGAAGAAAGCATCAGAGCGTGTGTGAAATTCACATAATAGGAGAATGTATTTCCTTTTCTTTTTTGTCTATTATGTCTAAATGGCTGTTTGATATAAGGACTCCAGGCTCTTTAGCCTGGTCCCGTCTTCGAGGTGGAGTTATCTGATTACTTATAAAGTGGATGTGAATGTGTGGGGCTGAAGAGTGCTTTCTGATTGGATTCTAGAATATAGGGAGCATCTGAGTAAGAGAAATAGAGAAAGGTTTCTGCTTTCTTGGAGTTTATGTTCTACTTACTCGATAGGTTGTTGTGCCTGACTCACAGGAAGTGATTCTAACACTTCCTAAGTGTTAGAAACTATTTTTTTTATTACTGATCTGCTTTGTTAATGGATTGATTCATTCCCAAAAGATGAGCGTACATACTGTGTGCCAGGCATGTTCTGGGGAGGTAACAGTGAACAAAATGGGACTAAGCTCTTCCTCCTGTGGAGCTTACTTTCTTTAGAGATACTGAGCAGGTAGCTGGGTATCTGAGTCTGGGGACTCAGATGGTAAACAAGTACAAATAATGTTATGTAATGTGTTAAGTAAAAGTAAAAGAGAGATGATCTGAAAGGGACATCTCAGCGTGAATGAAATGAAGGAACAGCCACACTTCTGTTATAGGGAGGAGCCTCATAGGTAGAGGGAACAGGAAGTGCAAAGGCCCTGTGGCAGGGGACTTCTCTGCCAGGGAAAGGGAGGAGCCCTGAATGGCTGGTGTGCAATAGACAAGAGGAGGAGATCCGGTCACAGAGGTGGTCAAGATCCACATTCTGTGAGACTTTATAGGCCTATATGTGCAAGTAAGATTTTTTTTTTTTTTTTTTGCTGTACGCGGGCCTCTCACTGTTGTGGCCTCCCCCATTGCGGAGCACAGGCTCCGGACGCACAGGCCCAGCGGCCATGGCTCACGGGCCCAGCCTCTCCGCGGCATGTGGGATCTTCCCAGACCGGGGCACGAACCCGTATCCCCTGCATCGGCAGGCGGACTCTCAACCACTGCGCCACCAGGGAAGCCCTGTGCAAGTAAGATTTTGAATTTGAGTTGAGCAACCATGAGGGGCCTCTGAACCGAGGACCATATATCTGACTTGTTAATGGGATCATTGGGCACAGTGTTGCGAATGGACTTAATGGGAGAAGGGTGGAAGCAGAGTGACCATTGGGAGCCCTTTGCAAATAATTGCAGGGAGAGAAAACTGGTTTGACGAGGTGGGAGTAGTAAAGGCTGTGAGCAGTGATTTTGAAGATATGCTGATGGATCAGATAAGGGGTTTGAGGGAGAACCGTGTAAAAGATTGTGCGAAGACTTTAGACTTGAGCAACTGGCAGGATGGATTTGCTGTCTACTGAGATGGGGGCAGCCCAGTCCGCAGTCCGAGAGAGCGGGTTGCCGGAGATGGGGGTGGGGAAGGGAGCAGGACTTCAGTTGGGGACAGTTTAAGATTGAGATGCTCTCAGATTACCAGGTGGTCAGAGTTCCGATGGAAATTTGGGGATCCTCAGCCTGTGGATGGTACTGAAGGCCAGGAGACGGGATGAGCTCACCGAGGGAGTGAGTGTAGTTGGGAAAGAAGTGTTTCTGGGCATCCCCCATGGCAAAGGGGAAAAGAAGTGTGCCGGAGAGAAGAGGTTTCATTTGGTGTGTTGGGTTGAGACGCCTGGCAGACCTTCCTGGGGGATCCTGAGCAGGTTGTTAGAGAGCCTGGCAGTCGCAGGAGAGGGGAGGGCAGGAGAGGCAAATTCGAGGTCTCTTGATAAAGATGTTCAGAGCCCTGGGGCCCTAGGCAGGTGTAGATGGAGACCTGCGGAGTCCATTCCGGCGTCGCCCCAGACACTGAGATTGGTGGTACACGTGAGGCTGATCAGCAAAGGCGGTTGCGGTGGGACAGCAGTGAGGTGAAGACAAATCTGCGAGCTGAGCGAAGAAAGGAGTGGAAAGAGTGCAGGATCCCCTGGAACGCAGGGAATGCGCGTTCGAGGAAGGCCGAGAATTGACCTTTGGGTTTAGCAACAGCAGGGGTCAGTCTGGAGCTGGGCTGGCGGTGGGGATAAAAGCCCTGTGGGAGGGGGCTTGTGGCAGCGTGAGGGAAGTGGTAGAGACCTGCAGAGCTTTGCTGTTGAAAGGGGAGGCCAGAGATGTGGTCATAGCTTGAGTCAGTTTTGGGGTAAAGAGGACCTTTTTTATTCTGAAGGCGGCAGGTGTGGAAGCTGGCTTGTACAGTGATGGAAGTGGTCCATTAGAGAGACCACGGGGCAGGACAGGGCGGTTCAGGAGTGAAGTCTGAGTATTGGGGAGGGGCGGGCTGCAGTGTGTGAGGTGGGGGGAAGGGCCCCACGCCTGCACGTGGTATCAGGCAACAAAACATTGCTCCCTTATCAGCCTCATTTGGATGACAAAACATGTAAAATTCTGTGTGATGTTGAGGCTTTTTCATCAGGATTTATAACCCTCATCCCGCATAACACTTGGAAGCAGGTGGATTTTTACAAGTTAAAGGTGGTTCTTTTTTCTTTTCAGGCATCATGGACAAATGTAAAGAAAACAGCATCTTGGGGCCTAAGGTAAATAGAATAATCTGTAATCTCAAGTCACATTTATAAAACCCAAAGGGAGATTGGGTTTTATTTTATTATTTATTTATATTATTATTATTTTTTATTGGGGTATAGTTGTTTGAGATTGGCTTTTAAATCTAGAATTCTTTTTACCTTTACTTTGGGTTGTAACTTTAGATCCCTCTACCACGTTCCTGGGTGGGAATTAGTCATTTTTCTACGCATTCAATAACACTTCATTGCTTCTTTCACCGTAACTTTTATTTCCTCTGCTTTGTCTTACAGTTAGCTGTTTAAGTATCTGTATTGCTCCATTGCATGCTGGATAATGATGTACGTAGTAGGTGCTTAATACTTGCCCACACTTCCTTGCTTGCCAGAAATTAATTTCTTTGCCATAGTTGGTTCTGCTCACGCTTTAGAGGAATGTCGAGCAGCAGTTCAGTGGGCGTTTCCCGGGAGCCCACTTGGAGCCAGGTTCTGTGTCAGGTGCAGGGATCACAACGGTGAAAAGCACGTGGTATTTGACTTTAAAGGACTTAGAGCCCTTCTGGGTAGGTGTGTGAGCCAGGACCGTACTATATATACATATAACCTGAGTAATTCCTAGGAGGGGTGCTCAGTTCAGCTTGGGGTAGATTGGAATCCAGGAGGAGAGACCCCCCTTGGCCCTTACTTAGCATTTGATGAATATTTGTGGAGCAGTTAGGTGAATGGGTCTCTCACAGAAAGATCCTTTTAATATAAGTAATCCCCGGGTTTTTTTTTTCCTTCTAGGAAATTAGAAGAATATAAATACTGCTTGTTTTTTGGGGTTTTTTTTTTTTTTGAGGGAAGGGGTTTGGTTTTAGAAGTCTTCATCTTCGAAAAATGGATACTTAGCCTTTTTTACTGGCTGAAAGTGTAAAAATGACCAACCAGAAAAAGGCTAAATGGGTTCACTGTATTTGATTCTCAATTCTGATGATAAAAATCATTTTAAAAAATTGCTCTAGGGACTTCCCTGGTGGCACAGTGGTTAAGAATCCGCCTGCCAATGCAGGGGACACGGGTTCGAGCTGCCGCGGAGCAACTAAGCCCGTGCGCCACAACTACTGAGCCTGTGCTCTAGAGCCGGTGCTCTGCGACAAGAGAAGCCACCGCAATGAGAAGCCTGCGCACCGCAACTAGAGAAAGGCCGTGTGCAGCAATGAAGACCCAACATAGCCAAAAATAAATAAATAAATAAATTTATATAAAAAGAAAGTTGCTTGATGTTTAAAATGTTTTTTGCTGCCTGAATGTCTGCTGTGTTGTGGATGCTGCTAATTTCAGAAGCAAATCTCTTTTTCCTGTAAGTTGGAAACCCTCTCTTGGAAAGCACTTGTACCAGCAAGCTGGTGATGGATTCTGAGGCTTCTCTTCTGGCACTGTTGTTGATGAGGAAATTTCCTCCACTGAAGCTAGAGGAAGTGCCCCCTGCCCTGTGTTTGATTAGCTCAGGGCCTTAGAATTTGAGTATTTTAGAAACGTGTGACATCCAACTTACAGGCATGTAAATAATATATTTTGGTAGTAACTTTTTGAAGAGCCTGTGTTGATTTTGTCTTTTGCCTCAGATGCATTTTGTCAGTATTGAACACTTGGAAATTGAAACACTACTAAATCAGTAGTAATTAGCATTTTGGACTATTAAAACTGTGGTCATTATTGTAAAAAAAAAAAAAAGTAGTAATTAGCTTTTGTGGAAAATCTGGCAAGTACAGAAATTCTCCAAAACTTCTTTACTCAAAGATAATCACTGTTGAGGGCTTCCCTGGTGGCGCAGTCGTTGAGAATCCGCCTGCCTATGCAGGGGACACGGGTTTGAGCCCTGGTCTGGGAAGATCCCACATGCCGCGGAGCAACTAGGCCTGTGCGCCCCAACTACTGAGCCTGTGCGTCTGGAGCCTGTGCTCCGCAACAACAGAGGCCCACGCACCGCCATGAAGAGTGGCCCCCGCTTGCCGCAACTAGAGAAAGCCCTCACACAGAAATGAAGACCCAACACAGCCAAAAATTAATTAATTAATTAATTAATTAAAAAAAATCACTGTTGAATATTTTGATGTATTTCTTTCAGTCTTTTTTCTAAACATAGGTATTGTCAAAGAAATGTTGTTGGAATTGGGATTTTGGTATAAAGTTTCCAAATTGCAGCTTCTTGCTAAATAATCATTCCCAAGTCATTGTGAATTCTTAGTGTTTAACGCCTCCCTTTTCCGATGAAAGTTAGTTCACAAGCATTTGTTTATGGGGGCGTGCTTTCTAGGGGTGGCTGTTGGGGAAGGGGAGGCGGTGTCATTCAGGTGTTGCAGCCGTATACTGACTGTATGCTCTGGAAGTGCTGATTAAATCGCTTTCCCCTTCCGTCTGTTATCAGTGAGTGACACTCATTTTCTTATATTGGAAAACAGACTTTTGGAATATTCTCATGATATTCAGCTTTCGATCATGGAGACCATAAAGTTCCTTTTTCCTCCCCAATCTAGACGACAGTTCCACTTGGTGATGGCCCAAAACGTGTTCCGGTGACTCAGCAATTTCCTTCTCAGAATCCGGTGTCTGCGAACAGTGGCCAGGCTCAGCGGGTCTTGTGTCCTTCAAATTCCTCGCAGCGTGTTCCTTCACAAGTGCAAAAGCTTGTCTCCAGCCAAAAACCCGTACAGCCCCTGAAGCAGAAGCCGGCGCAGGCAGCCAGCGCCCCTCGTCCTGTCTCCAGGCCACTGAGTAATACCCAAAAGAGCGAGCAGCCCCAGCTCCCAGCACCTGGTAATCGGCGCTCTGAGGCTCTTTGGAGAGCCGTTCTTTTTAGTTGCTAAAAAAGCAAGTGTGTTTATTGTTTGGAACCCTAGCTTTTACGTCACGTTCTACTGAGGATGGGGAGAAAATCTGGTGTCCGGGTGAAGTACCAGTGTCTCCTGTGGGCCAGGCCGGACTCCCACCCTCAAGGAAGAGTTGGCAGCCGGGGATGACACAGCACCAGGGCCGTGTTCTTTGATTGCATATTAGGGGCGGAGGGGAGGGATGGGGTTCTTGTAGCAGGTACTCTTGGAGCTGAACAGCTCCAGGGTTCTGGGGCGTGGAGGGAAGTGCCGGGCGTGGGGAGTGGGTGGACTGAGGCGGGCCAGGTCAGGTCGAGGTGGGCACTGCTGCCCGCGGTGAGTGGGGCTCCATCCCGTGTGCACTGGGAAGCTGCTGAAAGGTTTTTGAGCGGAGGACGGGCTGACTTGCCTTTATAGAAGGTTCATCTGAATGTGGGGCGTGAATTGGAGAGTAGCGTTGCTGGACCCAGGGGTACCAGATAGGAGGGAAGCCGTTGTGGTTTGGGGCCGATACGGCAGCGGCCTGACCTAGGCGGAGCGGGTCGGTGCTAATAGTTAGCATTTACCAGGTGTGAGCGCCCACACAGCAGGCTTCCTTCATCCGCGTTGTGTCATTCTGTACTCGTAACCACTCTACAAAGGCAGCCATGGTTTTTAACTTGGTTTTGGGGAGGAGGAAGCTAAGACTTCGAAGTGTTAACTTATTCGAAGACAGCCAGGATGGAGTGGTGCAGACAAATCCGAGAGCTCACTTAGGATGCAGACTTGACAGAACTGGGCAATAAACCGGACATGGGGGGGGGGGTTATCACTGGTGGCCTTAACTGAGACTGTGAACCAGGGAGGGGAAGAGTCCAGTTGAGGCCTGAATTCAAATACCTGACCAGAGCAAAATGTGCTGCTGTTAACAGTTTGAAGTGCTGGAAATAGACAAGTGGAAATGTCCCGTGTAATTTCCCCTTGGCCACCAATACAGTGGAAGGAGGGTGGTGGTTGGCTTATGCTTTGTTGCACGTTGTCTGTAACAAATGGACAGCTGGCTGGCCCACCTCCTGGGGAAAAGGTGACGAGATGGGAGCTTGTAATGGATGGGAAGATTGGTAATTCTGCTTTAGAAGCTCTTCATTTAGAAACTGAGGCTTCACGGAGATTATCTAAGGGCCTAGCTATACGTATCTGCTTGTCTTTACTCTCGAAGTTCTATAAAGACTTGAAATGGCAGGAGTCAGGTTACAGTGTAGTAGTCTTTTTTAATATTTTATTTATTTATTATTTATTTATTTTGGCTGCGTTGGGTCTTAGTTTTGGCACGCGGGATCTTCGTTGAGGCATGCGGGATCTTTCGTTGCAGCACGCTGGTTTTCTCTTCTCTAGTAGTGGTGCACGGGCTCCAGGTCGCATGGGCTCAGTAGTTGTGGCGCATGGGCTTAGTTGCCCCTCGGCATGTGGGATCTTAGTTCCCCGACCAGGGATAGAACCTGCATCCCCTGCACTGCAGGGCGAATTATTTACCACTGGACCACCAGGGAAGTCCCTTTTAAAAAAAATAAATAGGGCCTCCCTGGTGGCGCAGTGGTTGAGAGTCCGCCTGCCGATGCAGGGGATACGGGTTCGTGCCCCGGTCTGGGAGGATCCCATATGCCGCGGAGCGACTGGGCCCGTGAGCCATGGCCGCTGGGCCTGCGCATCCGGAGCCTGTGCTCCGCAACGGGAGAGGCCACAACAGTGAGAGGCCCGCATACCGCAAAAATAAATAAATAAATAAAGAAAGAAAGAAAGAAAGAAAGAAAGAAAGAAAGAAAACTAGAAATAGTTCAGATCTATCATTCTGGACATACACTAATATTTTGGTGGCTATACTTTGATTCATCTCTAATCAAATATTTTTAACTTATTCTGTATAGTTATTCTAAAAACAGGTTTTTAACTTACTCTATCTAGGAAATAATCCTGAAAAGGAAGCGGCATCAAAACAGAAAAATGAAGAATCAAAAAGGTAAGTTTTATCTTGTTTACAGAGTTCTGTGCCATCATTCTACTAGAATACACCGTGTAATTGCAAATTTAGTTATGGGAACACTTTTAAAATAGGTCTTTATACTGTATTTTCACCTAGAAAATATAGATGTTTCAAATTTCCAATCTTTAAAAACAGGGAGAAGGAATTTTAATGATGGATGTTTGTTAGGGACCCGAGTTTTTCTTACTGCTTTCCAAATTTAGAAATGACTTGTATGAATCTGTTACAGAAATGTGTGAAGTAAAAATTCCTCTCTACCTTCAGAAGTAACTACTACATATGGTTTATGTATGCTTCTATCCTTTTTTCTATTCTAGTAAAGAGGTGGAAGTTAAAAAAAACAACAACAAAATGTGGTCCTATTGCAGAGCTATGGACTAATACATGACTGTCTGAGTATTTTGAAAGTTTTGATAGAATTATTATACTTGTTCCTCATAATAAAGCTTGGCTGTATTTTCCCCTGCTCTCAGTCTCTGAACTGTCTAGATTCTAGAATGTGATAGGAGCCAGGAATGAACCCACAGCCTCTTTTGCTCTAGCGCCTACCGGAGGCTTTCTGAGAATCTACATCCAATGGTTCTCACCCCACTGCCCTGTGGCCTCCATCCTGCTTGCTTAACCAGAGTGGTTGTTCTCCAACTGAGAATGTTCACATCTCCGGGGCTGGAGGAGGCTGTGCTTGGTTTGAAAGAGGCTCGCAGGTGGTTCTGCAGCATTTTTCCCTCTCCAATTACTCATCTAATCCTTCTTATGGTCCTAAGTGTTGTTGTTAATAGGTCTGTGCTCCAGAGCGTAGTACTGCCTTGGGACACTTTCCAGTGAGTGCTTCAGCTCTAACAGTCCAGGTTGTTCCTCGTCACAGAGTCACTCAGCTGATGGCGGGTGGGGGCATGGGGGCTTAATGTCTGTGGTGACTCATTAATTGTGGTTATTGGTTTGGTTCTTGCAGAGAGTACATACTCAATACAACTTTGAATATAAAATTTACAGGATGTCTACTACTCACTAATATACATTGTTAGAAAAGATGTGTTTTCTTCACATTTTAAAATGTTCAATTCTTTCCTAGAAGGCAGTGGGCTTTGGAAGATTTTGAAATTGGTCGTCCGCTGGGTAAAGGGAAGTTTGGTAATGTTTACTTGGCGAGAGAAAAACAAAGCAAGTTTATCCTGGCTCTTAAGGTATTATTTAAAGCTCAGTTGGAGAAAGCAGGAGTTGAGCATCAGCTGAGGAGGGAAGTAGAAATACAGTCCCACCTTAGGTAAGTTTTCAGATTGATGTCCAGGAGAGTGGTGTACAGAACTTTAAGAGTTAAATGACTGTAAACTTCTTTGTAGAAGGCTGGCTCTGTAGTACTGCAGAGAGTGACTAAATTCACTAGACTTAAGTGCCGAGGTCCTGAAAAATCGCTTGAAGGTTTGTTTTGTTGATGGAGTAATTTACCGGAGGTGTTCTTGTTTTGTTTTGTTTTGGTGGATAATTAAAGGGAATGATACCTTTTATTCTGAGTCCAGGTTGCAAACTGGCAGCCTACAGGTTGACTTTGGCCAGTGGATCTTGTTCTTTTTGCTTTCAGTGAATTAAAAAAAAAAAAAAAAGCAAAACAAAAAAACAGATAGCCTGTGCTCAGCTGCCCAAAGTTGTCAGCAGCACATCCTGTGCCATTCGTGAACACTGCCTGTGTTGTCTGTCTCATGGTATTTGGGTTTCAACTACTGTGGGAATGCCATGTCTTTTTTTTTTTTTTCCCAATTTGCAGAGACTTAATATTTATCTGAATTCTTTCCCCACCTAAGAATATAGATGGCCTAAAGGAAGGCAATAGTCTTAACTAAACCCAAGGTCCATTAATACCTTGAAATGCATGTAAATTGATAGCAGTGTACATCTTTTTCTTACAGTGGGTCTGTAGTTTCAAATTCTCAAGGGGGGTGGAAGGTGGGATCTGTGGCCAGCAGCAGTTTTCACCACTGGTTTCACATGAGGATTTGTTTGATACTCAGTACATATCAGCTCCAAAACCAGGTGTTAGAGTGTTCATCCTTCGTTGCAGGCATCCAAATATTCTCAGGCTGTATGGTTATTTCCATGATGCTACCAGAGTCTACCTAATTCTGGAATATGCACCCCTCGGAGCTGTCTATAGAGAACTTCAGAAACTGTCAAAGTTTGATGAGCAGAGAACTGCTACTGTAAGTTTTCATTTGTTGTCCAGACTAGTTCTGTTTCCTCTATACCTGTCCTACCTAGCAGTGTACCTTTCATTATATAATAGAGGGGGTTTTGTCTCATGGGAAGATAGCTTAATCAGATCAAATATTTGAAATGGAAAAATCAAAATAGCTTAGGTGTACCTTTTATATACAGATAAAATCAGGTACCAAATGGAATATTGTGGTTGGTTTCCACAGCTGTTTCTGTGGAAATGTATAGTTGCTCCCTTTAAAAAAAAAAAAGAAAAATTTGTTTTAGATTAGTTTTTAGACTTATAGAATAACTGAAGATAGTACAGACTTACTTTTTCCTATTAATACACACCTAATTTCTCCTATTTATATTTTATCAGTGTGGTACAGTTGTCATAACTAATGAACCAATACTGGTACATAACTATTGACTGAAATCCATACTTCATCCAGATTTCTTTAGTGTCTCATGATTAGATTAGGGTTATGGGTTTTTGAGAGGAAGATCAGAGGTAAAATGCATTCTCATATCAAGGGTACATACTATTAACCTGGCTCATCCCTGAGCGTCGGCCTTGACCACCTGGCTGAGGTAGTGTTTGTCAGGTTTCTCCACTGTAAAGTTACTCTTTTTCTCCCTTTGCATGCTCTGTCCTTTCAGAGGAACAGCCCATGGGGGGTTATGTTTCATCTCCTATAGGGCAGGGTATCGACATAAGTTATTTGGAATTCTGTACCAGATATTTCTCTATTCTCCACTATTTATTTACTCACTCATTTTTATTTATTTATTTTTGACATTTGGAAGTAATGTTTACTTCTTATATAAATTTGGTAATAAATTTTGTAATCCTGAAGGAAAAAATAATAGAGAAATGGGCAGAAGGTAATGTTTGAAGTGATAATGGCTGGGAATTTTCCAAATTTGATAAATGATATAAATCCTTTGATTCACCAGACAAAATTAATCCATAGACATAAAAGACATATAACAACAACAGATATCCACACCAAAGGCACAGTGATGTTAAAATAGTCAGAAAATGTAGTCAATCCTTTATTAACATGGACTTATGGATTATTTTATACATTGAGTATAATCTAATACCACTTTGCTCTCATTGTTCCAGTTTTGGCCACTGGGAGCTCTCTCGTGGTTCCTGTGTCCTTTGGATATGTCCCTATCATTGTGTGTGTGCGTGCATGTAAAAGCACTTTCTTGTTTCCTGGTGCTACAAGATGTTCCAGCTTCATCTTGTACATTTCCTATCCCCGTCTTAGAATTTGTTATTTCTCCACGGAGCTTTGGTTCCTTTTACTGGAAAATGTTATTAGAAACCAAGATCTGGGCGCTGGATATGACCATTGCTACTGAGTGTCATTACTTCTAGGCTTTCAGCTGACAGAAAGCAAGGAAATATGGGTATAGTAATCCATGTAAATGCATGTATCTAAAAGTATTTCTATATTTATCCATCCGTATCTATATTAAGCAAAACATGAGTCCATCATCGCATGGATCATTTTACCCTCCTCCCTTGCTTATCTGTAACCTCCACCCCAACATTGAGAAACTTGGGTTCCACCCTCCGCCATCCATTTATCTGTTCAATTCCAGTGTTCATGTGTAGTGGTAGCATTGTTAACCAGTTACCCTGTGGGAAACAACTGTATGCATTTGAGATTCATCTGTATCTTTTTAGGGTTTGATAGCTCATTTCTTTCTATTGGTGAATACTGTTCCATTATTATCTCTTCACCTACTGAAGGGCATCTTGGTTTCTTCCAGTTTTCGGTGATTACGAGTAAAGCTGCTATAAACAATTGCATGCAGGTTTTTGTGGGACATAGGTTTTCAAACTGGCTGGGTAAATACTTAGGGGTGCGATTGCTGGCTTGTATGGTAAGACTACATTTAGCTTTTAAGAAACTGTTAAACTGTCTCCCAAAATGGATACACCATCCTGGCATTCCCACCCATGAATGAGAGTTCCTGTTGCTCCTTACCAGCAGCTGGTGGTGGTGAGCTTTTTGGATTTCAGTCATTCCAGTAGGTGTACAGTGATGCCTCACTGTTTTAATTTGCAGTTCTCTAATGACCTACAATGTTGAGCATCTTTTTTTTTTTTTTTTTTTTTTTTTCTTTTTGCGGTATGCGGGCCTCTCACTGTTGTGGCCTCTCCCGTTGCGGAGCACAGGCTCCGGATGCGCAGGCCCAGCGGCCATGGCTCACGGGCCCAGCCGCTCCGCGGCATATGGGATCCTCCCGGACCGGGGCACGAACCCGTATCCCCTGCATCGGCAGGCGGACTCTTAACCACTGCGCCACCAGGGAGGCCCTGAGCATCTTTTAATGTGTTTGTCATCTGTATATCATCTTTGAGGTGTTTCTTCAGATCTTTTGCCCATTAAATATTTTTGTTGTTGTCTTACTGAGTTTTAAGGGTTCGTGTGTATTTGTGATATGTGTCCTTTATCACGTTTTCTCCCAGTCTGTGGCTCGTGTTTTTATTCTCTTAACTGTGTTTTTCAGGGGCAGACTTTTTTTTTTTTTTTTTTTGGCTGTGTTGCGTCTTCATTTCTGTGCGAGGGCTTTCTCCAGTTGCGGCGAGCCGGGGGCCCACTCTTCATCGCGGTGCGCGGGCCTCTCACTGTCGCGGCCTCTCTTGTTGTGGAGCACAGGCTCCAGATGCGCAGGCTCAGTAGTTGTGGCTCACGGGCCTAGTTGCTCCGTGGCATGTGGGATCTTCCCGGACCAGAGCTCGAACCCGTGTCCCCTGCATTGGCAGGCAGATTCTCAACCACTGCGCCACCAGGGAAGCCCCGGGGGCAGACGTTGTTAATCTTAATAAAGTTCAACATTATCAGGTTTTTGTTTTGCCCCCCCACGAATTCTACTCTCCTTTATTGTGTGAAAATTGTTTGAAGAAGCTGAGTCTTAATTTGGGCTGTTTTTTGTTGAATTAGCCGATGATGGGCCTGTTGAATGGTGGTTACTTTGTTCTGTTTCTTGGTGGAGGTCTCTGGGTAGTATGTACACTCATTTTCTTTTTGGCATTCATGTAAGTGGCATTAAGTTCAGGTGGTTTTACTTTTATCTTCTGCTGAAATCACAGCACTATTGGTGAATGACCCTCCGGTCCTGTCTGTGCAACGAGGACGTACTATTTTAAACTTAAATATTTGCCCTTTGGGTAAGTAGGAATCTATTTTATTTGCTTTTTAAATATTAGTTAACCAAACTAGTTTCTTATTTAATTGACAATTACTATTTGTAGTACTCAGTTTTCTTCAGTGCAGATGGAGTTTACTTTGGTGTAAACAGATAGCTCTTTGAAAGAAAAGATTGGTTCTTTCTAGATTCCTTAGTAGTTTAGAGATATATATATGCACCTGTTTTTCTTTTCTGATTAATTAAAATAAAACATTCTAGAGAAGTGTTAGGGACCTTTATGTGTACCCACAGTCTAACGTGGGAGGTGTGGAGGGAGCTGGGTGCCAGAGAGCTCTGGTTCTTGCCGAGGTTTGAGCAGGCACAGCCTGTTGCCCCCCGGAATTGTAACGTGTGCTCCTAGAGCATCATCAACCCAACTTTGGTGCAGGAGACGAGCTTTCTTTGCCTTCACTTTCAGTTTATTATGGTCTAAATTTTGGTCTCTGGCTTTGGCTGAAAATAATGAAAAATGTCCTTTCTGACGATAACATCTGGTTTCTACCCATTTGTTTAGTACACCTTTTTTAGTATAAAATAATGTTCAGTCCTGTCTAGAGTTACTTTTGGGAAACAAACACTTCTCTAACTTAAGTCAGAGCTAAATATATTCTTTCAGTATACTATAAAACCATTCTTATTTATATGTTAAAGCAAATTCTGGACCTGCTTGCTAGATCTTTTAGTTGAAATGGAAACAAAACGAACGAGAGGACTGACTTGCTTGTGTACTTTGAAGCTGACTAATGAATTACTATGTAGTGTGTCACCAAATTTAGCCCACTACTTAACGTGCCAGGACAGCTGCTCTCAGTTTATTGTTCAGGATTTTTTTCCTCCGGTGCTCTTAGAGTAGAATTTTAGCTTCAGACAAATCCTTTTGTTGTAAATTGGCCTTGGTTTAAAAATGGGAATGGTCTGTACTTAAGAGTTTTTGTTTTAAATGTTAAAAACCGTTTACACGTCTGACTCCCTAATTTATACCAGTTTTTTCAATATTGTCTTAATTCATTGCTGCTGGGCCATATATTGCCACGTGGGGATGTAGTGCTGTCTTGGTGTTTTCCTGTCTTTCAATATCACATCTGCTGTGTGAGCAAATAACGTAGCACAGAATCACTTGTACTTAATGCTGCACACTAAATTGGTTTGTTTTCTTGTAGAGTCATCCATTGTCTCTAGTTTTGGCTTTAAAAATCTACGAAACATGTTAAAATCTATGTTGGGTTTCCTTTCAGAAGAGATGTCTAAAATTGTGTTATGTAAATCTAAAACACAGACTTTCAATACTTTTTTTTTTTTTTGAATAGTATATCACAGAATTGGCAAATGCCCTGTCTTACTGTCATTCAAAGAGAGTTATTCATAGAGACATTAAGCCAGAGAACCTGCTCCTTGGATCATCCGGAGAGCTTAAGATTGCAGATTTTGGGTGGTCAGTACATGCCCCATCCTCCAGGTATGTAACTTCAGACGTGGAACTTGTTTGTTTGGTTTAGCAAAAGCCCAGGGGCTAATCATGAGCTAAATAGTAAAATACGTAAAGTATAGATGTGTGCTGAGTTGGGGCAGGTAACTGACACACGTACTTTGGTGTAATTTAGGCCTGATAGTAAACTAGTGTCTTCAAGAACATTTTTATTCTGCAGCCATTTTGGGCTGTTTATCCTGTCCTAAGCCTGGGGTTAAAAGATGCATAATGTCCTTAGAGACTAATGAAGGGGACAAATAAGTAAAAGATATGACAGGTGTATGACAGGTGAAGTGCAGCATGTGTATAGGGGCAGTAACACCTGACTGACTGGTGTGAGGGAGACTCCACTGCTTCCCGGACCAGGAGACAGAAGTTTCTGAGGGCATCGCTTGCAAAGATCTAGAACCAAGAGCACGGTTCTTCAGGGAACTTAAAGGAACCAGACTGGTTTGGATGGAGCTTTCAGGGTGGGGGGCAAAGATTCTTTCGTCCTCTGTTTGTCAACAGAACAGTCCTTTCCTGTCTCCTCTTAAAGTGGAGAGATCAACCTAATGAAACAATTTAAGTGAACTTTGTCAACGGAGCTAAAACATTTTCTCCTTTTTAAAATTTAAGTGGAGTTTAAATGAGCTTTTGGAACCACGTGTGAAGTGGGGCATTTAAAAGCATACATCCACCAATAAGAGTTTGTCGACTTTGGGGTAGGTCTTTAAAAAGTTTTAGCCAGATTACCTTAAAGCCAGTTGAAAAAAATTGTATGGTCTAAAATAGATGCCATTGGGCGTGGGGAGCTCTGTTTTTGTTACAGACCACTCCTAACTGTTTCCAGCAAGGCACTGAACCTGCTGCTGCAGTCTCTGTTTAAAAAAAAAAAACAAAAACCTGCTGGTCTGCTGCGGGTGGGAGCTGTTGGCACCTGGCTTGTGGCATCGCAGGGCTAAACTGTACCTTAACCCTCCTAGTGGTGTCATCGTGATAGGAAAGGTAGCCGATCCTTTTCTGAAGAGGACACTATAAATGTTGGTCACTTTTCCTCGCCTCCCGTACCTTGGTAACTGTAAGAGCTCCTGCGATATTGTGCTGTCATTTGAGAACCCCCCGATTCGGGCCGTCTCCTGAATCTCAGTGGTGAAGAGAGGCTAGATGTCTGGAGAGGTAGCTCCTTAATCCTGGGTCACCATGCAGTCGAGCGAGCATTTGTGCGCTCACTGGGCACCAGGCAAAGAATAACTGATATAAACCAGCAAAACCTGCATGGTCTTTGCTCCTGTTTTGATGTTTGTTTCCAACCTCTGTTATAAAAACAACATACAGACGTGCTGAATTGGTCACCTGTCTATCCAGTGCCTACACTCAAATAGTTGTTAACATTTTGCCATGTTGGGTGTGTCGTCTACTTATAAGTTGCAGACAACGTGCTTTGTCCTTTGAGTGCTTCAGTGTGCATGTCCTAAAAATAAGGACATTGTCCTGTATAATCACAACCATTATCACGCCTGAGAAAATTAACAGCCTTGTTAATATCTGCTATTTAGTCCATGTTCAAATTTCCCTAGTTGTCCACAAAATTTTATAGTGGTGATACTTTAAATCCTATATTTTATATCATTTAAGGAAGGTCTGGAGTTGGACAGATTTGGAGTGCAGCTTGATTGCTAGCTGTGAGATCTTGTCCATCTCCCTGTCTAAAAGTGGGGATTTATAATAGTACCTGCTTCGTAGCACAGGATCTAGCCTAGGAAAAGCACTCAACGTTAGTGTAATGGTTGGTGATTTTGAGCAGCTGTTGTGCATCAGAAACAGAAGCACGTCAACCTGAACCTGTCTCCGTTTTTAGGAGAACCACCCTCTGCGGTACCCTGGACTACTTGCCGCCTGAGATGATTGAAGGCCGGATGCATGATGAGAAGGTGGATCTCTGGAGCCTTGGGGTGCTTTGCTATGAATTTCTAGTTGGGAAGCCTCCTTTTGAGGCAAACACATACCAAGAGACCTACAAAAGAATATCACGGGTAAGACATCACTAGAAAGGGCCCATCATTCTGTTAGAACTCCTTCCTTATCAGCCTTGACTTTAGGCTACGATCTGAGTATTTATCCTGTTCTCTCTTAGCCACGTTTGTGACTCTGTCACTTATTGTACACTTACCCAGGTGGAATTCACATTCCCTGACTTTGTGCCAGAGGGAGCCAGGGACCTCATTTCCAGACTGCTGAAGCATAATCCCAGCCAGCGGCCCACCCTCAAAGAAGTACTTGAACACCCCTGGATCACGGCAAATTCAAAACCATCGAGTAGTCAAAAAAAAGAATCAGCTAGCAAACAATCTTAAGAATCTTTGGGGGCAGAAATCCTTGAGACAGGGCTGCTGATAATCTGCCTGGAACAGGCTGCTGGCGTATCTCCCTGCTGCCTGCCCGCCATCGAGATGCTACAGGAAACACTGTTGATGAGCAGGCAGTGCTCGGCCTCCCAGTTCAGAGCTCCGCCTCTGCAGACACGACACTGCAGTGGGAGCCGTGGCTATATAATCAGTCTGGAGGCAAGGTTCAAGTGCAGCCACCCCGCAGCCTGTTTTGAGTAAGGTGTCCTTGTGGAAGATGGACTTGCAGCCTGGCTGTGGGGTAGGGCGGCTGCTTGGTCCTGACTCGACCCGTTGAAAATCTGTGCAATAACTTTCCAAGTCCCTGTGTGCGTGTAACTTATCGGGTGGCCCAGTCTGGTAAAGCTGTCGGAATGAACATGTGATTCTTTCTTTTAAATGTTAAAATAAAGACTTTGGTATAGACTTGTATTTTTACCTCCATGGCATTCCTTTAGGACCGCTCTCAGTGTCCGTCCAGTACCCCCGCCGAGCCTGCTTGTTGGTCCTCAGCCGCTTGCCTCCTGGTGAGACTGAGCGGGGGGGCCTCTGGGGGACCACCAGAGCTGCAGGTGGTCCGGACGGAGGGGAGGAGTCCTCCACATCCACACCTGCCCAGCTCTGGCCTCTGACTGTGTTCTCAACAGGATGGCAAAGGGCTTCACACGTGGGGTGAACCAGTTCTTGGCAAATGGATTTTCCAAGTGTGGCTTTTGTCTTGATTCTCTGGTGGTGGAGTGTTTGCCTACACGGAATCCCTCCTCCCCAGCCGTACTTGGGTCTGGGCACGTCAGTGTTCATCATGGCTTATAAAGTGGACGCCTGCTGCCCCTGCAGTACAGCCGGCAGAGGCTGCTTCCCATGGGACACACTGGAGTTGTGGCATCTGTGTGAACTTGAAACCTGAGTCCACAAATACACCTGTCTGCAGTGCATGGGTAATTCTTTTCACCACCTGTTCACTCTTGGCCTAGAAATGAGGAGGTGCCATGAGAGGAGCTGGTCTCAGGTTCTATGTGTTCCTATCACGTAAAGTGACGTATTTCTAGCTGCCAACATCTGTGCATCAACCAAAGATGGTGAACTTGACCATGATGAAGGCAAAGGTGGAA
Source organism: Mesoplodon densirostris (assembly GCF_025265405.1). Classification (NCBI taxonomy): domain Eukaryota; kingdom Metazoa; phylum Chordata; class Mammalia; order Artiodactyla; family Ziphiidae; genus Mesoplodon; species Mesoplodon densirostris. The sequence continues at coordinate 6,763,863 of NC_082676.1, forward strand.
GTGTTGAACTTAGAACTAGGAGAGGAAATATGCTTTCCTGGCCGACTTTCAGTGCAAGAGGCCTACAGAGATCAGAAATGTCTACACAGAAGGACGTGGCTATACGCTTCCATGTCAGAGTTGCCGAAGTAGTCGTGGAAACTTAAGAACTGAGTAAAACTGTGTCCAGTTAGCCCCCTTGGGACAAAGGAGCTTTTGGTTCCCACAGTCTTGAGCTTTTACATCCAGAGTAGTAGTTCATCCATTCACCCCGGTTGTAGTCAACACAACATGACTAACCCCACCGGTGATACTAGCTAAGCTGTCATTTCCCCAGACAATCCCACACAGGCACAGAAAAGAGCTCACTGCTGCAGCAGCACAGCATTGATAAACTAGTCACACGCACTGCTGCTTCATAATCAGCAGCAGTGATGGCTTTTTAAGAATAAAAAGTCCTTCATAAACTTTACAAAGATGTTTATTTGTTTCACGGAATTTAAGCTGCTCATTTTGTCAGATAAAAAATTAGAGGTGAACAATGGCTTAGTGTTTAAAATAGATCATCCGTTTTATTCCCCTAGTTCCATAAAAACAATGTAAATACAAGTGATCTGTACATCTTGCTGGTGAATTCACATAATGCTGTAACTCCCTGATCCTTTGATTGCCTCTCCTCTCTAGTTACTCTGTTCTGTTCTGACAACTGGCCACTGGAGTGGAGTGGAGTTGGGGCTTAAAAGAGAACGCTATGGCTATTTGGTATAATTTGTTTTATTGCTTGCCCTTTCAGTCCACTCCCATTCAAGCCCTTAAACCTGTAAGAATCCCTATCGGCTTTTTTGCATAGGCATTACTCACGATCTATGGTTGGGAGGCCGGTGAGGAAGGTGGTTAGGAGCCCAGAGCCAACTGTTCACACACAGACAGCAACACAAAAGTGCTGGTCCTGCCCTCATGAGGAATTACCTAGCACTGGTGCCATCTTTCTCTGCTGTGAACGTGTCCTGGGGATTAGACCCCAGAAAGGCAGTCTAATTCCAACTCTGAATTGCTAAAACCTTTTGGCAGTGGGCTAACTGCTTTAAAAGGGGGTGGGGTGGGGGGTGGAATAACAGATCCACTTTAAAGATCTCGTAAGTGGAGAATCTGGCTCACAAAGATTCTCATAAAAGTTAACTGAAATAACTGATTGACATGGGTTACTACGGGCTAACGAAACTGCCAATAGTCAGATCTCAGTAAAACCAGGACGATCAGTTTATAGTTCCTTGAGTTTTCTGATTGTCACAAATGTAGTTAATCAAACCAAAAAACTAAAATAAAAAAATAAATCTGGGAGCCAGAAAGATAAATGCAACCCCTGAGCCATGGTGTCAGGGCAGGCTGGTTACACTGGGGTTCCTGGGGTGTGCAGCCAGTGTCCCGTCAGCGATGCTGAAGCCCACGGGGATATATTCCTTCGCCGTTGCTTGCTCCTGACTGTCTCAAGGAGAAAGTCTCAACTGGGATCTGTGTGCTTGCATTTCTATCTTAACCAACGTCCCAAACAGAGAATGAGGGGCCTAAAGTCACACGCCCTTTATCTGGTAAACTAGCTCGGTCCCTGCCCGGCTTGTATTATTATTTTGCGGTTGTCTCCCATTGACAGCAACTGCTAGTAATTTTACGTTTTTAGAGAGTGATACAAAATCTTTTTCTGCATACATAGTTTTAACTCAATTAAAAAATAGAAGTTGCAACACAATGTAAACACTGTGACACTAGTTCTGGAATGTCTGAAGTCTGAGACAGTTAGGCCAAGATTGTCTCAGCTTTGCGTATGTGCGCAGTATCCAGATTCCTCTGAGGACACAGGCGTCCGGGGCCAACTGATGCCATTACGATTGGATGAAGTTTCCGTATGTTACCGAAACAGAGACAAATGATTCTGACCTACTTTAATAAAGTTTGGGAAAAATCAGCCGAGGCAGGCCCCATCACGTCCAGATTTGAAGGTGTCTTGGGATCAGTAAAACGTACCGGAAATACTTGTTTTTCTTTCCCCCCAAACAAGTGTAATGAATGTCAAAGTGTTGATGCTAATTAAGATCCTGATCCCATATTGTGACGTCTTAAATTCTGCTTCATTAATTGTAGCACTGGCAGCTGTTTTGCACAATACTGCATATTAAAACGAAGGCAGCCTGACAGCAAATATTGGAGGAAGGGGAATTTTAAAAACCAGCTTAATGAATCGCTGCCCTTTAAGAACTTGAGCAAAGATGAACCCCTGAGGCTTCTGCACGCAGACCCTCACCAATGATCTTCCAGAAGGAACATTTCCTGGCTGACAGTTTTGTTTCAGATGGTAACTCAAAGGTGATGCTTTGCTGACATTTTAGATGATGCAGACAAGCCCTATGATGAATAGCATTACCAAAACTTATAAAGCAAAAAAATTACAGTGATTTGAAACCCTGAATTTTTGCTGGCAAAAGTAAATGCTATTCATGTGAAGACAGCAGCTAGCCCGTGCCTCACCCCCACCATAAACCCTACATCATAAAACCAGTCCAAAATGTATCATTTCAAAGAAATAGGTTTTCAGGCCCACAATTGAAGAGTTCATCAAGGCTTTGCAGCTGGAGGTTTAAAAATTCCCACTTTCCGAAAATATCTGACAATCAGGGGCACGGAAACTACGGTAATGCTGATCCTCACGGGTGCAAACAGCTTGTGGATGGCATAGGCCACCACGAAAGTACTTGTGCCTGCTGCCATTTTCGACTGTACCAGTGACTCTTTAAACCCGAGTTTAAGCAGGATGGCTGACATGTCCACACCACTGGAGGGGAGAGAGGCAAACAGACAAACACAAAAGATGTTTACTACAGCAAGGGATACGGTTAACCGATCAATTTGGCTATGACATTTACAGTATTTTAAAAAATGTGATGAGAGTAGCTAGATGAATATAAAGTCTTAGGAAAAAAGTTCTTATTCCCAAAGACACTTGGATGACGGCGAAAAATAAATATCTATTACTGTCAAAATCGTACCTTGAAACAACCATGTAAAACATGCCCAAAGAGATTAATGAGATTCCAATGTGCAGCGACACGCCAACGGCACCATATTCTTGAAAAATCTTTTTCAGCTGCTGCGACTTGCTTTGCTTTTTCTCCTCTGTACCGCTGATGTTGCCGCCTGGTGTCACAGTGATTTTGCTGGTGTCCTGCGCACAAGCCAAAGAAGGGGAGACGCTTTAGGGCAGGAGCAAGGATGTTAGTGGTTGGTCATCAACAGCTTCCGACTCAGGCAGCCTTCTGCTCTTTCCTGTCCAGTGAGGGATGAGTTACTATCTTTCTTTGTCAGCTGAGGCTAATGCCCGCTAAGCCACTGAGTGCAGTGAAGGGCTGGGTACCAGGTACGATGGGCAGAACGGTGGCCCCAAAGGTGTCTAGGTCCCCAGAACCTGTGAATATGTTACCTTACATGGCAGAAGGATTTTCTGCAGGTGGGGTTAAGTTAAGGATCTTGAGATGGGCGAATCATCCTGGATTTTCTGAGTGGGACCAGTGGGACCTTAATCATGAGGGTCCTGTGGGTGGACAGAGAGGGGCAGGAGGGCCAGAGGAGCAGACGTGAGGACAGAAGCAGGCAGATGTGCAGAGGTTTGTGCTGCTGGCCCTGAAGACGGAGGAAAAGGCCACGAGCCAAGGAATGCAGGCGCCTCTAGAAGCTGGAAAAGGCAGGAAATGGATTCTCCCGTAGAGCCACTGGAAGGAACCAGCCCTGCCCACACACGGACTTTAGCCCTGTGAGACCCCCTTTGGGCTTCTGACCTCCAGGGCTGTAAAAGAATTAATGTGTGTCGTTTCATGCCACCAGGTTTGTGGTGACGTGACAACCATGCCAGACTCTACAGGACAGTGGGTACGAGACAAAACGGAGCAGGAGCCGCGACGTATTTACTTCTGGAATCAAGATTTACCCCTGAGATCTGAACGGAGAAAGGGAGGGCTAGTTCCCGGGTCATAAATGCAGCGGCCGGGTTAGTACAGAAAGTATTCATTGTGTGGGGTGTTTGTTAACAATTACTGAGCATCTACAAGGCCTGGAATGTTTGGGAGAAATAAAAACCACCACCTTGGATTAAAACGACAAAACTCCTCAATATGGAGAGTGCCTTTTTCATCAAAGGATTTCTTCAGCTCTAACGGCAGACCTCAGAGCTCTTCTCACAGGCAGCATCTGGGTCAGTCAGCTCCGGCTACTGACTTTGCAGCGGGACGGCTGCTTTCTTGTATTTTTAGAACATGCTGCAGTGGAGCCATGCTTCAAAGGCTGCGGTGGGGGGTGCGGGGGGGGGGTGGGGACACATGGCATGCAGCGTGGCATCCCCAGGGATGAAAGTGAAATGACACAGGTGCCCAGGGAAGCAGCCTCCAACCGCAACGAGGCACAGGTCCTCCCGGCCCTGCCCTGCTTCGGAGCCCCTGCCAGGCGGGCAGGCGGGAGCTGTGACCAAGCACGTCTGGGGCTTCCCCGCAGACGCTGCCTTTCTCAAGAGCTCCCAGGGGACCCGGATGCTGCTGATCCATCTGTCTATGCCCAGGCGCCCAGCCTCTGGTTTCATAGATGTGGGGTGAGGCCTGGGCACTGCAATTAGATATCAGTTCTCCTGGTGCTTCTAAGTGATCAGCCAGTGCCTGCTCAGCACTCCTGCCTCCCCTTGCCCTGCTCCTGCCCGCCCTCAGCAGACTCTCCACGCGGCCTTCCCTTCTGATGTACCTGCCTTGCGACAGACTGGAGTGACGCCACTTCCTAAGCTGGAAACACAAACGTCACCTCCTCCAAGAGGCCCTCCTTGACCACCTCAGCTGCCTGCCCTCAGTGGCAGCCATGCTATCACATCTCTACTTCCCTCTCTGAGATTTCCATCTTCAGGAGTTGTCCTGCTTATAACGTAACAAATCTAACAAATACATGTAGGTAAGCATTCCGTTCTTCGCTTGTTTGCTGTTGGCCAGAGGCCCAGAATGTGTGGTTCCAGGGAGCAGGGACCTGGTCGTCTTGCCAGGCTCCTAGCACTGCGAGGGTGAAGGGACCATCTCTGCCCGGTGTATTAGGGGTCGAGCTGGATTGCATGCACAGGTACTAGGATGTGATCAAGAGTTTTTACTTTTTTGGCCACGCCACACAGCTGTGCCTTGGGATCTTAGTTCCCCGTCCAGGGATTAAACCTGCGCCCTCGGCACTGAAAGTGCGGAGTCCTAACCACTGGACTGCCAGGGAACTCCCTGATAAGGAGTTTGAAGTGCAGCAGGTCCCCTTCCTCCTCAGATTCTCCCATTACCCACCCAAGCCTCGTCCCCCCATCGCACGCCAGGCCCGCACTGCGTCCTCCATCCCTCGTGCTCATCCGTGCTGTCCCCTAAGCCAGCAGCCCCGGTGGCCCACCCCTGCCCTTCCATCCTCAGGACGTGACGGTGTCTGCCCATCAGAATCCACTGCCCCGCCCTCCACCGGGCCCACTGCAGTCGGCCTCCTGGGCTGTTTTCTTTCTTTGACGGCACTCGGACCAGACCTCCCGAGCTACTCTTGCCCGGGCTGTGGGCAGGAACGTGAGAGACCAGGGGCCACCCAGGGGCCCGGGGCCTGACCTCGCAGGTCTCCCATGAGGGGCTGACCCTACAGAGCAGCAGACAGGGCTACTGACCGGAGGGGCGCTGAGCGGTGCCAGCCTAGGTGGGTTTAGGGAACGCTGCTTCAGGACCACCTGGCCCAGGCCCTTCATCTCTCCCCTGGGTTACTTGATGGCCTCCCTCCCAGCTGGTCCCCCAATCCCACCCTAGACCACTCAACACAGTGGCCAGAGGGAGCCTGTAAAAACCGAGGTGGGATTACAGCACCACCCCCGTCAGAGGCCTCCTGGAAGCACCAGCCGCTCAGCCCTCCAGGCCCCACCCCCCATTCTCCTTCCTGCTACCCATTGGGGCCACGTGGCCTTCTTGCTGCTTTAAGCAGGCCAGGCCAGGACTGCTCCAGGCCTTGGCATCTGCTGCTCCCTCTGCCTGAATGCTTTTCCCCAGACGTCCTCATAGCCCCGCCTCCGGGTCTTTATTCCGACATCACCTCAGGGAGGCCCTCCTGGAGCACCCTCTTTAAAACCGAGACCCTCACATAGCCGCTCCTGTGCAATTCCCTCCATCGGGCCATCACCACCTAACGCCCCACGTGCGTTTCTTCCTCCTCCCCAGGGAGGCCCATCCACTTTGGTAACAGCTTTGCTGGTATATAGATTACAGGCCATAAAGTCCATCTTAAGGCTTAAAACATACAGTCAAATGGTTTATGTGTTTGCAGTTGTGCAACCATCACAAGGATCTAATTTTGGAACATTTTTTTTTTTTTTTTTTTTTCTTTTTGCGGTATGTGGGCCTCTCACTGTTGTGGCCTCTCCCGTTGCGGTGCACAGGCTCCGGATGCGCAGGCCCAGCGGCCATGGCTCACGGGCCCAGCCGCTCCGCGGCATATGGGATCCTCCCAGACCGGGGCACGAACCCGCATCCCCTGCATCGGCAGGCGGACTCTCAACCACTTGCGCCACCAGGGAGGCCCATAATTTTGGAACATTTTTGTCACCCAATTAGCAGTCACTCCCCATTCCTCTCTCCCACATCCTGATGGGGGAAGGCAAACACAAAACTCCTTTCTGTCTATGGATTTGCCCTTTCTGGACGTTTCATGTAAATGGGGCCATACAGCATGGGGCCTTTTGTGACTGGCTTCTGCTACAGACTGAATGTTGGTGGAAACCCTCCCCCGCCCCAAATTCGTATGTTGAAACCGAATCCCCACCAGGATGGTATCTGGAGGTGGCAGGTGCCTAGGTCATGAAGGTGGAGCCCTCACGAATGGGATCAGGGCCCTTATAAAGGAGACCCCAGAGTGCTCCCTCGAACCGTCTACCATGTGAGGACACGGCAAGAAGACAGAAGACAGCTGTCTGTGAACTCGGAAGCAGGCCCTCACCAGACACTGAATCTGCCCGCGTCTTGACCTTGGACTTCTTGACTCCAGGACTGTGAGAAATGAATGTCTGCCATTTAAGCCGCCCAGTCTATGGCGTTATAGCAGCCCGAACAGACTACGGCAGCTTTTTTCACTTATCATCATGTTTACAAGGTTCATCCACGTTGTAGCAGGTATCAAACTTCATTCCTTTTTATGAAGCAGAATTTGATTCAACTGAAATACAAAGTACAGATTCTAAAATTTACTCTTCAGGGCAAGCTGGGAGCCACAGTACATTTTGCCCTACAAAGAATGTCTGCAGTGTCTGGAGCCCTGTTGTGTCTGGTAACCCCTGGGGCAGCCTCTCAGCTTGGTTTCATGCTGGACAGGAGGGCTTGGCTCTGGACCAGCCGCCAGAATGGAAGATAAACCGTGGCTGCTGCACGTACGTAGAAGATAAGAAGGCACAAAAGCAGACTCTCCTACTGTCCCCAAAAGAACTAAGTAAGGCTCAGTGAAGGGCCACATTCCATGCATGGTGAGGAGGGGGTGGAATTCAGTCTTGGATTAAAACTTGCCCAGAATTGGGAATTCCCTGGTGGTCTAGTAGTTAGGACCCTGCGCTTTGACCGCCGAGGGCGCGAGTTCAATCCCTGGTCAGGGAACTAAGATCTCACAAGCCGCACAGCGTGGCCAAAAAAAAAAAAAACCTTTCCCAGGATCATCCTTGATTTTTAATCATACACAGCAGCTACTCATTTGCCCCTACTCCCAAAAAAGTTGGTACAAAACTCAGATTTATTAGTTGAAAGAGTCTTTTCATTACCTCCCAACTGAAAGAGCATCTCTTTTGTTCCCAAACTGCAGTTGGGACTGAAAAAAAAAAACCCAACCAACCAAAACCCCAAAACACCTGGAAGCTTTAAATTAAAGCTTAAATTAAAATTAAATCTGTTTCATTAAAGGCTGCTCAGTCCCTGGGAATTAAGTGTTAAGGTCCTAAGGCGGGGGACGAACTGTATTTCCTCTCTGCCTTTAGCTTTGACTTCTGCGGGCTTTTCTCAGACTTATGAAAACAAACACTTTAAAAAAGGGGAGTGGCTACTCAAATCCAGTATCCATTTATGGGGTCCCAGAGACTGGCTCTGATAGGCAGGAAAGCATAACATTTTTTGAAAGGTTTTAGGAAAACCACCAGCGTCCTCAGGAGAGGCCCCTTCTACTGAGCCAGGTACCGGGCTTAGCACTTTAAAGGCGCCATCCCGTAAAAACCCTCACAACCCCACGACGTGGGCACCTCTGTCGCTCCCACTTTGACAGATGGGAGACCAAGGTTTGGGGCAAAGCTGTGAGCTGGCTGGCAGCGCCCAGACTGAGTTCTGTGCTGCAGGCGCTCCCCTTCACGTCCCCCAAGAGCTGACCATTCCTCGAGGAAGAGCCTGTTCCAGAACGTCAAGGCTCTGGAGGGGAGAAGGGAAACTGTCACCAGTACCCTTCGGTTGGGCCGGCACCGCGCCCTCCCTGTTCTCTGACGCCCAGCAGCCAGAATGGCCGCTGCGAGTTCAGGCTCCTTCTGATAAACAGCTCCCCACCCGCCTTTTGGCTGCGGATGAAGTGCCCGGATGGGAGAGCTGCCAGGCCCTGATAGGAGGAGCAGTGCACAATCCCCGGTTCCAAGAGCCAAACAACGTCCTGAGGCTGATGACGGGTGAAAGCCCCTTTCACTTCCCACCCTGGACATCTGGCCCAACCGGACTTCATTATGTCCCCTCTGTCTACTTGCCAGGACCGGGCGGAACTGTCTCTCTTTCTTGAGAGCCCTTTTCTGTACGACCTCTATTTTGGCAAAAGGCCTTTTGGCCAGAAAAGAAAAATAAAAAGGCAGCCAGGGCTTCCCTGGTGGCGCAGTGGTTGAAAATCTGCCTGCCAATGCAGGGGACACGGGATCGAGCCCTGGTCTGGGAGGATCCCACATGCCGCGGAGCGGCTGGGCCTGTGAGCCACAACTAATGAGCCTGCGCTCCACAACAAGAGAGGCTGCGATAGTGAGAGGCTTGCGCACCGTGATGAACACTGGCCCCCGCTCGCCGCAACTAGAGAAAGCCCTCACACAGAAACGAAGACCCAACACAGCCAAAAATAAATAAATAAGTTAAAAAAAAAAAAAGTTGTTCCTTAAAAAAAAAAAAGAAAAGGCAGCCAGACTTCCAGCTACAGAATAACCAGTATCTACTGCAAGACAATGGGAGGGACAAAATATTCAGACACAACAGACAATTTCCTGTTAGCCGGTGCTGTGGTTAGTTTTTAACTTTCTAGAGTTAGAATCTTATATGGACAATTTTCTTCCTTTTATCCTGGAAATCTCTTTAATCATGTGGGTCATGCATTTTTCTTCCTATCCCTGCAGGAGAATAAAGAGACTGAAATAAAGGAATTTATGAGGCGATGACCTGCAAGGAATGGAAACTTTTCAGACATTCATTTCTTCGTGAAATATCACCTTAAGAACCTGTGATGTATCCTTAGTCGCTGCCCTGGATGCAGACAACATCGTACCTCCCCCTGTGTCTGTTCTTAGATAAGTGCTTTCATATACCTGCAGATGGCTTGCTCTCTGAGCCCCAGTGTCCTCCTCACCTCCCAGTTCTCGCTCACACGCTGCCTTTTCAGGGAGCCCTTCCCTGATGACCTTATTTATTAAACTGGCAGCATCCCTCCCTGCAGTCCTGCCCATTTGCACCCTCCCTCCCCCCTTGGCATTTCTCAGTAGCACCTGTCACATCAACAAGCCTGATATTTTCCTTTTCTGTTTATTGTCCCTCCCCTCTCACTAGACGTCAGGCTCCCTGAGGGTGGGTTATGTCTGTTTTGTTCATTGCTCTATCCTCCCCACTTAGAGCAGCGCCTAGCACAGTGCAGACACTCACAAGTAAGTGAGGAACACAGCACAGCTATTGAGGGCAGAGCCTTGGAACGAGACTGGTTTGGATCCCAGTTCTGACAGGTAACCTCTGTGTGATTCTCAGAAAGTTACTCAACCTCTCTGGGCTTAAGGGGGGGGATGACAGTATTGCTTACGTCACAGGGTTGTTGTGAGGATTACATGAGTTAATATTTTCAAAGTACTCAGAACAGTGCCTCGTACAAAGTAAACACAATATAGTGTTTATTATTAATATTACTTATTGCATGAATGAAAACAGGTGTCACTCTAAACAATCTGAACTTGTGAGCAAGATTTTTGGCTCATTCCTCAAACCTTCCTGACCCTTCTAATACAGGCTTCTTACTTTAATAAATATGGGGTGGGGGAGCAGTACACACACACACACACACACACACACACACACACACACACCTGCCAGTGCCAGGCTCATAAGACAGACCAGCAAGTCAGGAGGACATATGATGAGCGCATAGAAGATGCACAGCCATGGGGCTGAGGAGGGGGCCAGTGGAGGCACCCAAGGTATCACTGGTGGTCAGGGAAGGCTTCCGGGAGGAAGGGACAGCTGGGCTGATCCACAGAGAATCACCAGGAGACAGCTGGGTGTGCGCGGAGGGTGCCAGACGCATGAGGACCCCCTAACTGGGCTCAGGAGGCAGAGACAAGATCTACCGCCTGTCCGATGGGGGAGCAGAAGACGGGGAAGGAAGTTTCTCCACTTGTGGCAGAGGCATGGTAAGGTCATGGGTCAAATGCCTATGCAACATTCAGGAAGCACTGGCTCCCGGGGGCACCATGTTGAGGCCCACATCAGCTCATGGAACTGTTCCCCAAACTATTGTTGGGAAGGTGCTATTTTAAATGCCTGCAAGGTCAGCAAACAGGCTCAGAGGCCTTCAGCACTTGGGGTAGGGCTGCACCGCTGGTGAGTGGATGCAGGCAAGCAAAGGGACCAAAGGTGCAAAGCTCCAGGCACTGCTTGTCCCAACTTGTTAGCTCTGGATCTCCAGACTTCACTGCTTACCACCTTTTTTCTTTAAGGAGACCCACTTCAAAACTTTCAAAAAGGGAGTCTGCATTACCATTCTGAATGGAAACCAGTGTTCAGTTAGCATACACAGAAGCAACCGAAGTGAAATATTGATGCAATGAAGTAACACTAGGTTTCTTGTGCGCGTCCTTCCTGCAGTCTGACAGGGAGGCCTGCCCTCTAGGTTAGATAAAAAGGGAGTGGCAGCAAGTGTTGGGGGGTGTTAGAGACCGCAGCACCCACCAAGCCTTTCTCCTCAGCCCAGGGAGGAGGCCCTGGCGCGACTTCAAAGGGAACAACTCTACCGCCCAGTGAGAACGTCGATACCAAGCCCAGGCCCCATCTCCAATCCTCTCGGCCACCACCACAGTACAGCCTTACGCTTTAGGATCCTGGGATCCCCTGGAGGCTGTGACCTTGGGCAGTCACCACACCTCTCTGAGCCTCAGTTTCCCCGGCTGTCAACTGGGAACTCGCTTCCTTGACTTGTAGAGATCTGAGGCCTGCGGACCCTGGAGATACTCGGTCTCGGGCAGCTGCGCAAGTCAGGCTCTCCTTCGGCGGAGATGGGGCGACGATCGGGGCGCCCGGGGTTCGGGGTGGAGGCGGGGAGGCTTACCTGGCGGCCTTGGCAGTTCCCGCGGGCCGCGCGCAGCAGCGGGGCGTCCAGCCCGGGCCCGAGCAGCGGCAGAAACACGGACGGCGGGGCGCGGGGGGTGGCAGCGCCCAGGAGCCAGGTGGCGCGAGACCCGACCCGGGCGCCCACCCTGCCCGTGGGGCACAGCAGCGCCAGCAGCCCGGCCATGGTGCGCAGCCCTGCGCCGCCGCCAGCACAGCGGACAGCAGAGGGAGTAGCGAGGTGGGCGGGGCCCGCGGGAGCCCGAGCCCGGAGGGGCGGGGTGGGGCCGGGGCCGCGCGCCGTCCTTGGCCCCGCCCACCGACCCCCGCCCCTCCGCCGCCTGAGCGGCGGGGGCGGGGCTGGAGCCCCGCGCGGCCGGGGCGGGGCCGGAGCTGAAGCCCCGCGAGAAATGGGAGGGGCTGGAGACGTGCACCCCTTCCGACAGCCTGCGAATTCCAGTCGGCTGATCCTGACTCATCATGTTGGTTACTAGCGAGTCAGAGGCCAGCCCAGCCCTGATTCAGGAGGGGGTCAGATTCCTCCGACTTGACGGGAAGTGACAAGGTCACGTGTGGAAGGGCTTGTGGAATGGGAAATGTTGTCGTGACCATGTTTGGGAAATGCAATCATAATAATCTTTGGTCTCCATTCTGCAGAAGAAGAAACTGAGGCTCACAGAAATGAAACCTTCCCTGAGGCCTCTTATCCTCATCCTTTTGTCATGCCTGACCCCCCGGTAGCATTTTTGGGTTCAAACTAGAGGATCCAGAATATTTCTAGATCTTTGCTATTTTAAGCGGACAAAATTTTTTTTTTTAACCACAGGGAACGGTTGCTTGGAAAACCATTGGAAAAGCTGGAGGAGTGGACATTAGGCTGGCCCCCCAGGAAAGGCTCTCTGTACAGAGCAACACGGGCCGGCGAGAGGGGGGACACAAGCCACAAGCCGTTAGGTGGGTGTCAGGGGTCGGCCAGTGGAATGAATGAATTCTAGAGCACACTGCCAGAGCCGTGACCCCAGGATCAGGAAACTGCCACTGCAGCTGCTTTCCAGCTTCTACAGAACAGATCACTGGACACCGGAAAGCAGGGTCAGGCGGCTGCCTCGGCCACAACTAACGGTCCACACCCATGGGCTGGCGACTGCACACCTGAATTCTGCTGCAGAAAGCCTCACGTCTCCACACAGTTGTTTACCAGCAGCAAACAGCCCAAACCGCAGGAGGATGCCTCCGCCTCCTTTCTGCCTTCGAAATATTCTGAGAGTGCATTCAATTGGCAGAAATGAGTTCGTATCCAGAAACCTAGGTGCAAAGGGAAATTATAGCTATTCTGCCAGCCGTTCAGCCGTTCTACACTGGAAAGAGATGGGAATCTGTGTGCCCAAATTCAATACCTCAGGACCCTCCCCCCACCTTGAGAAGCCCCTTCTGTCTCACTGGCTACAGCTGAGTCACAGGACACTCTTAGCTGCAAGGGAGTCTGGAATTTGAGGATCTGGCAAAAGAAATAGGCCTGGCTTAGGTCAGAGCAGGCACATCGTCTTCCTGAACACAATCGGGGTTCTGTTGGCGGGGAGGTAGAGGGGGTGGCTGTCGGGGGACGGGGGTGGTAACTCCAGGCAGTGCGACAGGGCTGTGTGCCGGTGCATGGCGGTGAGTGTCACACAGGAAGTGCACGTGTACCGGGGGAAGGGGCACACATCAGTGTGTGTGTGTGTGTGTGAGGGGGCTGAAACCTAAAGGGGGCCGGGGTGCTGGAGGAAGAAAAAGGAGTTTTCCCTTCTGGTGGAGGAGGAACTACTTCTTCCCAGTTACCAAGGGAACCATGGTTAATCTGCTCAGGGGTCCAGGGCCTCGGGGTTACTCACTGTGGCTCATTTCTATAAGAATGTGGGAAGGTAGATTCTGGAGCATAAGCAGATAAACTGTGATAAAATAGCAAGTGAACAGTGTTTGGGACACATTGCCACGTTTTCTCCCATTACATATTCTCTGGTTGTATACCTGAGTCTTCCTGAGGACGAGAACAGTTTTCTTCCCGTTCTCTTTCTCTGTCAGATTCTGCAGTGCCTGCTCTAAACAGTTTCTGCCCACCTGGAGTCCTCCTTCCTGCCCTGATGCCTTCTCTCCTGGCACATACCCTGGCCTCCTACTTCTCAGGGGAAGCCTGAGTCTTAACTGATGGCTCCAGCCCACGTCCCTGTTTCCCTCCACCATTCCCCACCTCCTGCTTCTGTCCCCTTTCCCAAAGCAAATCCAACTACCTGTAGCCCATACATCACTTCTTGCCTCCTCTCCGTTCATGTCCAATCAGCATTCATTATTCTGAACACCTGCTATGCGCCAGCAGCGGGCAATGCAGTAAAAGTAAGGCTCTGGTTTCATGATTTGTTGGTTAGCATCACAGCTTTGGTGTGGTGCAGGCCCTGTTTAGAATCTTTGTTAAGTGACTCCAACGATCTAAGTCTCTTGTTTCCTCACTTGCAAGAAGTGAGAGTGATAATACCCATCTCAAAGGGTTACTGTGAAAGTTAAAGGAGATAATATATTTCAGTGCCTGTAGAACCAGGCGTGTAATATACTTCAGTGCCTGTAGAACCAGGCGTGTAATATACTTCAGTGCCTGTAGAACCGGGCGTGGCACAGTGAGGACTCAAGACATGGCAGTGTGGCTGGCGTTTCTGTCCTTTTTGTCTGCCCAGCTCCCTCTTTCTATTGGAGATGCCCCTCTCACCCTATTGTAGTTTGTATGAAGCTGTCCAATCTCAATGGTTGGTGGCCCTCTGGTCAGGGTATGGGTGTGAGATCCAGATCTTGCCAAAGTACCCCACGCCCCTAGTATTGGTAGGAATGGGGTGATGTTGTATATATGTATCTTAATGTGACTTTTTCACTTCATCTGTCACTAATGTCTTTCCTGTTGAAACCATAATTGTGCAATATTATTATTTAAAAGCTGCAGAGCATTCTATAGTATAGGTGCTCCATGATTTATTTAATCCAGTGTCCTGGTAATGGGTGTTATGGACTGAATGTTTGTGTCTCCCCCCAAATTCATATGTTAAAGCACTAATTCTCAGGATGATAGTGTTTGGAGATGAGGCCTTTGGGAGGTAAATATGGTTAGATTAGGTCGTAAGGGTGGGTTCCTCATGATGGGATTAGTGCCCTTATCGGAAGTGGAAGAGACATCAGAACTCTTTCTCTCTGCCACCTAAGGACACAGCAAGTAGCAATCAGCAAGCCAAGAAGAGGATGCTCCCAAGAACTGGACCACGTTGGCACCCTGATCTTGGACTTCCAGCCTCCAGAACTGTGAGAAAATAAACTTCTGTTGTTTAAGCCACCCAGTTTGTGGTATTTTGATATGGGAGCCTGAGCTGACTAATATAGGTTATGATAAATATATACGTGATTTCCATTTTTTTCTCTATTGTAACTTGAACTATCGTTAGCGACATCTTGTAGCAGTAGATCCTGTTAGTAACCCTCTCCTTGACAGAGTCTCACCCATTCACTTGTCAACACGCACTTACTGGGTGCCGACCACGTGTGCACATTTTCTTCCATCATGTGGCACCTACTGATTCTTCTGCCTCTGGGAGGCAGGGTCTTCAGAGGCAAACGGGTCAGGGTGGAGGTTGGGAGCTTGTAACACTAGCCGTGCGGCCCCAAGGAAAGTATGTAACTTGCTTTAACCTCAGCTTTCTTTTCCTGTGATATGGGAATAACGACGCATGTGTCTGTGACTTCCTGAAAAAATGAAGAGCAATCCCATGTGTACGCAATGGGCATGGTATCAGTCCCCACAAAGGCTTCACTCCCCACCCCCTTTCCCTCCAGCACGACACAGATGGCCTGTGGGGCACAACGAAGGGAGGAGGAGCGCTAAGGAGAAAACGGGCTTCCACGCCCCACAGACCACGTCTGAACTGGGAACCACGGAGGCACGCACTGTAGGTCTCTGTAGGGAGAGGTGCATTCGCTCTCAGTTGTTCAGTCACTATTAATTCAGCATCCATGTCATGCTCGGGGCTCTGCTAGGCACCAAAGGGGGCGTGGAGAATGTCACCAGTGGTAGATGCCACCACCCACTTCCGAGCGACCTCTTTCTCCTCGTGGCCCGCCCTGTGGGAGCTCTGTCCTTGTCTGAACTTGGGCTGACATTGGATCATCATCTCTGCTTTTCTTCATCATTTTGGGGGAAAATCGTCAGTAAGAACATGGGCCGTGGAGGCGGAGAGACCTGGATATAATTCCAACTCAGCCACTGACTGACTGCGGCACCTTGGCAAATCACGACACCTCTCTGTTTCTCAGGCTTCACCTCTGGGATGTGGACAGTGAGTGAACCTCTCTTAGTTTGGTGTGAGGCTTAAGTGGGATAACACCTTTTGTGTGTGTGTGTGTGTGCATTATGCGGGCCTCTCACTGTTGTGGCCTCTCCCGTTGCGGAGCACAGGCTCCGGACGCGCAGGCTCAGCAGCCATGGCTCACGGACCCAGCCGCTCCGTGGTATGTGGGATCTTCCCAGACCGGGGCACGAACCCGTGTCCCCTGCATCGGCAGGCGGGCTCTCAACCACTGCACCACCAGGGAAGCCCCAGGATGACACCTTTTGAATGCTGTGCCTAGTGCCTGGTTGATGGCAAGAGCTCAGAAAATGTGAGTTATTAGGAGGAATTCGGGTTCCTCCTGCCCCAGGTTACTGCCTGGCTGGGTTTTTCTCTTGTTTCCACAAATAAGGTAGAAGATTAGTCCAACGCTTTGAAACAAATGGTGTTTTATGGCTTGGGGCCAAGAGCTGGGGCTTTGGGGTCAGATTGCCTGGGGGTGTGTCCCCCCATTATGGTGCACTGACTGTGTGACGGGTCAAGTCACTCAACATCTTGGGACCTCAGTTTTCTCATCTGTAAGGTGGGAATAATAATAGCACCATATCACAAGGTTGCTGTGAAGAATAAGAGAAATTTCATGCACGTGTATGCTCGGCACAGGGACCAGCACATAATGGTGCCTTCCCGAAAGCTGATCATGGTGAACACAGTGGCCATTACTATTATCGTTCCTTTTCATTCATTCGTTCCGAGAAGAGTATGAATGGTGTGGGCTGGACACAAAGCTTCGGGGTGGGGGGCACAGGGCGTAGAACCCGAGCTGTGCGGTCCAATGAGGCCACTCAGGGAGAGAGATGCTACTTGTAAAACCACCACCAAGAAAAGCGGTAGCTTGTTGAGGATGAGGGTGTTGATATGGTTTTCCAAGAATCTCCTCTCGACTGCCTTGGAGATAGAAACGATCACTTCTCGGTACTCAGGAAGGATCTGGATTAGCTGGAACTATGATGTTTGAAGATTTTCTTGTTCATTCGATGTCTCAATATGTTGCTAATAAGAATGTCTTAAGTACTTGGTAATAACGATTTAAAGATTACTGACTCATGCCTGAGAAGCATGGGGATTAACAGGAAATAAAATCAATATCTGTTAAGCAAACCAGCGGCTGCCTTTTGTATGCACAACTGTGGAGTCTTTAAAAGTTTAATTGTTTTTTTTAACAAAATTATTGTCATAGGTTAACATTTGATCATTGTAAAAAACGAAAACTCAAAGGACACAGCCAGCAACTTCTTTTATTCATTCAATAAACAGGTTTTAAGGACCTCCTCAGTGCCGGGCACACAGCTGTGAAGTAGGAAGACAAGGTCCCCCAGAGCTTATGTTCTACTGGGGAAGACAAGCGGTGGAGAGGGGTGGTGGGGAGAATTCAAAACAAAATCTGCTGACAGAAAACCTTTCCACAAAAGGAGAAGAGAAAGAAAAGAGTTTTATTATTGAGTAAACATTAAGCTAGAACGTGATGCAGATCACGGGCAATTCACTAAAGAGATCTCAAAGACAGGAAGAAAGCGCCTTGTTTTATGCAGCTGAGCAGATGCTTCATCCAAAGACAAAAAATAACTAGTTCTCAGGTAAGAGGACTTGACAGCACCATTTGTCACACATCGTTCACCCTCGTTTGTACTTGCTAATTGTCTTTATCCAAAGGAATAATACA
The DNA here is from genome assembly GCF_025265405.1 of Mesoplodon densirostris. Lineage (NCBI taxonomy): Eukaryota > Metazoa > Chordata > Mammalia > Artiodactyla > Ziphiidae > Mesoplodon > Mesoplodon densirostris. The sequence continues at coordinate 6,781,502 of NC_082676.1, forward strand.
CTTCCTGTGCCTCTGTGTCAAGCATGTAATTATAGCACAGAGCTAGTCACCGAAGTTAAACCCTCACCTGGCGTAGGAGATAGGCTGCTATCTTCCTTGATGTTTACATTTCAAGGAGACAGCTCTCAGACTCTTAACACATTCCTGGGTCTTAAAAACCTGCAAGCGGCTTATTTCGCCTTTAAAAAGATTTACATACATCTCAAAGGGGCAGAGAAAGAATCACATGCTCTAAGAAAAGGAGAGTGGGAATGCCAAGGTTCTCCTCTTTTTTTGCACCAGGGAAAATCAACTTTTTTCTTTTTCAGTTTATTCTTATCCTTACAGAGACGGGCATCAGACAAATAAGTGTGCCCTCTGGTGTCGGGCAGCAGCAAATGCAGCGTGGAAGCTGAGTAAGGGGCTGGGGAGTTGGGGCTCTGTGACTGTGAATAGGGCAGCCTGCTAGGTCTCGAGGAAGAGCTCCATGTGCTTAGAGCCTGGAGCGAGAGACCCGGGAAGCCCTCCCAGCAGTAGCCAGCATCAGCCAGGTTTGTGTGTCCTTCCAGCCACGTCTCTGTGTGTGAACAATCACATCTGGCTGTTGTTTTCTTTGATGTTTTCCCAAAAAATGGGATTATAACATGTGTCCTTCATTTTCTTTTTTTTCACCCAGTGTCCCATCAAGGACACATGTCCATGTCAGTAAATACAGAAATCCTTCTTTAAGCGGCTGCCTTGTATTCCCTGTGAGAGGGTGTCCTTTCCCTTATGTGGTGGACATCTAGGGCCTCCTTCCTGGAGGCTGAGAGCATGAACTCTGGAGTGAAGCCCAGGTTCAAGCTTGAGCCATACCGCTTGCTTCCTGTGGACACTGGGCAAGTTACCACACTTGAGCCTCAGCCTCTGCACATGTCAGATGGGGACTCGCAGTGAGGATTAAATGCATTAACACATGTGAAGTGTATGGAAGAGCTCCAGGCTCAGAGCAGGCCCATCCTGGTGTTGGCTATTATCATCACAAATTACGTTAATAATTACTGATTGTTCTCCCATGTCTGTCTCCTCATTCCTTCCCTTTCTCCCTCCCTTCCTCCCTCCCTCCCTCAAATAGTTTTTGAACATCTACGATCTGCCCTCTACTCTGCCAGGTTATGCAGGTGGGTGGCTTGGAAATGGTCCCTGCTCTTAGGGAGCTTCGAGTTGGGTGGGCCTGATGGGCAGAGAACAGATAGCCAGGGGAGGACAGCATCATGAATTGTGTTGGGCGAGGGGTGATCAGAAAGGCTTCCCGGAGAAGGAGGCATTGGACATCTGGAAGGTGCCCAGGAGCAGACGTGGAGCTTCCAGGGGGAAGAGGGCTCAAGCAGAGGGACAACTGGGTGCAGGTCCAAAGGAGGAAGAAAGCGATGTGGGTGGCAGGTTGGGGGCAGGAGTGTCAGAGGAGGCCTGAGTGGCCGGTGTGCAAGGAGTGAGGGGCTTGAGGGGTTTGGGAAAAGTTGCCAGGGGCCAGATCAGCCGAGTTTATTCTAGCTGCGGTGGGTAAGCATTGAAGGATTTTTTTTTTTCTTTTTTTTTTTTTTGTGGCCTCTCTCGTTGCGGAGCACAGGCTCCGGATGCGCAGGCTCAGCGGCCATGGCTCACGGGCCCAGCCGCTCCGCGGCATGTGGGATCTTCCCGGACCGGGGCACGAACCCGTGTCCCCTGTATCGGCAGGCGGACTCTCAACCACTGTGCCACCAGGGAAGCCCTACACTGAAGGATCTTAATCAGGGGAGCCACACAGTCTGATGACCACGTTAAACAGGCCCCTCTGCTTGGCGCCTGGAGGTCAGGGTGGGGGAGGAAGATGG